>NC_059429.1:54313831-54631581 GCF_021028975.2 Sphaerodactylus townsendi | reverse complement strand
AACAAAGAAATTAAGCAGTTAACACTTTCCCACCAAAATTCATTAGTTTATAGGGCTTGGTTGAGAGCTTTTAAATTTTGGCTTCGCCTGCATTTCTCGCATGATGAGCACTCGCTGATTCACCTACTTTTGTCTGATACTCAGGCTAATCCATGGTTCTCTCTGATCGAAAGAAAGATTGAATCACTTGGTATATCTCTCGACTCGCTTTTCCCGCTATCTAGTTCAGAATCCTACAACTTGTTAAAACAAAAATTGTTGGAAAGCGAATGGATTAATTTATTTAGGGCTGCTATGAAAACTTGTTCACCCTTACATCTTTCAATACCCCTATATCAAAACAGGATGGCTCCCTATTTGTATTTTTTGACTAATCCAATGCAGAGAAGAGCCCTCACACTTGCTCGCTTCAATGTTTTCCCCTCCGCTTTATTGCGTGGTAGATTTAACAACTTGGAAATGAGCGAAAGGGTATGCTCTTGTGGTGAACAACAAATTGAAACATTGGCACATCAACTGCTTTGCTGCCCTAAATCTGCTAATATCAGATCAAAATATTCCAACATTCTTTCTAGGATACCTAGTGAAATGGAAGAATCAAGTAGACTTCCTTTCCTTCTGGACAATTCTGACAATGAAACTTGTGAATTGGTTGCACAATTTTTACTGGAGGTGATGCACAATCAATAATTTATATTTTATCTTAAACCTTTGTATTTGTATACCTTTTATCTTAAACCTTTGTATTTGTATACCTTTTATCTCAGGTTTTTTATTGTGTTATGATTATTGTTATGCCAAATAAAGGCTTATTATTATTATTATTATTATACTTTCCCACCAATGATCTCCATATCAGAAAATGTTTCACCTGCAAATTTCTGCATGTCATTGTAGCAGAGCTAGCAAAGAAAGCTGACAATCCAGACACAGTGTGCTCCATTAGGCATCAAATTGATTTAGCTAAAAGTGAGAAAGTGACCCAAATTAGCCAAACTGTCAGTTTGATTTTTTTCTTGTACACTGTAAGCTACCTCTGTCATAGATATTTTCCCGTTCTGTTTTTCCTGAGTGCATCCTATTCCTTCTCTTTGCAAAAAAAGCTAAACATAGCTGATAGTGTATTATCTTGCTCAAGAGACAAATCCTAGATTTTTGATATGTTAAGATATTTATTGTTAAAAACCTTAAATTAACAACAATGAAGAGTCTTTTGGATTTGTCAAAACCCTTGCTGTACAGAAATTTCTGTGAATATTTAAACTAATTAATTTCAATTTTGTTGATAAATGGTGGTAATCGCTCCACCTAGTGGCTACAAGTAATAAATTAAGTTTGGTGTAGAAGCCAATGAGAGACCACTGGTATACTTCTACATTCTTCATTCATCATATCAGAATTCAGTTATTTTTTTAAAAAAAGCTTTGTGCCACCTTTTAATAAGAGAAATTATACAACATTCTCCAAAGATGCACAGAATGGGCAGTCAGATCTGGGAAAACACATCCCATTCGAAACAGGCAGGGTCAGGATGTTAAGATACTAAGGCGTTTTCTGCATGCCCTAATTATCCTGGGGGGAAATTGGTTGTTTGTATCTTGGTTTCTCCCTTTGCGCGGCTGCCTGTTATTATGTTAAGACTGGGATGAAGTACTCCAGTTAATTATGCACGAGCTCCTGGTTTATTTTCATTTTCAACTCAAACGTTTCCGCGCATGCGCAAACATTCCCATTTTTCTGATGTTCTGATTGGCTGTAGCTGTGGGGCGAGGAGAGCAGCGGTGAGGTGGGATAAATAAACCGGTTTGTCTCCCATGGTGTTTGCATGGCAGTGGGATCGGTGCGGGGTCTTTCCAGTGAACTGACAATTTAGCGATTTTTGAAAACCCTGGGATAAGGGAAATCTCGCGGGGTGGGGGGACCATTTAGGAATGGAAGCCATGCAAACATCATGCACAGACTGGGATATTTCACCTCCCCATCCCAGGATATTTGGTCCATGTGGAAAACGCCTAAGACAAGTGCCTACTCATCTTTTCTAACAGGTCATGTCTGGCTAGACATTCATAATGAGATTTTTGGAACTTGTAAATGAACTCCCCAAACAAAAACTTATAGAATAATAAGCTTAAAACAATTTTCCCTTTGTTTTTAGAATATAAAATTATTCACAGGGAATATTGAGATGTTTCTCAATCCTTCAGGGCAATACTGGCTCCATCCATCACAGCTTGACAAAGCACATCCCTGAAGCACAAACTAAATGTCAAGGCTGTGTTATTTTGTTTTCTCTCTTCAGCCCTCATTGTCACCCATCCCCCCTGCTCATAGCTGGGGAAATTTAGTTCAATTCTGAGGCACAAGACCAGCATATTTATCAGTGCTTGCTGGGCATAGTTCATGTGCTAAGTCAACACATAGGTATTATTATATCCTAACAAAGTGACTGGTCCAAATTCCACATGGCAATTTTTGAGTGTTTTGTTTTACACAAAATTAGAGCAAATGTTATGTCAGAGGTCAGCAACAGAGAATGTCAAGCTACAACTACATTTGATGGTGACTATTTACAATTACATTCAACACAGGGATATCTATGAAACAATTATATAGAGCCCCACTGATAGAATATGTCAAACTTTATTGATACAAAACCCATTTTTAGGACCTAACTTCAGTTAGATGATGTTGGAGGCTAAGAGGTTAGTAGGGTTGTCCACATAGCCTCATTAAATACTGGAAGATTTTGAAAGTGGTGCCTCAGGAAGGTAGAATTTGGAGAGGATGTGATATCGCTTCTGGGTAACGCTCTAGAAATTTTCCCAAATGTCTATGCTCAAAACCATAGAGACAAGGGGGAATACCTAGAATACCACTATGAAGGCCAATTTCTGGCCTTTTTTTCTCCCACTATTCATTTTTTTTTCAAGGAGCAGGAGTTTGGCAACCATAGGCAGGCAAATAGCAAGCCTTGAGATTAATGCTCCAGGATCATATCTAGAAGCCCACAGTTCTTATCACACAAGGCCTGTTTCAGTTAGCAGAAATATTTGAAGCTCCAACAGAAGATCAGGAAAAGCATATTCAGGGCAGATGGACTTTTAGCCACCTTTCTAGCAAACTGCACACCAGAAATTTAGAGATTATCTGAACAGACTAGCTGCCTTTGATCATAATATATCATTTCATTTAGTCAAACTACATGTACCATGTTCAGATCTTCAAGCATGTATCCTTAAATTTCAGTCAACCAAAACAAATCCTTTTGCCCCATGACTACTAATGCAGTAAAAAAAGTATGTAATCCAATCACCAAAATTGCTCCTTTACTTAGGAAATTTAAATAAATTTAGTGCAAATATGTCTAATATAATCCTTAGCTTCCAATCTGGTAGCCCCAGCCTTGGGGAAAATAATTTTCTAGGTTTTCCCCCACATAATCTCATTCCCAATGACAGCACCACTTCTTAGCCCTTCAAAAATGCAAGTCTGTTTTGCACAGTGCAAAAACAGATTATCTGTGGGAGATCTTAAAAAGAGGCAAATGCTTCTTTTCACTCCATACAGCCAAAATAAGACTTCTAGGAACTGTCTTAAAAAGAGGCGACTTCTGGTTTGGTTCTGGACATTAAAGGTGTCAGAGGGGAAAGGGGGCTCTCTGAATGAATTGTACACATTCTATGAAGCGCACTTAGTCAAAGAGTGTTTAACTTCTTTCATATTGTACATGTCATGTGATTAAGAAGACTACGCAATCTTATTTTTGCTTGATTTTTAATTTTTGGACATTAAGACGGAGATATACCTTTAGGTTAAGGAAATCCTCCTTACAAGTTTATATTCCATGTCATTTTGAACAACGGTTTCTCCAAGTTTGGGATTTGCTTCTCAATTTTTGGAAAATACAAAACATTCCATATTAACATTAACATTGTATTATTGACCCCCCCCCCCCTTTCCACATTTCTTCATCAACATAAAGTATAACTATGTCTTGTCTGGCCATTCCAACCTATCTGAAAGATGGCTAAAATTCAGAATCGTGTATCCATCAGCTGTAAATAAAAAGCATACTTTGATATGCAATATTTGTACTGGAAAGATTGATGCTTTATAACTATTATTTATTATCACATCTTTATTTAATAATAATCCTTTCTCTTAGTTCCAAATTCTGCTCAAGGACTGGCAGGTACACGTACCTCTTCTGACTTTCACCAACTGTGTTTTTCACAAATTGATCTGACTTGTTAAAATTCTCTGTTCTTGAAAAGATCTGATTTTTCATATGGAAAATGGCTTTTTGTCTTTGTAACAAAGTAAGGAAGGATAATTATTATTTGAAAAACTTATTTTGCTTTGTCCCATCTGTAAAGGTAATTCTTTATCATAATCAGCAGATGTAGCAGACTGTGTAGGTGCGAGAACACAAATTTCAGCTTTATTTGTACTGCAAGGAATTAAAGACTTTTCAGCTTCTTCGCCATAACTGATCACTTTATATTCTGATAACACAGATGGCTCTGGTGGCACTTTACCATCTTCATGCTCCCTGCTACCTTCATCAAACTGATTGTTTGGAACTTCTAGTTTATCACTCTCATTATTCATGTGCACATCGCTGACATTCCTGTCCATTTCAGGATTACTGGAGAGACTTGATATGTTAGACAATATGGACACTTTGACCATGCTTTTCTGAAATACTTTGTTTTCATTATGTGCCCACTGCTCCTCAGTTTGTATACTTTCTTCCCTCAGAACCACTGAGGCTATCAGAGCATCTGACGCAAATGTTCTAGACAACTCATTGTTCCTTTCTGGATTTTCATTGACTCTTTTTGTGTCATAGTTTTCCATATTGTTAGCTCCAGTCATTCCATCTGGCATTTGAAGCTTTGTGGCAGTCTTAAGAGATTCCTGATGACAGGATAAGAATGCAGTATCTGGCACATCTTCCATAAGTGCTTCAGAACTCACTAATATTGTGGGAATATCACTTGCTGTATTCTGTGAAATAGTGTTGTCAGATGAAAGAGCATTCACAGAAACAGTCATTATTGAAGTTCCGTTTGGTGAAAGTGAAGGTGAGTCACTGATGTAATTTGGAGCTTGTAAATGACTTGCTGGTAAGGTGCCTTCAGTAATTCTTATGGCAGAATTATTCTTTGAAGGAGAAGAGATGCACGTAGCAGTTATATTGCCGTTTTCAGGCAGTTTGTTGACACTTGCTCTGGAGGAAATCACCTCTTTGCTGCTGTCTGATGTCTTTTGAGCAGCCGCAGAAAACTCTGGGTTTTTTCTCCTTTTTATTGTGTTCTTCTTGGAAGCATGCAACAGTTTCTGATGGGGTTCAGTTAAAGTTCCATGTTGGCCAGGCGGGATTTGCTCTGTGTTTTCTTTTGGAGAACGTTCTTTAGGATGGACTCTAACTTTTTGAAAGGGATGTAAATTTAACTTCACCATTATAGAATCCTGTTTTTTAGCTTTTATTTTACCTTTTCCATTTAATTTATTTTCTTTTCCCCCTAGACATGCAGAGATGCGAGACAGTTTCCTTTCTTTACCGTTTCCTTCTGAATCACTTTTCTTAGAGGCTTTCATCTTGCTTGAACTATTTGTCGCTGCATCTACTTTCTTTGCTGTTCCCAGGTCAGGTACATAAAAGCTAACACTCTTGGGCTGATACAGTCTCTTGACTGCTGAGGATAATGGCATCTCGTCATCACTCATACAGCAATCTCCTGTGCCTCCATTCTCAACTGCACTCTGTTCTATTTCTGAATTTCTAAATTTTTTGTTAGGGTTCTGTTTCTTTTCTGTTGGGTGGTTGTGATATTTATCACCGTCTATGTATTTACAGATAAGAAAGTCATCTGACTGTGGAGAAATATGTCTGCTCCTTTCTAACGATCCACATTGATCATTGCATCGTGATCTATGGCTTTCTAATGCAGATTGTGCACAATGTTCCTTTGACTTTTCTGTTGCATTGGGTGTCGATGACATGTCGGTAATAAAATGTCTTTGCCTGTGAGACTTTAAGCAGTTGGCATCTTCAATTTTAGATAGAGGTTGACACAACTCGTTTGCTAAATGCGTTCCAAGCTTCCCTGTTGGACATCTTCTGCAAAATATGTCACTTTTCATCCCTGCTGAACAGCAAGTGTTGAAACTTAGCACATTTAGAGGAGTTGTCTTACATTGACTAAACAGATGTTTGGATTACCTACACCAGTGGTGCCAAAAAGTGTTTCCTGCTTGTGGGAAAACATAGTACAATTAGCTAACATGCCAGTCTTGTATCTGATATAAATATCTTTAAATTGCAAATCAGTGGTTTATGTACAGTGATATATTTTAAGTGATTTACCTGAATAAAAGCGAACAGAAAAAGCTTTGTCCTTGATAAGAATTATCTAAATAGTTATAAAAGTTAATTCTGTCAGCATGAAAATTTCTGGATGTCAGAGGGGAGTTCTTCCGTTAACTATTGCTATTTCTATAACGTGTATTCAGGATAAAAGTGCAGAAGTAAAACTATGTTGAAATATTTTTTTCAGTTTACAACCAGCATGCAGAGTTGTTATTCATTGATCCAGTGCACTTATATTCCCCCTTTCCATTGGGTTCTCAACACAACTAACAATTATAACAATTCCACATAAAACATAACATTAAAATAATAAAATACTGGTATTCAAAACAAAGTTCTTTAATTATATTTTGCAGAAAATCAATGAATGTCAACCTGTTTTCTAAAGGCTAGGAAAGAGCTGGTAACATGAATAACAGAGGAAAGTTTTCACAGCCTATGTGTCATAACCATGATGGTGCTGTTCCTTATTGATTTCTTTTTTTTTCTAATTGTCCTAGCATGTTGCAGTACATTGTTGACACTTGGTATTAATTTATGCACCTCTGTAGACTGCTAAAAAAAACTCATTAGCTTGGGCAGAATGAAACATGATGTTTGTCATGTATTCTCCATGGGGACTGGCAGTCACACACCAGCTGATAATCCTAAAGGAAATTCCATCTAAAAGTGCCATAGGGGGACAATTCTGGTCAGGACCACAGCACAGGGGAAAGAAGGGTTCCTCTCACTTCATAGTTTTTTCCAACTAGGAACAGTGCCAAGGGTATCATTTGTCCCATAGGGTGCACAGATGCTTCCACATGCAAATGACTGATGGGGCAAATAACACCCCCAGTACTGTTTTCTATTGGGAAAATAGCACAGAGAAGGCAAGAACCCCTCTGTCCCCTGTGCTACAGTCCTAACCACAACTGGAACCAAGCAGTACATGCTCTCCACAATGACTGGCAACTGATGTACAGCTGTGAGTCCCTGTAGAGAACGCATAACAAACGTCACATCTCTTTCAGCCCTGTGAGGCGTTCCAAGTGGCTCCTTCTTGTCAGTTAACTCTTCCCTTGTCCACTTGGATGGTGACGACCAGTACCAATTGTCTCAGATATTTCTGAAGCAGAAAGAGGATGGAGTGGCTCACAGAGAAGGAATAACTCATCTGTTAGACAGCACTGCCTCTATGTCCTGGAAAAGTCTCCTCTGTCCTCCTTTCACTACAGTATTATTTAGTTGTTTATTATTTTATAGTTCTGTTGAGTACCTCATCAAAAATAGAAAGGCAGAATATAAATATTTTAATAATTAAGTACATCTATCCCATATCACTACAATAAACTTAAGATGAGAAAAATCACTTGTGAGAGGCTAACAATGTAATTACTTAACTCACCACAATCTTTATTCCATATTTCAATAGGGCAAATGGACACATGAGCTAATCACATACATATGATTTTTCCTCATTCTAATGTTAACTGGAAATGCCTGTCATAGAATCCAGTTTCAGTTTCTCTACCATGAACTCTTCATGAGAAGGAAAAACTTGAATATATTCAGTAAAGCAATTTCCAGTTTCATCTCCCAGGGAAAGAACTCACCTTGATTCAGTTTTGAATGAGCCTCTAATTGTGTAGCTTGTGAATCTTCCTCCCACTGCCCAGCATTGTCTGGGCTTATGATTCTTCTTTGAAAATGCTTTTGGGGTGGTACATCTTCCTCATTAGGCACAGCAATATTCCAAGAAGACTCTTGAGGGTAAGACTGTAGCAGTCTACAGTTAAGGCACAAGAAATTATCATTTTTCATCTCCTTTTGAATGCTTGCGAGCGGCATTTTTAGGCCTGTGCACTTAGACTCGGCCTTTACTGTTTCTTGATGGCTATTTTCCTGTAAAAGTGGCATTTCCCTGCCAGACCCCAACACGGACATGACCTTTATTTCATTTTCCTGAGTTAAGTGGCAGTTACAGTATCCCTTAGTGAGGTAATTTCTTGGCTCATGACCACACTGGGATTCATCTAAGGTTCTGCAACAACCGTTTTCTGATGTGTGTTCATTTGCTTTGCCTTGTTGAAGTTTCCTGTTAAAGAGGGCTAAAACTAGGCAAGTGAGACCAACACCTCCTGTGACAAATACAAGGTTTATCAAAAGTAAAGTCAGGGAAATTACAGTGGAACTCATTAGACATTAAATATACAAATCAGAATGCAATCAAACAACATAGTTAGCAGGTTATTCCCTCTATATGTGATGACTAAAATGTAGCAATGGGTGGGAGAGAAAGCCAATTAAATTCCCACACATTCATCTGTATAGTTATCACATTCTTGTGAAGCAATTATTTAAGAAGCAAATGAATTTGTAATGATTAAAGAGCCATCTGAAACCTTGTTTTAAAAAGATAGACTATGCCTTTATCTCTGGAGTAACCCTTACTGTGCCATCCTAAGTAGAGTTTTACCATTCTCTGTAAGATTATAAGGGTGTAACTACTTAAGATGGCACTGATTCTGTACTAAATTATAGGCCCAGTCCCCCCTTCATTCTAAAAGACCATTTTCCCTTCATTAGATGTCATCTACTACTATTCAGAGAGACAGTTCAGAAGGAATGTGAAAAGTGGCCCCTTTTTTTAAAAAAAAGAACAATAAAGTTTGATGTGATAACCTGAATCTATATTAACAAAAAAGCAGATATATATGAAAACAGCATCTTCATGAAACAGACAGTGTGACTACAAGGAGCTTTAACTCTTGAATATGAAATCTTATAGCTACAAATCACAGCAGGGAAGAATTTTCCCCATTATCTGCAGCAGATTTTGATATCAAGCGTTTGCTATTACATACCTATGAGAATGGGGATGTGGAATAGTACTGTAGCCTGCTCTCATTAGATCCTGGAAGCTAAGCTGAGTCAGTACTTCAGAGGGAGACCTAGAGGCAGGCAGTGGCAAACCATCTCTTGCCTTGTAAGCCCCACTATGGTTGCTATAAGTCAACTGTGACTTGATGGCACTTCATACACACACACACACACACACACACACACACACACACACACACACACACACACACACACACACACACACACACACACATTATAATAGTTACCAAAATATCTGATATCTGGTTGTGGTGGGTTTTCCGGGCTGTGTGGCTGTGTTCTGGTGGATCTTGTTCCTAATGTTTCACCTGCATCTGTGGCTGGCATCTTCAGAGGTGTATCACAGAGGGAAGTCTGTTACACACTGTGTCCAATGAGAAGGGAATGTTTTGGTGGGGTATAAACTGTCATGTCCCCAGGTGGGGAACCAATCAGTAAGTGTTTGGGTAGAACTTGCTTTGCAAAGGTGTGGTTGATAGTATAGTATTGCAGGTGGGGTTTTTCAGTCCAGGGAGTGATTCACATTTGCATTCCCTGCAGGGCATGCTTCACATTTGCATTCCCTGCAGCAGCAGCAGTATTGGTGAATGCAAATCCTGTGTTTGGGTGGAGTCCATTGTCCATGAACTTAGCATGCCCTTTGGGTTTGCTTTTGGTGTTTTTAAGTACTGGTAGCCAAGCTTTGTTAATTCTCAGAGTCTCTTCTTTTCTGTTGAAGTTGTCTTGTGAATCACATTTGTGAATCACTGCCTGGACTGAAAAACCCCACCTGCAATACTATACTATCAACCACTCCTTTGCATAGCAAGTTCTACCCAAACACTTACTGATTGGTTCCCCACCTGGAGACATGACAATTTATACCCCACTAAAACATTCCCTTCTCACTGGACACAGTGTGTAACAGACTTCCCACTGTGATACACCTCTGAAGATGCCAGCCACAGATGCAGGCAAAATGTTAGGAACAAGATCCACCAGACCAAGGCCACACAGCCTGGAAAACCCACCACAACCAGTTGAATCCAGCCATGAAAGCCTTCAGCAATGTCTGATATCTAATTATACATTGGTTATCATAATTTGATATTTTGTTTCGATATTTTATTTCAGTATTTTGGTACTTCATATTTTATATTTCCTTTATATTTCCATATTTTTATATTTCCTTTATCATGACTGCAACCCATTATACATTTGCTGTGCGGAATTGGCCTCAGTCTAGCTTACCTCACAATTTGTGTTGTGAGGATAAATTGAAGGAGAGGACAGCAATGTGCCCTCCCCTGAGTTCCTTGGATGTGTAACTTCTATTTTTTAAATGAAATTTTGTTTCAGTGTTAATCCATGAATGAGAACAAGTGAGCTGCCTTCTGAGAAAGCTTGAGGAACATTTGAATTGTAGCAAATAGTGTCTTTTACAAGGATAACTTAGGTTTTAGTGCAGATATTCCTAGCTCTCATCTATAACCATACATTCTATTATTCTTCAGGGAGTAAGCCAGGATAATAAAACTAGTTTACATCTGAAAGACAGTAATACATTTTGTAGTGCTACCATGAGGAAACTACACTTTAAATGCACACAACTCTGCAGGAACATATAGGGTGAAAGACTGAGTTGAAGGCAAGAAGATGGTGTTCCTGATGCATCCTCGTCAATTTCTTTAATTTCACATTCAGTGATCTTAATGATGATGCTGCTGCATCCATTACTATGGATCCTGAAAATTATTGCACACTGTTTTAGGCTGCAGCTTATCCTACAGGTTCCTTTATCATGACTACAATCCATTATACATTGCTGTGTGCAATTGACCTCAGTCTAGCTTACTTCACAATTTGTGTTGTGAGGATAAATTGAAGGAAATTACAGCAATGTGGCCTCCCCTGAGTTCCTTGGATGTGCAGGGAGGCTGGGGCCGGGACTCAGCAGCGGGCAGCCCAGGCGGGCATCCCCCAAGTCCCACCCTCGTCAGCTTCCCTGCAGGCTCCCGAAAGTGGGGCGTGGGGAAGGGTGTGGGGAGCTGGGGAGGGGGGGTTCAGAGTCATGCTCCCTGGTGCCATTTATGCCCAGTATACCACTGGTTTTGGGTAAGTGCTAGTGTTTCTCCATTGTGAGACCTTTTTTCTTCTGTTCTCCCGCTTCTTTTCTGCCTCTCACTTTCTATCCTGCCACCCTTTCTCTTACTCTTCTTTTTTGCCCTGCTACCCCAGTTTTCTCTCTTTTTTTGCCTCACTACTCCAATTCTCTGTGTGCAACCCTACCCCATCTCTCTCATTCTGCAACACTTCTCAGCAATTTTTTAAATCGTTCTCCCCTACAACCCCAGCTCTCTCTTTCTCTCTATTTCTGCTATGCTACCCCTACTGTCTTTCTGGTCCCCTATGTCTGGACTTTATATAATGGGATGATGATGAAATAGGGAGACTCTGGAAGCAAGAACCAGAAGGACAGAAAACTTAGCTCTTCTTTAGCTGTCTTTAAATGTGCTGATTTTTAAAAAATCCTTGGTGGAGGTGAAATGTGGCACCCAGTCCACTGAACTACATTGTTGCACAGGCTGTTACTCACAAAGAGGAATCGGACCTTCCTACATGTTAGTTAAAAGTGCAGAAAATATTAATATCACAGCACCCAGCTTTACTCAATTCTTTTTGCACAACAACCAATTCAAAGTTGTGTATGTGTTACATACACCAGTGACATTGTGAAATAACTTATCCAAATCACAGAAGGAAAAGTTCAGTGCATTTTAACTATCTCAGGAAATTCAGCTTGGTAACATCTCTAGCCGTTTGTTTTTGCTTTTCCATATAAAAAGCTAGTGGAGTAACTGATTCTGGAAGGCTTCAGAGAAAAGGTATCACTTATCAATTCAACATGTGGCCTTGCAGCCTTGTTTTCATCTTAGCAGTCTTCCTTTTACTTACAACCTGAGCCTAACATTTCTTGGTTTGTGAAAAGAAATGAGATCACAGCCTGAGGTGGTATAGCTCCAGGCAATGGTATAGCTTTGGGCAAGACTTTCGACTCCTAAAAAAATCCTTACATGAGTCTATTCATGGACAGAGAAAAGTGTATTGTCGGATGAACAGAACTTGGGTCACATCTAAGAAGCAACAGTTCCATCATTCCAAAGGAAAAGTCATTTTAGAATGGGGGGAAACAACAGTGAGAATAGCTTTTCAGTAAACATGTGAAAGAAGCTTCTGAAAAAAAATACAACATGCAGAATACAACATGCAGAATACTTACAGCAACCTAATGTGGAGGAAACAGCCGACTCATTGAAAAAATGAGACACTGAGACAAATACTGAAAAGAAATGGACTGACTGCCCAATCCCACCTCCAATCTACTTTGAGCTTTAAAATAAACACTGGAGATCCTGATCACAGATTTCCTGCCTCTGTCTGTAGAATGCAGTAGGTAACAACATCGAATATGTTAAAAGGGGTCATTACCTAGAAAGGAAAAAACAGCTACTAGGGCAATGTCTCTCCTGTAGTTCCTCGTCCTGTATTTTGTATTACCAGGGGGACTTTTAAGTGAGGACTTACAGTTGACCTCTGTGAGTTCAAGCAGATTGATCCCTGCCGTGCTTTCAGAAATTCTGCACCTCATGTTGTCAGCATTTTTTAGTGTCCCAGATGAATTCACATATTTCCTTAGGAAAGAGGCTAGATCGTAAAGTTGGCACGTGCAGTTCCACAGATTGTGGTCTAAGCTTAGAAGTCTTAATTGAGCCAGTGAGGAAAATGTGTCAGAAATAAGGGTCAGCCTATTTCTAGAAAGATCCATTTCCACCAGCTGGATGAGGCCTTCAAAAGCTCTGTTCTCAATGGATGTAATTAAGTTATTTGATAAATCCAGACTCTTGAGTTTGCCAAGGTTTGCCATTCCAAAGCTGTCACCTGTGATTCTAGTGATCTGGTTCCCATTTAAATGGAGTCTAATAAGGTCATTCATGTTATTGAACCAGGAACCATGAATGCTACTCAAAATGTTGTTGCTTAGCACCAATACTTGCAGTTTTTGAAATTCATGAAATGTGCTATATGTGATAGAAGAGCTTGATATTTGGTTCTGGTCCAGCAGCAAAGTCTTCAGTGTTCTAAGTCCAAGAAAAGCATCATCTCTAATTGTTATAATTCTGTTGCTACTAAGTGAAAGTAAAGTTGCATTTAATAAGAAGGACAAGTTAAAGCCTTCTACTGAAGTGATATTTCCATCAGTAAAAATCAAAGCTTTTGTAGATGCAGGGGCAGCTGTATGGAAGGAATAGAAAAAGAGTAAAAGTACATGCATCATCACTATTAGTATCCTCTACAGAGGCGTAGCTGGGCCAAACTGCGCCCAGTGCACAGTCTATATTTTCCACCTCCCATGCCCCCCGCGGCACCCCCTCCCATGGTGCCTCTTCCCCCATGGCGCCCCCCTTCCCCCTTTTTCACACTTATCTTAGTTCCTTTCCTTTTCTTAGAACTTTTTCAGGCTGAAAAAAAGACCTATTCACAGTTCAGGCTTAAAAATGGCCTGTTAGGAACTATACTTCCCAGGAGACCTTGTGAGCCCCAAGGTCTCCTGGAAACTGTAGTTCCTCAGGCCGCTTTTAGCCTGTACTGTGAACGGGCCTTTTTTTTCAGCCTGAAAAAATTCTAGGAAAAGGAAAGAAACTAAGGTAAGTGTGGGAAAAAGGGGGGCCACAAGGGGGCGCTGCGGGGGGCGCTGTGGGGAAGGGGGAGGGGCCTGGGGTGATTTTCTGCCCCCCAGGCGTGCGCCTGGTGCACGGCGCACCCCCGCCCCTTGTAGCTCTGCCACTGATCCTCTAACCTGCTCCAGTCCTAAACTAATCATATTTAGAATAATTTTAATTGAACAAGGGAGAGGATGATTGTTGCTTTGTTTTGTTTTTTGTTATTATTCAAAGTTCTCATTCTGATTTATAAAATTATCTATTAGCATTCTTAAGATATAGGGCTGCTTTTCTACTCAATGAAAATAAATATCTTCATTTTATACATTCAGAACTAGAGGATCAGTTGAGTTCAAACCCCATGGACAGTATAAATGGTCTAAACCTGTTACGAGAATTCTAAAAGCCTCAGCTTTTTAAGACATACAAAAGGTTTTACCTCTGTAAGGATACCTTTGAAAAAGGATGTGATGCAAAAAAAAGATCATGAACAAGACAACAAATAACAACAAGCCATCTGTCTTCTATCTCTTCAAATTTTAAAATCTCCCATTACAGTTTTAAGTAGAATATTGACATTTCAGATTTTACATAAATTCTGTATGTAAAAATAGTGCAAATGATGGTTTGTCTGGTACTTTTTTATTGTTCTGAGCATAGATGACACCTTCTCATTTTACCATCTAGGCAGTTCAACCTGCCTGTCACACTCTTGATGCCCATGCATAAGTATAGTAACAAGTAAATAATTAATGTATAAACCCCACTGTCTGTTTTAGTCAATTCTTGATTTTTTAAATGTGGAAAGGAAATGAACCAGGAAATTTGGGCCTATGTATGATGTATTTTATACACATGCTCTATTGAAGAGAGGCACTGGCTTAATGGTAGACATCTGCTTTGAATGCAGTTAAATAGATCAAGTAAAAGGTAAAAAGAAAGACCTGAGGTCCTCTAGAGTCACTGCCAGTCAAATTAGAATAGTGGTATTCAACCCCACAGAGGAAGGAGAGCCACATTTATAACTCCTATCAACTAAAAGGCAGATTCCACACGGGCAAAAAACAGTGGAGTGCAGTTGGCGTAAACGGAAACGCAACTGCCCCAGGGCGTTTGCATGGCTGGGCATCCCATAGACAGCATGTAAATCGGCTGGGCCATGGGTCTTAGCATGGAGGCACAGCAGGGGGGGTTTTATTGGGCGTCCATTCCTGTGTAGCTATGTAGGAATGCACACATCAACCCCACAGCCATGCTGACACCCTATGAGACCTGGATACGACCCTGTGCGCCTGTGTGGCTACATGGAAGTGAGCCGGAAATTTTAAAAACTCAAGCGCAGCTGAAGCAAAAGCACCTCCTGACCAGCTGTTCACTTGGCACTGGTTGCAGAACGGTGTTTTTGAAAAAACTCGCTTGTTTAACAAGTCAGATGTTCGCCGGTTTGGGGAAGATAGGACGTCGCAGCTTCACTTCAGCAGCGGTTACTGTCAAAGGTGGAGCAAGGGGAAACTGCGCCTGGGGCGCGCATGTGTCCTACACCCCTGCTATGGTGCTGCCCACCCCCACCTTGGAATGCCCTCACCACACCCCCTCCTTGACCCAGCCACACCTCCACCGCAGCTCTGCCCGGGGCATCGCACCCCCCACCCAGGGGTGGGATTCAAATAATTTAACAACCGGTTCCGATGGTGGGATTACCAGCACCTTGTGTGGTGGGTGGGACTGAGAGAGTTCTGAGAGAACTGTGACTAGCCCAACGTCACCCCACAGACTTCATGTTGAGGAGTGGAGAATCAAACTCAGTTCTCTAGATTACACTGCTCTTAACCACTACACCACAGTGACTTAACAAGGAGACAAACTGTTTTTCAGTCAGTGGTCTGCTTCTGTGAGCTTGGCCCAAAGGCAAAGATGAAACTAGATAGTTTAAAAATGCCTATGCACACTTGTTTATTTGTTTTCATGAAGCTTTCACATTTTGTCACAGTGGTGGTAGAACTAAATACTTCTTAGTTAAACACAAAAATAACTCATGGCTAAGGATGCCAGCCTCCGGGTGGGACATGAGGATCCCCTGGAATTACACTCATCTCCAGACTAAAGAAATCAGGACCCCTGGAAAAAAACAGATGCTATGGAGGGTGGACTCGGTGGCATTGTACTTTACTAAGATCCCTGTCCTCCCCAAGCTCAACCCCAAAATCTCCAGGAGTTTCCCAACCTGGACCTGGCAACCCTGTGGCTAAGGGGAATTTTGGGATCCTGGTGAGAAGGTGTGATCTGGTTCACTTGCAATGAGTAGGCAAGAAATCAACATTAATTTTGGTATGCAGTTAT
Source organism: Sphaerodactylus townsendi (assembly GCF_021028975.2). Classification (NCBI taxonomy): domain Eukaryota; kingdom Metazoa; phylum Chordata; class Lepidosauria; order Squamata; family Sphaerodactylidae; genus Sphaerodactylus; species Sphaerodactylus townsendi. The sequence continues at coordinate 54,615,282 of NC_059429.1, read as the reverse complement.
CATATGGTGAATGATGTATTTTTGTGGCAAACATATAATCAATCTCTATATAGGGAGAATAATAAAGTATGCCCAAATCTCTTTTGAACCTTGATCCCACTTTTCCAAAGCATCATAGGAGAACATTTTGATTGATTGTATAACTACAAATCTCACAGATATTTATGGAACATCTTATTCTTAAAACCAAATAACCTACATCTCATAGGCTGTCTCTCCTAATTATCTTTTGGGAGCACAAATCTACTACTGATGTCACTTTAGTCTTTTATAGGAAGAACTTTTAGGTCACTGACTACCGAGACCTTATTTATCAAGAGGTCTGCAATGCATTCTAATATTATGGAATGATAGCTTAACATTTTTGAACTGTTAGATGATTTCCCTGTTTTTCTGCTATCTTCAAGCAGATATTAGGCATGGAACTCATAGTTGTCAATGCTTTCACTGCAATGTTTTCACTTATTAACATCACTTGTGGATAGGGTTGCAAGCTCTGGATAGGAAAGACATGGAGATTTGAGGCGGGTGGGGAGCCTGGGAAGGAGGATTTAAGGGAAGAGAGGGAATTTAGAAGGGGTGCCATAGAATTCACTCCATGAAGTTGCCATTTTCTCTAGGAAAACTGATTCCTGTAGCATGGAGAGCATTTTTAATTCTGGGGGAACTCCAGACTGCACCTGGAGTTTGTTAACCCTGCTAGTGGAACCACAAGGTGTAGACAAATTTGAGGACAGATTCCAGGTAGATCTGCATTGTGAGGACCCAAAATAATCATGAGGCTTGTTTCACTCATAGGAGTGGGAATACAGCATCTTGTGTTAATGCTAATCAGTAAATAGGACATTGTATTCATAATGTCTTGTGTGTGATCTTTCATTATAGGTATGGAGTTTAGGTCTCCATAAAATTTTGTGCCAGCTTCAGCTTCCAAGTCATTAGAAGACATAATTCTCTGAAAAGGTTAATTGCCCTGAAATCTCTATTTTGACCATGTCTGCATACTGTAAGTACATATGAAAATAATTCATAGTGAAGTAAAACTTGAGCCTAATAATTTATTGGGGTCAAAAATATAAGACACAGCAGACATGTTTCCTTAACTGGAGCAGTATCATTGTACTTTATGCCAACGGTTGGAGCTGCCTCTTTCAGCTTTATAACATAATCAATCTCCCTTTCCTACTTGGATTAAGTCACTGCCAGCTTGCCCTCTTCCAAGCCCTGTGCTCATTCAGACGCTGGCTTAAATTAATCAAAAGCTTCATACAGCTCTCATTCGTTACCAGAATATTAATTTTTTGTACTGTACTCCAACATGACATATTTGTTCTGGAAACAGAAAGCCATCTGTTCCACTAGATGTCAACGTTAATGCATAACTTATTATAATCTTTTTTTTAAATGATATATACAGAAAGATTTTTAAAAAACCCTCCTTTTAATGGAACTGAGTAACAAACAGCATTTGCATCCAAGCATGGTGTAGGCTAGTAGTACAAGTTTTATATGGTGTTCAGCCGACCCGCCTCAGTGCTGACCTGATGCATCCCTGTTATTCCCTGAGTAACAACTGCCATCTGAGCTACCTCACCAATTTACTGATATTAATGTTTATCTGTGCTAGGAGGTCATTTGTTGTTTTCCCTTTACAATATAGATTTTTTGTGTCAGGCAAATGTAATAAAGTTGACAGGGGGTCTGCTCTCTTATTGATGCCTTGGAGTTTTCCCATAGGACCTTCATTAATTTGTATGAGTACAGACCTTTGCTGTGATGTATTACTTTTAATCTAGTCTTCTATATGCTAAAGATTAGCCTAGATTTCTTTGTTACAAAAATGGGTGGTGGTTGTCTCTGGTGCTGCCATTGACCAAGCAGGAACTGTCACAAGATAGAAGTCAGCATTGTTATTGATTATTTTGACTGTCTCACTACTAAACTACCTTCTTGTCATGCAAAAGCAAGTTTATGTTATATCTGCCAATTTGTTAAAATGAGCCTGGTAATACTTTTTCACCATTCAATACTAGTCAAGTAAAGTTGGCTTTAAATGAATATATATCTCTTTCTTAGGTGGATTGGAAGGGTTATTTCATATGGAGCAAATGAAATCTTTTTAGATTGGAACATATTTAGGGTTGCCACCCTCCAGGGTGGGCATGGAGATCTGTCAGATTTACAACTGATCTCTAGATTGCAGTCTGGTCTCCCCAAACCCCACATTTCTGAAATCCGTAGGAATTTCAAAACCTGAAGATGAAGCTAATTAGCTATTTCACTGATCCAAGAGGAAGAAAGGCATTGTTTTCCTATTGTCTTTTTCATAGCAGCATCTGGCATACATGACCTTTTGTCTACATGAGTCTTTTAATCCCCAGCATAGGCTTTTGTGGGGCTCAAAAGGAAAGCCTTCTAGTTTGTGGGCCACCAGAAAAATTGTGAGAATCCACCTCCTGGTTGAGCAATCCCTGGTGATTTGGGGGTGGACCAGCAATCATAGAAACCTCATTGGGGTGCAATACCAGAGAGTATATCCACCGAAGCATCCGAAGAGCTGATCTCTGTATTCTGGAGATGAGTGGGTACTCCTGTATCAGTTTCCTGAAAAAAGGCAGCTTTAGAGAGCAAACTGTTATTCAATAAAATATAGATGAAACAGAAGTCCATCTCCAGGTACTGTCCCCATATCTCCAGGAATTTTCCAAACCAAAATTGCCAATCTCAGATCTAATGCTTTAGGCTATCCTTCTTTTTATCATAACAAAGAATCATAGAGTTACAGAGATGGAAAAAGCCATCCAGGCCATCCAGTCCAACCCTCTGCTCAATGCATTACTCTTTCCTGGTTTAGCTTTGATACTAATTTCAATCTCTTGACTGTTATACCCTGTCCTGTCCAGTCCTTCCTCTGATCCCATAATCTGAATGGTAAGTTTTATCTTGCCATAGTTGCTCTGGACAAAATCTGTTGTACTGGTCCCAGCCTATACCTTAGTTTAACTCCTACAAGTGTCTATCCCAAGGGTGGGCAATTATTTTTTCCATGGGGCCGCATAAGAAACAGAAAATATTGTGGAGGGCCGGGCCAAAAGGCAGGGGGGCGAGGCACTTTTGAAAGCCCCGCAGAAGCCAGCAGCCAAGGCAACCGGCTTCTGCGGGGCTTTCAAAGACGCCTCGCTCCCCAGCAAGGCAGGGGGGCCAGTCAGAGTCATCTGGCGGGCCGGATGTGGCCCGCGGGCCGTATAATGCCCAGGTCTGGTCTATCCTATCCTATTTCTACATCTTGAAAACTTATAACAAGATATAACCTAGAAAACACTGGTTCATGTGTGAGCATCCAGGAACTCTTCCTAGGAATCTATGACCTTATATAGCAATCTTAATTGAAACTACAAGAAAGTATTAGGTTTTGCATATTTCATGGTATAACCTGATGAAATAAAATAAGTCAACATTGGGCTACCTTTGAAGAAAACTTTGAATGAGAACTCATGGGTGTTGAACAGTAAGCAGTGTTTGCATTATTCCCTGGAACCCTTGGACTTTCACACAGCTTTCAATTACTGTACAGATTAATTATTTTGGCATCAATTCTTCCATGCAGAACAGTTTTAAAGTCAGGAAATTCATCTTACAAAGTAGAAGCTTAATTTGTATTGATTTGAACTAGGACTTGAAATCACTGGGCCCTTGCTAGCCTCACAGCCAAATTAGCTTTACATTAACAGCTGAAATAAACACGATAGCAGCCACTGCTAAAGTAGTTTTGCTGAGTATGTTTTGTTCATGGCTTGTCATGAAAGAACATATTTACTCCATGAATAAGCCTTATTTGTTTGTATGTGCCAGCACTAGTTACTGATGATCTAACTATACACAAATGAAATGCCTTATAGGACACATTGTTCAGGCTTCTAAAGTCACTGCAGCTCATGGTATGAATACCTGTTTACCTCAACTCTTTAGAACTGCAACAGATTTGAGTTTATAAGCATTTCCCATTATGCAATGTTGCAGTTCTAAAGAGTTGAGGTAAACAGGTATTCATACCATGAGCTGCAGTGACTTTAGAAGCCTGAACAATCAAGTTAAATTTTGTTTCTGTATCACTGCAGGCTCCAGTGAAACATTTCACTCATATTCCCTAGGTCCCTTCTGAAGTGACTGCCATGGAGTACATACATTTGACAACATTTTTACAAGCTGGTAATCTATTCAACTTGCTGGTGATAAAACAAGCAAGTCTTGATACTATCCAGCCTGTCAACTAGCTTTGGATACTGGTCTTCATTGGATAATATGGAAACAAGTTTCATGGGTGCCATCAACAAGAATACTTTTGCTGGTAGAAACTTTCAGATAGTCAACCCATGAATGTGCAAAGTTTTTTTTTTTTGAACTAGCATTTGCTATGGGCAATATTATTTAGCAGCAAGACTATGTGGAAGGTGTTATAATAAATATACTCTCTAATTTATGTTGCCAGTTTCACTCTAAAAGTTTGTGGGCTTGCACCAGAGGCTTAGCACCAGAGGCTTAACACCATCCTACCTTTGTTACAATTGTAATGTATTCCCAGGAAGTTGTGATGGAGAAAACCTGGATATGACTGGATAGTTTTGTTCAGAGGCCAGTGTGGAATAACTTGATGGGCCTTATGGCCCAAGCTGAACGTCATTAATAATGTGCTTGTACTTTCAGGGAAGTATCTATTCACTGAAATTCACCAACTAGTCATTATGGTTTCCTTTTTCAAAAATCCGTTTCTGTGGCTAAAGACCTTTCTGAAGATTTTTTTCATCCCAATTGACATCTAAGTGTCAAGTGGGTTGCTTCTTGTTTCTGATTACAACTCATTAGATTTAATTTTTCCTTTTTCATTGTGACATACAAAAAGGGCACTGCATGGCAGAATGGCTAATGGAGAGCTTTATGAGCCTGGTGTGTTTGTAACAAGTATTTTAGTAACTAATTGGTGAAAGTTTTTTTCCCCTGTTGACAGCAGTAAGCAAATTCTTTGGTTCCTAAGAATCAGCATGTAAACCACAATCAGCTTTAAATCTGTTAATCTTTAAATTTGTTATATTATTAAATTGTTGACTTAAACAAGCAATATGCAATGAATACAGGCATTGTATCTTGTTAGCACTTCCACAGCTTGTTTTTGGCACCAAGGGAGGGAAACCCATATTGTTTCAGAATTCTAATGCATTTTATGATAATCTGTATCAGTGGTACATCACTTGATCTTGCTAATGCCAAAGGATTCCTTGGCAGGGTTTAAGGCAATTGATAGCTCATTCAGCCGGTTGTCAGTTTGAACTTTGCACAAAATGTGGACACAACTTATTAAAATGATCTATTTTGTTTTCCTTAAAAGTGTTTGGCTGAGTGAAATGACTTTGTTCTGGGTAACAAAGGTTTTCAATTACCTCTGAAGGCCTTGGAATAGTTTGGATAAGGCCTCTAGGCAATGGGGAGTGAAACAATGCTATCACTCTCCAGTGAAAATGTGAAACGCTAGCTCTCTGAAAGCTTACCTCTCAGCAGCAGCCATAAGAAGCAGTCGATACAATTACAACAGTGCTGTGTGAGCTTAAAGTTCCTTTAAAGTGTCTTACTTACCTAGTATATATGTTAATCCTTGACACAGAGTAATTTCTTCAGAGCATACAACACATGAAGAGGGGCATGATGCTATTAACTGAATCATCATAGCAAGCAGAATGAGCAACGTATCTAAAAAGAAAAGCATAAAAGGTCATATAAATCTTGGCATCATCATTTATTATTATTATTATTATCATCATCATCATCATCATCATTATCATTATTATTATTATTATTGATACAAAAACAGTAATACACAGCAAATAAGATCACTATGCTGGATTTTTTTATTAAATCACACGTCGGACACTTCCCAAGCATCTAGGATTGTGTGATGTATTGACAAATAATGCATGCAGAGCCGAGTAGGGTGACCTTTTGCAGCTATTATTATTATTATTATTTGTACATAACAACACAGCACAAGTGTCTGGAATTCGTCACTGAATATTGAGTTCTCCCCAAGGACCTAGGATATTAGAGGTACTTGCGTAGAATGCATGCAGTTCCCAGAAGTGCTGCTTTCTGCAGCATATGAACTGATGTTCTGTCCAAGTTTCGGCTTTTTAAGGTTTCTTGGGATTCCTCCTAGAGCATCGACAACTATTGGGATTACTGCTGTTCTTTTTCGCCACAATCGTTCAACTTCAATTTGTAGGTTGTTGTTGAGTATTGCAACGTCAATAATCCACACTTTGTTGTTTACGACGATGGTAATGTCTGGTGTGTTGTGCGCCAGTACTTTATCTGTTTGAATTCTAAAGTCCCATAATATTTTGGCTTGCTGATTTTCAATCACTTTTTCGGTGTTATGTTCCCACGAGTTCTTGCGTGTGGGAAAACCATAATTTTTACATAAATTCCAATGAATCATTTTGGCAACTGAATTATGCTGTAATTTATCATCAGTCTACGCGATCTTCTTGCATGAGCTGAGTATGTGATCCACAGTTTCATCCACACAGTACACAGCATTTGGCATTGTTAGAAGTTTTATCAATTTTTGGTTTTATTGCATTTGTTCTAATCGCTTGTTCTTGAGCAGTGAGAATTAATCCTTCTGGTGTTTTTTTAGTGTTCCAGATGTTAACCATTGCCATGTTTTGGCAATATCCACTTTTCCACTGATTTTACCTACATATTGACCATGTAATGCTTTATTATGCCAATTTGTTGTTCTCTCTTTTAAAGTTCTACTTCAGTATTCTTTTTTTGTAGATGACACCTTCAGTAAGTTCAGATTTTTGATTTCTTTCAGGGCTGGTTGTTGACTACCCTTGATGTAATCTGCCAAAGCATGTTTTTCTTCTTCTACAGTTTGTTTTACTTGCAGTAATCCTCTGCCACCAATTTTGCGGGGCAGATATATTCAGTCAGTGTCACTACAAGGATGTAAAGCGTAGTGGATCGTCATCAATTTTCTGGTTTTTCTGTCCAAAATGTCTTAATCAGCTTGAGTCCAGTCAATGATGTTAGCAGTATAACAAATCACAGGTATAGCCCAGGTGTTTATGGCTTTGACAGTATTTCCACCATTTAATTTTGTCTTCAATATTTTTTTAACTCTTTGTGTATATTCTTTGCTGACTGCAGTTTTGACTTGATCATATTTGATGTTATCTTGTTCCAAAATGCACAGGTATTTGAAGGCTTCGTTCATGTTGTTTTTGATCATTTGGCCATTGGGCATTTGAATTCCTTCACTGTTTTTGATTTTTCCTTTATCATTATTGAGGCGCATTTTTCAAGTCCAAATTCCATTGATATATCTGTACTGAAAATTCAGACTGTGTTGGTCAATGTTTATATTTCATTTTCAGTTTTTCTATACAATTTTAGATCATCCATGTACAAAAGGTGTGAAACTTTTGCACTGTTTTTCGCTGTTTGATACCCCAAATTTGCTTTCTTCAGAATAAATAAATGACAGTGGGACAATTGCAATGACAAATAGTGAGGGTGACAATGAATCACCTTGGAAGATTACTCTCTTGATGTTGACCCATCCAAAATTTTCATTTCCCACCATTCCTAACCATTTTCAACTTTTCCAACCACCACCACCACCACCACCACCATCAAAATGTTCCAGGGGCCCTGTTTGCACAGCTGCCACCTCAGAATTGAGGCAGTGCTGTGCTTTTCCCAGGAAAATAGGGAAATAGCGTTTCCCTGCCGGTGCCATGCAAACAGCACGGGCTTGGAGGCACCATTTTTCAGTGCCTCCATTTTCCCCCACACTCACCTTCTCTCGATCTTTTTTTTTTGCCCCTAACAACTGGTATTCATGCATTTGAATATGGAAGTCCCTTATAACAAACATGACTAATAGCCACTGATAGGCATATATCAAATCTCCTTTCAAAGCCACCTTAGCCAATTACCATCATCACATCTTGTGGTAGCAAATGCTATACGTTAATTATGCGTTGTGTGAAGAAGCAATTTCTTTTGTCTAACCTGAATCTGCTGCCAATCAATTTAATTGGATAGCTCCAAATTCTAGTGTTAGGAGAAAGGAGGGGGAATTCTATCTACTTTGCCCACACTATGCATAATTATATAAACCCCCTTGATGCCCTCCCCAATCCTTTAATCATTTTCTTCTGAACTAAAAAGCCACAAAAATTAACTTTTCCTCATAAGAAAGGTACACCAATCCCCTGGTCATTTCAGTTGGTAGAACTTTACTAGTCTAGTCATTGCTACACCATAGATTTGTTTAAGGTTTTTTTTTAAAAAAAACTTTCTTCCTAATAATCTTTCACTATCATATTGAATTAATGTTTTTGATAATTTACCCACAGTGAAACCAGGATCTCTGGATTCTTGTCAATTTATAGCCCATTAGTATGTATATAAAGTTAGTATTTTTGTATTGAAAGCTATATCAAGATATACTTACTTATGTTGAACCTCATTTGTATCCCATTCTTCCAATTTAGCGAGATCTGGAACCCTTCACAGTCCACTTTGGTTTTCACCGTCTTGAATAATTTGCTGTCACCTACAAACTTGACTACTTCATTAATATCTCTGACTCCTGTGTAAAATAACTCCTATCAATTTTTTTCATATTCATACCAAAACAGCTGTTTCATCAACACAGATTGAAGGGTCACCTGATTTTTGAGAAAAATGTTTTGTGACTTTGCCACGCATACTTCGTATGCAAGCTCATTTAATCATTTATAACAATGCCCAATGCAGAGAACAATGAACTCCTGAGACATAGCCACACATGGTCTGCACAATGATATTGCGTGGCATGGGGTGGGGGGGGGGAGAAAATGCCTCTACTTACTCTCCCTAAATGATGTTCATAAAGTATTTTATTACTGGAGCTACGAAATTCTTCTTGTAGGCACATTATGTGCCCCTTAAAATCATACACGAGCACAAGTACTTTCTACACTTGGGTTTCTTTGAAATGTTCATTCTCTCAGATTTAAAATTATAGTTATTACAGCATATGAGAACATCCAGATGATGCTTTACAAAGGATGATGGAACAAGAAGGGACAAAGAACACTGAAATGGTAAGAAAGCATACAAAACAGCTCACCCATCACAACTGTATAGGCAAAATTGTTTTTCCCTATCTGATAAACATATGACTGACAATTTAAAATGCACAACAGCCTTGTTTCCTTTCTCTGCAATCCAAGTGTCCTTAATTTCCACTGCATTCATATTGTTATAATGTTGTTGTATTTGCAGGGAAGACCAGAATTTTCTGAAGTGGTCTCCAAATTAGAAGAGTGTCTGTGCAATATTGAGGTAACCACATAACCTGTTGTGAATGAAGGATGTGAATGCAGAGTTCTGAGCAAGTAATGGCTGGCTGATAGTGATGGCTGGCTGATTGCTTACCAAAGAAAATCATGTTGCAAGATAAGACCCACAGTTTTTTAAAGCTGATTTGTATAACTGTAACCTAAGCTTTGCTATGTGAAAGAGATATAGTAAGTACAATTAAAAATTGAAACAAAGACTAGCACGCCAGGAATGGGACCTAAGATCCAAAGTCCTCATTACTCTGTATTACTGGCTATAAGCAATAGTTTTTAAGACTTGAAAGTGATATGACAGAATAATCATTTAGGATAGGTACACATTCATTTAGTTTCTCCCTTTGTTGACTGTGGCTGAATATATATTGCAACATATTAAAGGCTCATAAAAGACTGTATCATGTGTTCACCACTCACAATAGAAAAGAAGAGTATTGGTACCGTAGATAACTACGGCCATTAATGCATGCAGTGTTTACTTCATGGCTGTGTGCTTCACAGTGGGTTTTTCCTGTGATTTTCTGTCTCAATGGATTTCTCCAGCTGTGAAGTGAACACAGCCAAACCAGTCTGCCCTTTTGCCCACCTTCCACTTCCTTGTTCTATCCATAAGGAGAAACTGCTGTTGTATAGGCAGGCAAAGCTGGGAAGAACAAAGAAACCCAAGAAAGCAAAATGCATGCTAATTCCCTTTGCTTTCCCTGCAGGGATGGGGGGAGGGGTTGCATTTTGCCAGGTTTCAAAAAGCATGGGGCTTCTCTGATCTGCTGCATAGTGAGTTCAAGAGGGGGGGGGACCAAGAAATTGATAGAATGGAATGCACATTCACTGCAGGGCAGACCACAAGTGCATAAATGGCCTCTGTCTCTTTCATGCTACTTGCACCAGTTAAGGAAGGAAAACTGTCATCTCTAGTCTCAGTGGATGAACAAGAGTTTGAATTGAAATAGTCGAGGTCCATATCCATTACTTGACACCTTATATTATAACATGGAAATGAGGTGTGAACTTCTCAGGTAACAAGGCTTCTTATTGAACCACCTTCAACAAAAAAATTAAAGCTATTGTCTGCACACACACACACACCCCTCCCCGTGCTGGTAAAGGTATAAACCATGCAGAAAAACTGTATTTAGATCCTTGTACCTGTCATACAGCATTCCTAAACAGCTTTCTCATCTTAGACATAGGCCCCTTCCGCACGGAGGCGGAAGGGGTTGGGTCGGCGTAATCCACGCCGACCCAACGACGCTGGGACCATCCGCATGGACGGTCCCAGAACCGGCTGGGACGACGGCGCCGCGGAGTGCCATCGCCCAGCCGACCCGGCTTGTCCCTGGCCCTCCGGCATGTCGCCGAGGCCTGGAGACACGCCCCCCGGCCCTGCGCGCCTGCTTGAGCATCGCAGGGCAGGGGGGCGTGTCCCCAGGCCTCGGCGACGCGCCGGAGGGCCAGGGACCAGGTAAGTGATGGGTGGGAGTGGGGGGGAGGGCGCCTTGGAGCCGCTGCCGTTCGCACGGCAGCGGCTCCAAGCCGGCATTTCCAAACAACCTTGCTCCCCGAGTGAGGTTGGGAAATGCTGGCTTCGTGCCGGTTGGGCGACGCGAGGGCGGCGCGGCTGCGAAGCAGCTGTGCCCCCTGTGCGAATGGCTCCCTGGGGATGGCATTTTTGTCGTCCCCAGGGCGCCATTAAACACCCGTGCGGAAAGGGCCTCACATTTATGCCACAAAAGGGCTAAATTAATACCCAGCCACTCATGCTGTTTAGCTTATTTTCTGAACCATTATCATCTGAGATGGTGCAAGGGGTGTACTCTGCATTTAGACAGCAGAATTGAAACAATTATGACATGGATGAAAAGATTTGCAGGCATTGAGCTCCCAAGATGAGCTAATTAGCATAAATGTTTAACAAAAGCAAGATAGTCTCTAAAAAGAGCATAGGAGTTAGAACTTTTAGTCTAGTGTTTTAGTTTTAAAACGTGACTCAATATTTTCTACTTCCTTTGTCTCTGGAATACAGTGTGAATGAACCTCAATATTAGAATTCCTGTATTAGTTTAATTTGATTTCAACATTGGCCAGATTTCTACCTGGAGGGTTTTAAAAATATTGATAGGTTATAGGGCAGCTAGTGTTTAATTTCCAACAGTGGATTCTAATATAATTCAGATAATGTGGGTTTTTTTTTCTGGCACTGCTTGTTCAAAGTGAGAAATCCCAGAACATATGGTAGGAATTCGCATTATGACTACAGCTTTTCCCACCAAGTCCAGAAAAAATGTTTTCTTGATGATGCAAGAAGGACCTACATTTCAGGTGCTGCCACTGTGCCACATGATAGAGGAGTGGGAAAGATGATCTATCATTGCAATTGACTGAGCTGGGAATAAAGCAGTAGAATGCTGAAGGAAAAGAATGGACTGGACCACTTCAGACTTCAAGTTATTACTTTTAGATGCCTCAGTGTACACACCAAAAAAAAAGCAGAGCCACACGTCCTGGTACAGCTCCTGTATATGTTTTCTATTCACAGTGAGTGTTCAAAAATTTGCTCTGCAATTGGAATTAGTGCAAACAATTTTACCACCTCATGATTCTATAAATGTATACAGAGCTAAGTATCAGATCTAAGAGGTAATCTGTTGGACTTTTTCCTCCCCACCCTGCCACCCCCAGTCCAAAAAGGAGCATTTCTGGGTTTCACACTCCCTTGAAATTTTAGCATAGTGTCCCCTAACAGATGTGTGGAAGCTAGAATGCTTGAGATTTTGAGGTCTCCATTGCCATTTGTCTCCTTGTGTGCTAGACCTGTTCGCTGACATTTGAAAGCAGGTTCTAGGGCCTCTGTATGGCAAGCCCTGACTTCCTTGGATCCACAGGATTTGTCTTGAGAAACGGTAAATTTCTCATGGGTGTTGAAAAAGAACTGGATCAAAAAGTTTAACTTAATTGTACAATTCTTTACAGCTTTGGACAAGAGAAGGTGACTCATAGAGCAGGCATCATATTAGATTTTAGTAATTGTGTCTTGGAATAAGACTTCCTCTGTGGGGCAAAAGTCTCAATCCCCCCCTCCCCCCACCCACATCTTCTCAAAATAGTTCACTACTTCTGAATTGAAGGGTCAGAGCAGTGATGTCCATCATCTATTTCACTTTTAGGCAACAGCTGCAGTTGCAGGCTATTTTGTGTTTGGGTGGAAGTGTTTTTAAGAAGGCCTTTTTGAGGGGTTTGGGGGTTTTTTTGCAGTTTTTTTACCTGCTTTTTTATTTTTGAAAAGTAAAGCAGTATATCACCAGTACTGTGTGGTCTCACAGGAGACCGACATAGCTACTGTGATACATTGGCAGGATTTCATATTCAATTAAATGTTGACTGTGAGCTTGTGCAAGTTACAGGAGGAAAAGCAATATTTGGGCAGCTGAAACCTGTCACTTCTATCAGCAAAGTGACCCAAAGGAAAATTTTAAAGGAGCAGATGTTGTGTAAAGGGTGGGAAATCTTCAGAATCTTTGTTGGCTATATGGAACGAGGACACCTTTAGTTCTTCCCCCTTCCTTTTCAGAAAATGTTCCTTTTGATGTTCCCTTTTTGAAAAGCATATCACTCTTAAACAAGATTCACCTTTTGCAGTTATACTCCTCAGTTTCTATATATTCTATATTAACATATTACTTATTATTTTCAAAAATAAAAACAAAAAAATCTACTGTTGTTCAAATGACATTTGCAGTCCGTGGTTCTTCATTTGTGTTGACCAATGCTGTAAACTGTTTGAATGAATAACCAAAGAACTGATCATAAACAAGCATAATATCTAAGACTTGTTTGTTTGTGTGTGCATGCGGGTATGTAATGACATCAAGAGTGACTATGTTATAAAGGTTTTTTCATCATGTAGTTTTTTACGGTTACTGATTACTTTGAAAATGTGTACTTTGAAAATGTCTGCACATGGTGAGATCCAGCAGTTACTTCATATTATAGCTACTCTGAACTTAAGACCCTGTTTGAGAAGAAGCAAACCTCAGTCTTGGACACAGCCTCACTTGGTCCCATCCAGATGCCATTATGGATAAAATAAATGTCTGTATCCAGGATCTCCTTTCTGGCTAGCTCTGGGAAGCTGTGTCAAGGAGATAAAGCTGGTATTATGTGCATTCATTCATTATTTTCTACATGGGAAAGATGGGAAGAGGAGGGGATGCTGTAAACAACTCGACCACTCATTTTGGATTTTTGTTCTGCTTAGAATATTAATTGGAATTTCAATTGGGAAGCCTATAAAGAACATCCTTTTTTAAATAAAAAACCTAAATATTTGCCCTCTGGACAAGATGAGGTTTTAGCAAGGGAAAATGTTGTCTGTTGAAATGTTGAGCATATGCAATGTATGGTATATTATATAAACAAATAATACCACATGCTGAATTACTTACAACTAATGAACTCCAGATTAGCAGAACCAGGCCTCAGAAAGGCCTAACTCTGTTTACTTCCCTCTTTTTGTTCTGCTATCACAAAAGTAGGAAACAGAGTTTTCATTGGGAGTGACATAAGATGGCATCAGACAAATGGCTAGAGAGACATCATTACACTAATAATTATAGTGACTCTATTTGATTCAATGAAAAGAAAGTAATCCCAGTTTCTAGCTTACAACCAGAACCTGAGGGTAGAAGGGTCTTTCCCTTTTCTACATACAGAGGTTGAAAATGAATGGGATTCTATTCCCTTAAACAACACATATTACAGAGTGCATTTGTACAGGTTACGATGACTGTCATCCCCTTGGCAACCAATTGTATATCAATGACATGGAGCATAATGAGAGCAGTAGAAGAAGCAGAGAAGTACAGCAAGGGTACTTGTGACATACTGCAAGCTTTGAATGTTGCTGTCAAACCTTCTGGCATGACTCTGCAGTTGTCATAAGAGTTTACTGACAATGTCTTCTCTGTTCAATCCAGCTAATGTCTCCAGCCTCCAGCAACAGCAGCGGTTCTCTTTCTCCGTCCTCTTCTTCTGATTGTCTGGTTGCTCGAGGGTGCCCTGGTCGTAGTCATGTTGCTGCTTTGCGTAGCCGCTTTGAGTTGGAGTATGCCGTGAATGCAAGAGCTTATGCTGTCTGGTCCCAAAGGTAAGAACACAGAAGGAAAAAAATGCTTCCTTGACTCCAGTAGTTTATAAGAGCTGCCTGGAAAATATTCTTGATTGTGCAAATAAATCTTAACATCTAGCAGAAGTCATCTGAAAGCATCTGAGAATTAAAATGGCACTTTCTTCAGGGAGACAAGCAACTTACTTTTAGTGTGCCATATCACTCAGGAGATTTAAGCTGCATTAATGCCAGAAAAGCTAACACTTTCTTCCCACTCTCAGTTCTAGATAGTCTAATGCATACCAAAGTCAAAAGAAAGAAACTGGTAAATTATTTTTCATAAGATCTCCTTTGTTCATAGTATAAATTCCTGGACTTTTTGGTTATCCTTTTCACCATGGATTTACTTTGCACCAGTAATTTTGCTCTGAAGGGAACTAATATTGATTATTTCTGCTCTACTTGTTCCCCACCCAACTTCCCATTTTGTGCAACAGCAAGGCATGCGCCCCAGCTGTACGCCACTGAGTCCCATCCCTCCACCTCCAGGCAGGCCAGCTCAGGAGTCAGCCTGCAGGGAGCCAGGAAGGTGGTGGGGCTCGGGGGCAGGTGGCCACTGTGCCTTCCTGGGCCACCCTCCACTGAGCCCTGTCTCCCCCAGGCCTCCATGCAGACTGGTTTTTGGCCTCCTCAGGCCCTGCCGGCCTGCCACGGAGGCCGGGGTGGGGCTCGGCCTGCACAGAGGCCGAGGGTAGGCCCTGCTCCTATGGCCCACCCCAAGTGGGGTTCGGCATCCCAAGCCATGCTCCTGAGCGCAGGGGGGGGGTGCAGGGGGTTGCTCGGAGAAGTGGTTGTCACAGAGTACCATTTTCCCCTGATATCCCTCTGCTTCCAGGAAATTGAATCTCACTCTGCTGCTGTGCTTTTTTGCCTGCTGCCTAGGCATCTCTCCCCCCGCCCCCCTTGTTCCCTAGATTTGACCTTGTAACAAACATTTTTAATACATTAGACTGATGATAGTTTTGCCAATGAGATGGCATGGGCAGCTGTTTGCAAGAAGCCACTTTCATATGGTTTGGATCTATTTGAACCACAAATATATATTTGGGATAACTTTTGATGATGTGATAAAAATCAACCTGAGCCACATTTACTCAAGTGAACTTCTATGCTATAACATATATTATACAATTGAATCTCATGCAGAATCCACATCCTTGAACCTCATGTGAAATGTTACCACCCAAAAGGTAGCATGTTCCACATTAGATCTTTGCAACTGTTTATGTATCCTTGAACCCACAAAACGTGCAATGTAGTGTAACTCTGGTTTAAACAAACATTTTTTATGAGTCAATTCTGATACAGCACTCTGGGTGAGAAGGGCTCCAGTCTACAATGTAGATGCTTAGGCCTGTCTTATTTAAAATAGTGATTTGACTGCAAATAGTCACCAAAGGAAAAAGAAAGAATGATAACAGATGTAAAGGAAAAATAACTGGGGTGGGATGTTAGAGGGAATCTTGAATTAGTTTCTCTTTTATGCTGCAGCAGATAATAGATTTGCATGAAAAGAATGAGCGAGTGACACATTTAGGTTATAATATAGATACCCAAGAGGGCGAGGAAAGTAGTTATCACAGCAGTCTCCTTGCTACTGTAATTTAATGTTCATCTCAGTGTGCCACCCAAGCTCATTAGCTCGCTGAAATGGGTTCCTGTATAACCCAAAGGGTTACAGAACAGTTTCCCACCTAAAATTCTGTGCAATACAAATTAACTAACTCCAGTCCTATATATAGAACATAGAGTAACCCAGAGGCAAAATGTAAAATAAAATGAAGATGGTTTTTGCAGATTCAGTGTTATTTTTTCAATTATACAACATACTGAGATGATTAATGACCTAGCTTTCTAATGACAATAGTTTCTTGTGGATTTAATTTTTTAAAACATACAAACTGAGAGGCACAGGTGTGATTCTGTACAATGTTCTCACATCTGTTACACTTTATTGTTACATTTTTCAACTCTTGCCATTAGTTTTAACTACCCAAAGTAAGGTACTACACTCATTGGAGAATGGCCTTTGTTTAGCTAATTTCACTATGTACACAATTAAGGAGGCATGGGTTAAAACTGGACTAGGGCAGGCCAGCACTGCTGTTACTTCTCAATTTGAGAGCAGCGTTTGACAAAGTTGATTATATTTTGACACACCGCCTAGCCAACATTGATGAATGTGGGACAGTTTTATAGTGGCTGATCTCATTTCTACAACATCAGGGACAAAGGTTAGCTCAGGGGGATAGGACATCACCCAGCACCCACTAATGTGTGCAGTCCCATGAAGGAATCTTCCCTCAATATTATTTAATAATTACATGAGCACTCTTGCCTTTTGGTTCAGAGTTTGGGGCTGGGTTGTTACTAGTATTCTGATGACACCCAGATGTATCAGCTGTTGATGGATGGTCAACTGGATACTGCCCCAGATATATCAGTTGTTTGGGGGGCATGGTGAAATGTTGAAACAGAGTCAGCTGAAATTAAATCCATCAAAGACAGAGGCTGGACCAGGGAGGCTCAGGAATGAGATTCCAGCTCCCAGTACTAGATGGTATGCAGTTATCACCTATGCTATCAGGAGTCTGGGTGTTATCCTGAATGCCTCCCTTTCCATGAATCCACCATAATGAATAAGTGGTGGTCAGTGTAAAACAGCAGGCAAGTACACAAATTTACACTGGAAATTGCTTGCAGCAAAAGTTGTTAAACTTTAAAAATAAAGTTGTACTCAAAAGTAAAATGATTCTTAAGTGCACCATAGTGCTTGTCAATTGAATATCATTGTATAAACCACCACAGTGTTTTGCAATAAAGAATCACAGAGAATATATACAAATGCATTCATTAATCTACTGCTCACTAAGCTAACTAGTTATGAACCAGTCTCAAAATACTTCAAGAAATTACCCTTGCAGGTTCTGTACAGTTGATTCCACCCTGTTTTGAACAACTTAAATGGTTTATGGAGTTCACCAAAAATACACTGGAGAATCATTTTAGTTTTGAGACTAACTTTATTTTTAAGTTTTAACAGCTTTTACTGCGAACCATTTCCAGTGTAAATCTGTGTACTTACATCCCTTTCCATGAAGGCACAGGTTACAAATGTAGCCAAACTGGCATTTTTCCATCTTCACCAGGCTAGGCAACTGACATCTGTTGTGCTCCGGCCTGTCCATAGTGTTCCATGCAATCTCTAGCTTAGACTGCTGTAACTCACTCTATGCAGAGTACCCTTGAGGATTTTGTGTATATGTTGGGATCCCTTTCTTGTTTGTAACAATATATTATAATCCACATTTTGTATTATTCTTTATTGTTGGTAATTGGTGTATGTTATACAGTACTTTTTAATTATTTAATTAAAATTGTTTTATTTAATTTATTTATTTAATTAAAATTATTTTAATTAAAATTATATTAATAAAATATTTAATTATTTCTATTAAATATATAGTTTTAACGCTGTTCTTTGGGCCAGACAGAGGTATTTTTTCTTCAGTACCCATGCTAATATTGCCCAATGCAGTGGTAACAAGACAAGAAACAAGCAACATGATACATGCTACAGAACTGATGTAGCAAAACCCACAAAAAATATTGCAAGAAAGGGTGGGATGGGCAAGAAAAGCCATGAGGCTGACTGAGGCCCAGATGCCATTGCTCGAGTTAATATCCTCCAGTTGCCTTCCTCCTCACCCCACAGGCCTGCAAACTGGACCCCAGGTAAGTCTGGAGCTCACAGCGTCTGAGTAAGAATGATGGAAGAAGTTTCTGCTGATTTGCTATGGCTTTGAGCTAATGCAATAAAACTTATATGATGCAAGGAGACTCTGGTCAATAAGGACAAAAGGCAGATATTAACGAAATAATGGAGGCACATATCTAATGCAGTTATATTAGCAGGGATCATAGTGCGTAAATTCTAAAAGGAAAAGCCTGTAACAGCATCTCACCCAAAATACAAGTGTTTAGACCAGAGTTAGGAATCAGTAGCCTGCCTTTTACTCCAAAAATCTCTGTTGTCATTTTCTTGTTTCCTCATGTTATTAATCTGGAAGTTATGCCCACATTCGGGGCTAAACCAATTCCATAGCCACAAGTTGTGTACAGTATGAATTGACTGTTAAGAGCTTCTCTTATTTAGTTGGTATGCACAGCCCCTTCCCCTGCCTTTTTTGTTTCCAAGCCTCAGTTACTAGCCCAATGACTGGGAACTAAATCCTTCATAATTTTAAATTTTTGCCTACTTTTGTCTTCAGAGCTACATAAGTCCTAAGTCTGGTGCACATCATGCCACCTTTTTCTTTGATTTACCTTTTGCTCATCTGCCTGCATCTCCTTTATCAATGTTGGAGTCTCTGTCAGATCTCACAAATGGCAGCTATTTTGCTAATTTTTTTCTCACTATTGCTTCTTCCTTGCTGCTTTACCATCTGAAAATGTTTTGTTCATTCACTAGGCACTTGAAATCATTCTGATATCCAGATTTGTTCATTCACCCCATCCAGATACTTGCAAACAAATTTTATATGTTACTTTTATTCTATTTGGACTCTTTACAAATTCCAGTTTTGAACAAGCATTTCACTATCTAGTAAAAGATCATTACTACTATTGTGTAGGACAGGGATCTCCAACATGATCCCATATGTTTTCACAAAGTGGGCAAAACCCAGTGGGGCTTTTGCCTAGCAGGTCTTCTGACTGGCAGTTGGAGATGTCTGTATATTTTTAAGTTGTTTCAGAAATACCTGTTTCAACAGCACAAGGATATTAATCACGTTAGTGTTTGTGCATGCAAAAAATATTTTAAAACAATGGGTTCATTTCGATGGACATGTTGTTAAACAGAGCTTTTGAAGAGTTATTATTAATATTATGAATAGTCCCCCTTCTTGACATTTTGTGGTTGAGTCTGCTTTCTGTGACAGCCATTTGGTGGTTGACTCCACCTCTTCTGGCAGCCATGTTATGATTGTATCCACCTCCCCATATCAGAATTCCAAAGGTACTCACAGGCTTGGAAAGGTTGGGGATCCCTGGTTTAGGACACAGTGTGAATTAGTGGGCTTCGAAGAATTGTTGGATCTTGGAAAACAATACTAAAGTTCTGCTTCCAAAAACATTTTACTTTATCATGTTGAAGTCCAGCCAGTAACTTTACCTCTAAAAGCAGAGTAAGAAGATATCTGGGAAGGAGACACGGGGTTCCTGCGAGCTGGTTTGTGTCTTAAAATGTAGGTACATGAAATAAGACCTGCTTCCTGTGAAAGGGGGTGGATTTATTTATTTACTTAAGTTATACCCCACCTTTCTCTCCAATGGGAACCTGAAGTGACTTACATTGTTCTCCGTCCCTCCATTGTATCTGTACAGCAACCATGTGAAGTAGGCTAGGTTGAAAGTATGTGACTCACCCAAGGCTACCCAACAAGCTTCTATGGCAGGCTGGGGGTTCTAGATCCAAGTCCAATACTCAAAACATTACACCACAGTGATATAGAGGAATGGTTTTAGTTACAACTTGTGAGAACTTTATAATGGGTATTCAAACTTCCTTAAATACGTTGTTCATAACAGTTGAAATTTTTGAGACATCTTCGTGTTGTCTGAACATATTCAGAAATTCCAAGTGTAGAAATGTGGTTATCTTATTATGTATCCTGGGCAAGGGAAGAGCCTTGAATCTAGGAAACTTTCTACGAAAGATTGGTTTGTGTGACCTTTGACTTTGTCATGAAATGGCTCTTTTTATTTCAGGGTAAGCAGTGATACAACTGATACTAAAACCATTAGATTGCCTCCTACCCAACTTTTTTCAAACCATTGTACAGAACTCTTTCTATTACAGATTTATTCTGTGTCCCGTGCAGCTACCCATACTATTTCCAAAACCATGAAAGAGAGGAAGACTCAGAGAAAAGTTAGCTTTAATTCATGTTCATACCTCAAGGAGAGGCCAGTATCAAGGACATTAGGGAAGTTAATTTGGTTCAGATTTTAAAGAGATTGTCGTGTTTGGGGTTTTCTTGTCCCCATTTTCCTGGCTACTTTGATGAATGTTTAGCATTTTGCCTCAATTTTTCTCCAAAAGGTCACTTTTTCTTTGGCCAAAGGCAGGATAAAGTTGTTCACAATGTTCATGAATTACTTTTAATATGAATTACTACTGTCACTGTGTGACACAAGACACATGAGCAGGGGCGAATCTAGGCAAACTGGAGCCCGGGGACAAAATCTGAGTTTGGTGCCCCCCCCACCCCGACCCCAGGTATGGACGACCACCCTCCCCCACAATGACCAAACAATGATTTTTTGCACCAGCTCACAAAACACCTACCACCACCAGCAAAACATACATGGGGTTAGGAGGTGATTTGTGAGAGATGATGCTGATGTTTGCTCAGTAAACCTTCAGATGGGGGTGACGTGTGAGAGATTTACATGCTTTCTGAGGTTGTTAGCCTCAGAAAGAGCTCCAAGCCAGTGCAAGTGGGAATTAACTTTTAAGCATGTAAATCTCTCACAAGTCACCCCCCATCTGAAGGTTTACCAAGCAAACATCAGCATCATCTCTCACAAATCACCTCCTACCCCCAGCAAAACATACATGGCTTTCTCCCCACCACTTTCCTAATTGTGTCCTCACACCAACCCTGTGAGGTAGGCTGCTAGCCTGAGAAACAGCTCTAAGCCAGTGCAAGTGGGAATTAACTTTTAAGCATGTAAATCTCTCACAAGTCACCCCCCAAGGCTTCTACTAAGCAAACATCCAGCATCATCTCTCACCAAATCATCTCCTACTCCCCAGCAAAACAGGTGGCATGGCTCCCTCCCACCACTTTCTCTCTATGCATTGTGTCCCTCACACCTAACTCCTCTGTGGAGGTAGGCTGCTAGCCACGAGAAAACAGCTCCAAACCAGTGCAAGGGGAATTAACTTTTAAGCATGTAAATCTCTCATCACTGCCACCCCCCATCTGAAGGTTTACTAGCAGGCAAACATCAGCATCATCTCTCACTCGAATCACCTCCTACCCCCCAGCAAAACAGGCATGGCTACCCTCCCACCACTTTCCTCTAATTGTGTCCCTCACACCAACTCCTGTGGAGGTAGGCTGCTAGCCTGAGAGAAACAGTGCTCCAAGCCAGTGCAAGTGGGGAATTAACTTTTAAGCATGTAAATCTCTCTACATCGTCACCCCCCATCTGAAGAAGGGTTTACTGAGCAAACATCCAGCATCATCTCTCACAAATCACCTCCTCTAACCCCCCCCAGCAAAACAGGCATGGCTCCCTCCCCCACCATTCCTTTCCTCTAATTGTGTCCACTCCACACCAACCTCTGTGGAAGTAGGCTGCTAGCTCTGAGAAAACAGCTCCAAGCCAGTGCAAGTGGGAATTTTAACTTTTAAGCATGTAAATCTCTCACAAGTCACCCCCCACATCTGAGAAGTTGTTTACCAAGCAAACGCCAGCATCATCTCTTCAGTTCTGCTGCTGCTTCTGGGCTCCTGCTCTAGCTTGCCTTTTTCCCTCTGTGCACTCTTGAGGGCCCAGGGGAGAAGTTGCCTTCTGGAAGGTAATGCCACACTTAATTTAAGGCTAATAAGGCATGCTGGGTTAGAGGGAGGGGGGAGGCGGAGGCTCCCAGTCCTGCTCCTGGGAGAGCCCAGTGTGGGACTTCTCTCCCCGCCTCTGGACACCCAGGCCACACAGTGCACAGAGTGGGCGGGGCTATGACAGGCACTGGGAGCAGTCTGCTGCTTCAGTGCCTGTTTTCTAGGGCTTGCTCAATCCCTCACTGTGTAGGAGGCTGTTTTGGCGCCCCCCACGTGACCTTAATCGATGCGCCCGGGGACAAGGGGTACCCCATGTCCCTAGGCAGGAACGCCAGTGCACATGAGTTCATGGTTGTAAGACTAATGGAAAGGCTGGTGGTGTTGTTATTTTTCCTGGTCCAAGTCCAACACTCATGATTTTGGCTTCCATCTTTGTTATGAAGAGGGTGGGGGGAATAGTTTGAGTTTTACCTCACATTCTCACACATTTTTTTCCTCTGGCTGAGACTTCCCCTGGCATCCAGACATCGGCATTCCATGTCAGCATGCAGCAACCCTATAACAATACCAAGCCTGCCAGTCCCTTAAGCAAAACCATTTTGTCCTTTCAACAAAGCTGTCTATATTTTCCGGGCAATTTCATGTGGCACCCCTCCCGCTAGCGCCTCCCTTTCTCTTCCTTCTCCCACACCTACTCTTGGTTTTTGAGTCCTTTTTCTAGAATCTTTTTCAGGCTGAAAAAAAAAGGCCTATTCACAGTTCAGGCTGAAAAATGGCCTGATGGGAACAATACATCCCAGGAGACCTTGTGAGCCCCAAGGTATCCTGGGAACTGTAGTTCCTCAGGCCGTTTTTAGCCTGTACTGTAAACAGGCCTTTTTTTTCAGCCTGAAAAAGTTCTAGGGAAAAGGGAGAAAGGAATCCATGGTGAAGTGTGTGGGAAGGGAGGAATCAATGTGGTGCCGATGGGGGTGCCGTGGGGAAGGAAGCGGGGAGGGGCTGGGATGATTTCTCCCAGGCGCATGCTTGCACCTCGCACAGCACACACACCCGTCCCCTTGTAGCTCCGCCACTGCCTTGATATTTACATCCAGGATAGAAACACCATCTCCCTTAACAAGGGCTATCAGTGTTCCACTGACAGTAGCCAATCATTGAACATAACTGTTCAATTGTGAACATTCTGTTGCATGAATAAGTGATTGAATTGCTCTTTTTTCAGTTCATGGTTTTATGTGGTAGGCTAATAGGATCTACCCAGAAAAACACTTGAAAACTAAGTGAATTTGATGACATGTTACAATACAGTTTAGTGAGACTCCACAAATCTAATTCTATTATTCTGTCAAGTTCTACAAAATAAAGGTCTTGAAAGCATTTTAAAGAGAATCCTTAAGACAAGGTCAGAAGCTATGAATTTATCTGTAGAATATAGTTGCTTTGACTGGTGACAGACCTTTGCTTTCTTTGGGTCATGTGAAGTAAATAACATCCCCAATGACTAATTATGTTTCTATAAAGTTCATATTCTTTCTCAACTTTTAGAGTGTCAGCATCCTGGAACCATGGCTAATGATTAAAAAAAATACTCAGAAGATTTTTCAAGGTTTATGCAAGCAAATGCCCTGAAGGCAGATCAAATGAACATCTGTTTTCTAAAGCACAGGTTTTCATGGAACATTTAAAAACCAATAGCCTTTTTTACTCTCTCCATTGAATATCAGTTTTTGTTTGATAGATGTAGTCTCACTGTCATGGTTTGAAGAGTTCAAGTAGATTCTGTGTGTGTTACATATCCAACACACACTAACTGCTTGGATGTGAGCAAGAGTTTGCTTTACTATCACCCAAGTTGCTTTATGTAATTTATTTATTTATTTATTATATTTTTAGACCGCCCTTTGTGCACACATGCAAAAAATAACTTTTATTTTCAGAAGGGTTTTTAATGGAACAATTTCATGTTGACTACAATGTTTCACTTTGCCTGAAATTTTGCTTTGTCTAGAAGTATAATTTACAGACTTGCTGTCTTTGCAAGCTTATTCGGGAAGGTTAAGGTCACCTATTCAGTGTTCTGTATCATGAAATTTTGTGATGGGACCTCTTCCAGCAGCTGACAGGAACTACTTTGATATTATGGAATGTTCACAAACATTCCAGCTACTCAGTAAATGAAACTTTGAGTGGCAGACTGAAGACTGGAAAAATGAGTAAGAAGTCCTAAGAGGCTGCCCATCTGTCACCAGGCTCAATTTAAGGTATTGGCTAGCACACACAAAACCTTTAATGGCTTTGGCCCCTCATATTCGTGGGATTCCCTTCCTCCCTATGGTCCTCCCTGACAAATTTGCTCAGGTCATCAGGGGCTTCTGCAGGTGCCCTGTAGGGAAAGCATAAACTGACCCTAAGCAGATACATTATTTTAGTGAGAAGCAAAGAAAGACAAATGAGATAGGCAGGCTGATGTTCAGGATGACCAAAGAATGAAGGACGGAGTAGACTGAAAAATCAAGGCTTGAAACAATGATAGAGATAATGGGGCTAGTAAATAAAGGAAGGTCCAAGGGAACAATAGATCTACAGGAAGACATTACATAAAAACAAGAGAAGCTGTGCACAGTGGTTAAGAAGAGAGAACACGCTCACAGAGATTTGGAACCTGGCCGATATTGGGCTAAGAAGCCAAAGGGTATAAGTGACAGACCAAACATGACACTTCTGACTATTAAGTGTTCTTCTTGAAGAGTGTAGAGGGAGCACCAGGGCTCAGTAGAGTGAGGAAACATTCTTTCAGCACCCATTATGTATTATCTTAGAATGCCCCACTGTCCCAGCCCTAAGAACAATAAATTCTGCAGGAGTTACTCTGCTGTGCTGATGATCTCAACTACCCACTCTTTGCTGTGTATACTAAGAGGCATTTCTGGTAGGACTAAATAGAAAGCCAGACCTTCCACTACTGCCCCAACTCCTAATTTGTAAATGAGAAGACTCACATTTCAACATTTATTGCTTTTAGATGCTTGGGCCTTATACACAGATCTTCAGATTTGTTGGACTACATCTACATGAGTTAGAAACCTGCAATTTGATCTATAAATAATTCAAGATGTAGATTTGGTTTTGTAAAAAAATCTAGTAAATGGCACAATTGTTCACCGGATGGGCAAAAATGTAACCCAAAATAGTGCAGGCTTTTTTACAAGTCAGAAGCTGAAATTTGGCAACATGTCTAATCCCTACAAAGATCTGACTGGAGGAATCTTGTTTAATGTTCAGACTCTAGCTATAAAGTTCATATTGTAACAAGCACAAACACCTCAGCACAATACTTTTTTTGGGGGGGGGAATCTTAGTCTTGGGATAATGGTGATGGCCACCTTTGATGGTGGACCTTCAGTTGTGCCACCCTCCAAACCCAGGTGTTGGTTCCTCGGTTTGTTTCTACTACTTGTTCTGCTTCATCTCTCATACTCTTGAGCTCACTTTTCTTTGCTTCAGTATGTACCTTAAGTCACTGCCCACACACATCAGTTTCCATCTGACAACATCCTTGTTGCACAAATAGTTTGATAACTCTTTGAGGTTCATCTGTTCATAAGTGCCCAGCAAGTCATTTTCTTCAGATTTCCTGGCTGCCTGTCCTGATTATTATAAAAGTGTCTATACTTTTTAATACAAACCCTGCTGAGTTTTCAGACCTTAAACAAGAAGGTGATAGAAGGCCACACTGAAGATGTGATTTCAAGTATGTATAGGTGCTGTTTGAAATAGCAGGGCAGGCACCTCTCAGCTGGCAGCCTCAGATAGTAACACTCTTAGTTTGCTAAACACCCAGCTGTTTCCAGTCTGGGAACCATGGCCATTGGCTTGGTACTAATGAGAGCAAGCTGTGAACAATCCTTGCATCATTCGTGGTTCTGTCTCTGAGATGGCACACAGCAGATGCACTTTGGAAAAGCATCATCTCTTTTTATGCACCAGCATCCCTACCCTACTGCTACCCAATACAAGCCTGTAGCTGTACAAGAATAGGAGTCAGGGGAGACCATTTCATAGCACACACTCTTTATGGTAAGCCTTAAAAATGCTGCATGGCAGTCTTTAATGAACTACAAGAAGCCAGTAACCATTGAAAGGCAGTGGGCTCAAGAGCACCAAGAAGCTTGTTTAGCAGCAGGGAGACTAGCTTGCAACAGCTCAGCTTTAAGAGCTGCTGCCTGTACTTTCAACATGCCAGACTCCAAATGAGGCAGCTGTTCCAAGCAGGTATAAATAAAAGATGTGGTGTTCCTATGGGAACCTTTGGCATATTGGATTACTTATTCCCTTGCTAGAATTTCTTTTCAGTTAAGTTTGTCTGTGAATACCCTATACTGTGGGGTGTGCTTTTATAACTCTGAATGTGGAATTTTTTATTTCCAACTTTATATCTGTGGCCATGATTTTCTGTCTACAAAAGTACCCTTTGATTAGACGCCAACTGACCACCCTGTTATGATGCCTCCTAAGCACCCTTGAATTCAGAAGGGCAGCATCTTCATTGAGGGAAAAGAAGGGATTGTGGCTGAACAACAGAATACATGCGTTACCTGTAGAAAGTTCCAGGTTCAATCCTTGGACTTCCAGTTAGAGTAGATAATGATAAGAAGGGGTGTGACGGTAGTAGTGCATGCTGGGGTGGCCTTCCTGAGCTAGGGCAGCAGCCGGAAGGCCTGGGCGGTCTCCACCTGGGCTGCAGCTGCTGGAGGCCCCTGCAGGGGCCAGCCAGCCACCAATCAGGCTGCAGGCCTCTGGGCTGGCAGTATGGTCTTTTAGGGAGACCTGCTTGCTTTGGGCCAGCAGCGTGATCTTTGGGGGAGGCCTGCTCGCACCCAGCTGATCCGGGGCTCTAAAAGCCCCCTCGCTCCCCCTCCCATGGGAGATGGGGCAATGGGACTTTTAGCGCCTTGGAGCAGCCTGGTGGCAAGGTGCCCAGCTGCTCTGGGGCTCTGAAAGGCCCTTCGCCCCCTTCCTTGGGGTAGTGGGATTCATTCAGCTGGTTCGCCAAACTATACAAAAAATTAGCTACCAGTTCTGCAAACCTCCTAAATCCCATCTCTGGGTCTGACTCCATATAAGGTAATTTCATATATCTGTATGATCTAGATCACAGGTGTCAAACTCGCGGCCCTCCAGATGTTCATGAACTACAATTCCCATCAGCCTTTGCCAGTGTAGCCAATGCTCATGTTGGGAGGGACTGATGGGAATTATAGTTCATCTGGAGGGCCGCGAGTTTGACACCCCTAATCTAGATGGACAAGCAGTCTAACTTAGTATTAGGCTTTTGTTTTGCCTGTTCTCCAAAAGAGATAAGGGCCATTTGCATGGGCTTCTCCCTCTACGCATCTGTGGTGTCATGGTTAAGAGTAGATGGGTTCTAATCTGGAGAACTGGGTTTGATTCCCCATTCCTCCACCTGAGTGGCAGAGGCTTATCTGGTGAACCAAATGTGTTCCTGCACTCCTACATTCCTGCTAGGTGAATTTGGGTCAGTCACAGTTCTTCAGAACTTTCTCCACCCCACCTACCTCACAAGGTGTCTGTTGTGAGGAGAGGAAGGGAAAGGAGGTTGTAAGCCACCTTGAGTCTCTTTGCAGGAGAGAAAGGTGGGATATAAATTCAAACTCTTCTTCTTTTATCCTCACAATAATGTCATAAGATAGGCTAGAGTCTGACCAACTCAAGATGACGCAGTAGTTTCATAGCAAAGGTTTAATAAAAGATAACATGCAAAAGTATAACAATACAAAAGCAGTGCAAAACAAGGAACAAAATAATAAAGCTTAATAGCTGACCTAGGATACTTATTCAGGCTTTAGTTCTCTGACCCAGACATAACCCAGACATATGGACGATACAAAGTCCGGATAGAACTCCAAAGTCCAAAATCCCAGAAGTAGATATTCTACACAAGGCCTACCTACAATCAAAAGGATGGCTAGAAGCACCAAACTAGAATGAATAGTTTCACTCTATGACTCACTAACATGTTAATTTTGTTGTACGTGAGTGCAACTTGCTTTTAGAAATAATTAGTCCAGGATTTTCTCTACCTGCTTGAACTCAGTGTGGATCATTCTCTGTAGAAAAGAGAAAGGAGAAAGCAGCCTGAACCAAAGAGGTTCCTCAGTGATGAATTTCAGTTCTGGCTGATCTAACTGGTCATTACTCAGGAATCATCTTCATTAACTTTCTAGTGCTGAAGCTTATGTTGTTCATTGATTGGCTTGTTAAAGCAGGCTTGGTGTATTTGCTGTGACAATTCCGGCATGGATTTAAAATAATTCCTTGAAATTCTGCCTCCCTTCTCAAAAACCAGTTTGTAGTGTGTTGTTTCTGGGCTAGAGATATAATTTTTTAAAATTATTATTAATTTAATGAATTAAAGTAAGCCCAGCATATTTTTGATGGCAGAGTGATCATTAGTAAAAATCTTCATGTCATGTTCTTAAGACCACTCCATACACTTTTTGGAAGCATTTCATGGCAGTCTGATGTGACCAATGTGAGGCAGCCCTTAGAATAGACTCCTAACGCTGAAAAGCAGGCCAGGCTCATTCCTCTAAAATATAAAGCAGTTTTTACAGGTCATTCCTAAACTGTTACACCCTTTCTAGCCCATTTAAGTCAATGAGCTGAGACCGATTAGGATGGCATCATAAAGTACTGCATTGAAAATATCAGCAAGACCCCATCTGAGTCCTCTCATTCTTGTACCAGTGTTACTTTGCAGTCCAGAGATATTTTGTGCAAGTGAACCCAAAAGGGGTCTTGAGCAGGCATTTGGAAAGACAGCAAGAGCCAATTTTTCCCTCAAGGTAAAGCATTTTTTTTAATTTGTAATTCCTGCTTATTTAAATGAAACTTATTTTCCCAGAACTGTTTTTAGGATTACAACTGGAGTCCCAGATTCAACAATGGGAAGCCATGGTATGCTTTTGATTGTAAGATGCACAAAACTCATTCACAGACCAAAGTATCAAGTCATAATACCCCAATATAACTGAACCTTGGTGTCAGGATGACAATAAAAATGTGACCTGGCATTTCCGAAGAAAATGTTGTTCCTTCTTATGTGCGTACATAAAGTTGCCATTATTTTACCTTACTAGGTCTTAGTTTTGCATTTGTAGGATCAAAATAATACTGAGCTTTCCTAATAAGCATTTTGAGGCCACAGTCCATCAGACAGTTAGCTGTTAGCAGTGATATAGAGCCTTTGCTATTGTGGCTTGTAGCCATTGAGAGACTTATCCTCCATTAGCTTGTCCAGTCATTTATAAGATCTGTGTTACTGTTGTTGAACATGCAGGACTCAAGCACCAGAAGGAAAGGAGATGGGAATGAGTGGAAATTGGTAGGTGAAACTTTTTATGGTGTAGAACTAAATAACATCATCCGATAACTTCTACAAATCAAACTGATATTAAAGGGGCAGCAAAAGGGGTCAGTTTAAAAACTGATAGCCCAATTACCAACATCCAGAGTTCAAGGAAAGCCCATTCTTGCCTACAGTACCAGTCTAAGGGAAAAGATAGAAGATAAATTTAGATCCTGTGTGAGGATGCTTTTGTAAACTTATTTCTTTGCAGTTGATATCTTGATCTTGTAAAAAATTGCTGGAATACATCAGAAGCATAATTTGGAGCAGGGAATGTCTGTGTTCTGCTGTTTCAGTTTCACTGAACTATCACTTTTAGGCTACAATCCTAAACACGCTTACTAGGGATTAAGTCCCATTGAACTCAGTGGGCTTTATTTCTCAGTATACTTGTCTAGGATTGCACCTTTAATGTCCAGACATTCAGTGACTTCCAGCTTGAACTTGCTCCATTGTTCCTGATTCATTGCTTGAATGTTGTGTGTCTGATTTGTGTCTACTGGAAATTCAACAGCTAGGACTGGGTGCCTATTTGGACTTGTAGATACTACTGTTAAAATTGCCTTTCATACTTTTCCTGGGTGAAGAATTGATCATTGCCTGTTAAGCATTCTAAATTTCTATGCCTGCTGCAAAGGAACAGCCTGCCCTGTAGACCATGGAGTGTTTGATTGTACCATGTTGAGAGGTTGCCATGAACATGCAGAGATGGTAGCCAGGGTGCAACCAAAGTATGCTATACCCCACTTAAAATTTGGTTGAAAATTAGTCTTTTGGATACATGATATTACAGATTTTATTGAAATACTGTATTGTTGTTGTGCTGATGGTTCTCTTGTATGCTGCCCTGAGCCCTTGTGGGAGGATGGGTTATAAATTTAATAAATGAAATGAATAGGAATAGAAATATTTCAGGTTTTTAAAAAAATCCTTAGTAACTGGCATCACTCCAAAAGTGATAGTATTTCAGACTTTACTCAGATGATCCAACCATCTCTGGCCATCAAAAATTCCCCTGGTTCAGGGTAGATTTCTTTCACGATTTCCATAATCCATAAGGTACTGTCATAGGGACATTATGATTAATGTTTAAAAGGATCATGATATGACTTAAGGGAATTTTTATTTAAGGGGAAAGTTATAAACTGGTAAAGCTGAGGCTAAAAATAACTGTAAGTGGTAAAGAATAACAGTATTCAGTTTGTATACTTCTGACACCCACAATTTGTAGACACTAAAATGCACATAGATAATTGAGTTTGGCAGTAGAATTATAAAATTCTCAGGAAATTACTGATTTGATGTTCATTCCTTTGAAACCTAGACATATGTCAGACCCATCTACAGAAGATGGCTGGCTAATATAATTATGACTGTATATGCCCATATGCCTAATTGTCAATCTTTGATCGTACCAGATGATATACTCATGTATAAAATCGAATCTCACATATAAAGCCCATGAGGGCACCTGAATTTTACCAGCAAAACTGGGAAAACCTTTATTGGACCTCGCCAAGATAAGCTCGAGGGTGGGAAATGCAGCATCAATTGAGGCATCAGTAGGTTAAATGTTTTTGAATATTTATTTCAAAGAAAAATAGTAAACTGGCTCTGTAAGTGGAAAAGAGGGTCAACAAGAACAATATGGTATCAAATCAATAACCTTCTTAAAAGTACAAAAACCTTTATAGCTCAACCTTGAAAGCAACCTTAAGCTTTAAAACAACAAGAGGAGTTGCAAAATCCTTCAAAACTGGATTCCTCATCATCATTCAGTATGTCCAAAATGTAAACCTAACTTCTAGATTTTAAGAGGAATATTATCAGAAATGAAAAAAATCTTACTATTATCTTCCATTGTAAAACAATGGGGATGGGGCATCCCCTTTGGGGGTCAATAACTCCCTGGGATCCCCCTCGACCCAAACTTCACCTCAAACCTGGCTGGTATCGATATAGAGATCTCTCCTGATGAGACTCAGCCAGGTTTGGTGAAGTTTGGTCTGTCAGAGGGTCCAAAGTTATGAACCCTCAAAAGGGTAGCCCCATCTACTATTAGCTCCCATTGGAAACAATGGGGAATGGGGCACCTTCTTTGGGGGTCCATGACTTTGGACCCCCTGAACCAAAACCTTTACCTAAACTTTGGGTTGATATCATCAGGAGAGTCTTCTGAGGGTACCCTGAAATTTTGGTGCCTCTAGCATAAAAACTGCGCCCCCTGCTGGCCGGCAAAGTAAAAACACAAAAAAAATTTAATGACCCGCATATAAGTCGAGGGGAGCTTTTTCAGCATTAAAAATGTGCTGAAAAATTCGACTTATACATGAGTATATATGGTAGATATTTACTACAGCAATGAACAGACATGATGAATCTGTCTACAAACCTCAGAAAATCCCCCGGGTTTGCAGAAAAATCTTAAATAAATAAAAATTCCTCAAAGGATTAACCCACCCACCCACCGAAAAAAATAGATGCAGTGCATGTAACAAATGCCGTGCAGTAGTATGACCAGGTGAAGCATTGGCTTCTGTCAATAAAAGGCAGGTGGGAGAGTAACAGGTTTTTCCAGGATTGTGGCCCATTCCTCACAATTCAAATAAAAGTCTTGCAAAATTTAAAAAAGAACTGTTTTGGCTTTTTTTGTCTGCATAGCACAGGAAAAAAGTATTTCAGGGGAAAACACTTATTTTGTCCACCCCCACCCCCACCAACTTTCAGTATCTGCAGTTCTCATGTGTTTTCATGGCTTCCAAGATATCTCATTGGAAACCAAAAAGGGGGAAATGACACATGCACGGAATTGGCAATCAAAACTAACTTTAGTCATGTACTTTACACACTGAAATGTTGGGTGGATGAGCTGTAAGCAGACAAAACATCCATGGGAGCATTCTGCAAATGGCGGATCACATGGAGAATCCTGAAGTGGCAGAAAATGGCCGGGGCAAGCTGATCAGAAACCAAAAGTGAGAGCTGTAACAAGTCAAGCAGGAAAAATAAAATGTTTCCTGTTCTCTGCACAGCAAACAGGAAACATTTTCAAAGCAACTTCTGGGGGGAAAAGTTACTAGTTTAGCATTTTTGAAATAAATCTATTTTGGGCAAAAATAAAATTTCTTCCAAATTGTTGCTGGGCGGGAGGGGGGGGGGGCTGTGCAGAATTCCACCCTCAAACACTTTTTTAAAATGTCCTGAAAATGTTTTATTTGTGTTGTGCAGAATGGCCTGTATTTGCCTAGGAGAGAGAATTCCCTGCAGCCAGGCCTTGCTACTATGTGATCTGCCTGACTTACCCAGGCCCTGCAATTTACTACTGTTGAATAGCAGACACTCATTGATTCCAGTGGAATGCAGTGATTAGAGTTTCAGACTAGGGTCTGGGAGACTCAGGTGAAACCTCACTGAGTGACTTTGGGCCAGTCACACACACTCAAGCTAATCTACCTCACAGGGTTGTTTGGGGGATAACATGGAGGAGAGGGGAATCATGAAAGCTGCTTTGGGTCCACAGTGTAGAGAAAGGCATGATATATATGAGGTAATAAATATCACTGAAGGAAGATGGACGGAATAGATAAAAGGTTGGTTGAGAAGATGAGAAGGAAGCAGGGGAAGGTGAGGATATGTGGGCTGCCAAGCAGAGGGAGAGGAAATAGTGTGGACAGGGGACACAGGAATTTCCCACAAGTCCTTACAAATACCCTGATTCTGCCAGTTTTGTGCAACAGAGCTAGAATTTTCCTAGAAAGAGGCTGCCAGGAGCAGGGAAGGAGGGAAAGCTGAAGACAGCTGACCAGATAAAAAGAGGTGAATGGTGGGTCAGTGGGAAGGACAGAAAGAAAATGAGAGAAGCTATGGGGCCTTCCAGGGAAGGGTAAGATGAAATAGTGGAGAGGGGAAAATGAGATTCCCCATATATATATTTATGGGTCTCCCACTCTGTGTGTGTGTGTCTGTGTGTGCACGTGTGTGCGTGCGCATATAAAGCCATTTTGACTAGTATCAGTGCTGCATTGACTGAATGTTGTATTTGACCTTGACCCTCATTAGATACTGTTGCCTGCGCACACTTCAGCTACTATACATTAGTTTTCATTTAGATAAATGTGACTCTGTATTAGTGACAAAGATGAAGTAGGACTTCTCTAAATAGCCTGGATGAATAAATGAATTTTATTAAGCAAATAAATGAACAAACTATTTCAACTCAGCAGAGATCCTGAAAACTATCAATATGAATTTCTTCTGCCTCTAGCCACAGTGTGGAAATGCATGGCATGCAGAACATGGATGAAGAACATCTTGAATGCCATATTGCATTGTATGGGTATTTTTGTTTCGGATTATAAATAGGATTTACATTAAAGCCTATTCTGTACAATTGTGGCAATTAAAATAATTGCTTGTTTCCAGAAGTCCACTTGCTTAAAACTGCTGAATATTTGTTGGCAACTATTATTAGCTAATTAATGGGCCTTTATGTGCAGAATTTATAAAGAGCTTTGCCAAGGAATAGGACAAAGATCCAAAGAACTGTGAAATTAATTGTCACCAATGTTATAATGGATAAATGGGGGGAGGGGTATTTTGTTTTTCTAAGACAAAAATCTCACTCAGATTGAATTTGCCTAAAAATAGTTCTTTTGAGTTCAACATTAATAAAGTATCAGAATAAATAGGAGGAAAGCCTGATCTTCTCAGATCTTGGAAGCTAAGCAGGGTCAGTAGTTGGATAGGAGACTACCAAGGAAGACTCAGCACAGGAAGGCAACGACAAACCACCTCTGCTCTTCACTTGCATGAAAGCCCCTAGCTGGGGCTGCTATAGGTCAGTTGCAACTTGGCAACACTTATGTATGTACATAAACAGTTACTATTCCTGATCTTAGTTTTCTGCTTTCAGTGTTAGTTTCACTTAACACTTTATGACAATATCCTACAAGAAACGATATATAACTAGATGGACAAGTAGTCATTACACAAGTGAGACAGGGTTACTTTTCAAAGCTGGATTGTTTATGGGTCGGTATTTTTTAAAAAATTAAAGGGGAAATGTTGCTTTATTTGTGCAATAAAATCATTTCCAAACAATCCAGAGATGTTTTAAACAAGAAAAATTGGTGACATTAGAATCTGCCAGGATACAAAGGGAAAGAAAAATATCATCAGTGCAATACCATAAGGCTCTCCAGCAGTAAATATATTTATGTGGCATTATCTCCATTTGTATTAAGGGAATTTACTTCTTGGAGGGCATGGTTAAGAAGACAGCTTCAGTTCACCTATGGGGCGGGGGTGGGGAGCCAATTAAAGTACAAAATTCTTACCTGCCATCAGTTAGAAATTTCCTGGATCAAATTTCTGGAAATAATCTTGGATTCGTCTTTTCAGCCACAACTTCATGAAAATTACTTCCCATTTGGTTCTTTGAAAGCACTTCAAATAGTTGTATGCTTTACCATGAAGTAGAAGAAACATACTTTTGTGAAACTCCTAAATATTAACAAGTAGTTAGGGCAGTTTCTGTTCACTGGGCATACGCAGCGTCTACCGGTCATCTGAGAAGATCTGATAGAGGCATACTTAACCTGATCGTTTCTGAGAAGAAAGGAATATATTTACAGCAAGCAACACTGGGATTCACTTCATAAGGGTGACATTCGCTTTCTCAACAAAATTAGTGTGCATGAACCTCATAGCACAAGTGTACTTAAAATGTTTCCAATATTCTGAGTTTGCTATTTAAAATTGCTACCAAAATAAAAAAAAACTATAGCAAGAATGGTGGGGGAAAGGTAAAGATTTACATGACATTATTTTGGAAATGTTCTTTGTGGGGGGAGGGTGCACTGTGTTCCTTTGCTTCCAGTGCAATGATTCACTGTAAAATTATACTGTATACAGATCACTGTATTTCTTTTAAAATATATTGTGTGTGTAAAAATAATAGAATGGTGTTTCCCCCCCTCAAATTCTATGTAATCCCATCAATTTTATAGTGCTGCTGGGCAACATCCTTCTCAAGGCCTCTCATTAGAAGAAATGAGGAGGAATTTTCAGTATCCACCTATTGACCGAAATGGTAAGTACTCAGGTTAACCAAAGATCAGTTCTATTAATGGGCTGATCCCTTTTATTTACAATGAAACAAATGCTAATAAGAGCATACTGAAAATTGTAAAAACAACTTTATAATAAAGTCTGGGGATTTTGCTGCTACTGCTAACTATAGAAGTAAGAAAAAGTAACGGCACTCAAAATTCAGGAATCCAACCACACCAAGCTTCTTCAAGAATGTTTCAACAATTCCCAGGTAAATCTGAAAGCAGTTTGACACATTGCATTAATTAGGTTTACAGATAGGCTATTTTAAATGTCCCTCTAAAAATGTAATGAGACTATGGCCCTTTCTGCACAAATCTCCTAAAACGTTTGTAAAATGTTTTCCATCCTCTCTTTTGTTCACACTCACCCCCTTGAAATGATTCTTGGCCATCATTATGCGATTTTCTCCCCCCTTTTTTTGTTCTGTGTTCAATTAATGCTTCAGTGTTCAAAGCCTTGTGTTGCATGCTCTATTCCTTAATCACCCCAAACGAAGTGATCACGGTGATCATGAGAGCAGGAGATTTTGGGGTACAGCTTAAAGTAATACCTGCAGTTCTGTTGAAACTTCCACTGGGCCTATTGTCATTTACCTGATTAAACTTCTATTGAACTTCATGTGGGCCAGGTCTTGCCTGGCAGACCATCTACCCATTCTTCTGGGGTACAATTTACCTTTAATGTGGGAGCTCACCAGAAACAGACATTAGGGATGTATGTTTGGATATTTCCAATTGGGATATCAATTTGGGGAAAAAACCTAATTGGTGTTTTTTTAAAATATATTCAAGTATCCAGGTGGTATTTGGGATCATGAATATCCAGGAACAACTTGGAACAGAACTGTAAGGCTGCCAGGACTGCTTTTCTTCAATTTTATACTGTGTTCAAGTCAGTGTCTTCTGGCCAGGTTTTTGTATATTGGCTTGGGAGGCTGTTTTGGCGGGAGTTCATTGGTTTGACATTGGTTGTGTTAGTCTTGCAAAAATATCCCTTGCTTAAGTTGGTTTGCCTTGTGTTCACTAGTTTGACATTCATTTTGTTAGGTTTGCAACACTGGCTTTTGTTCTGTTGGTATTGTCTGGTTTGACATTGGTTTTGTTGGGCTGGCAAGCATCAGTTTAGCTGGAATTCTCTGATTTGACATTGGTTATGGCTAGTTTGCCACTTAGATCTGCAGTTTGACTGAGATTCTCTGGTTTGACTTTTTCATCAGGAGACTTTTAGCTAGTGGTTGCTTGTTCTTGTATGATTGTCTGTTGTCTTCTTTGCCCTGGAGAAAGCATGGAAATCTTCTGCCATTGGAAACAATGAAAACAAGTTGGATGCCTTAGGGCACCTTATTGATCTAATCAACTTGAAATGATCTAATCTACTTGAAAATGGAGAGGGTGTCATTAGTAGACAGGAAACATTATGTTCCCTGCAATTTTGGTGTCATTTGCTTAAAAACAGTCACTCCACGCCCCTCCCCCTTTCTCCATATGGAATAATAGACTCAAATTTTGGAATTCTGGAATTTTGGAATTCTGAGAAAACTCAAATCCAAATATTAGATTGGTATGGGAGACCCCAATAACCTCAGATACCATTATTTATGTGCTTCCTGAAATTCAAATTCAAAAATTAGTGAATTTTATTCAAGTGCACATCACTGTCAAGCATAGCTTGTCATTAATTAGATTCCACCTGGCCATCTCACCTTGAGATACCTGCTTACAGAATTCCTCAGAGTTTCTAGCCAGGGTCTGGGCATACAACACATTCCTGAAATAATTGATGAGGTGTCAGCCTTGCTCAGGTTGGACAGACTAAACCACCCCTATAAAGAACATGTACCCAGTCAATCAATTAGGTCACCTTCCTCCCTTTTATTCCTCTTTTTTATCCCTCTTTGAGGTATGGATGGTCTGGTTTCAGGAGAGAATAGAAAATCAACTTGATGGTAATCAAGGAAACATTTCTTGACCTTATGAACAAGGTGGATGTTTGTGGGGTCATCATCATCCTTGAAAGTGGGGGATAGAGGAGGAGTCCCTGAAACCTGCCCAGGTAGTCCCAGTGCCTGGACTAACCAATTATGAGTGACTGGCTGGCTGGCTGGCAAGTCAGACATGTGGGTAGCCACAAGCCAGAGAACCCCAAAAAGTGCACTCTGGCTTCTTGTCAAAGGAGGACTCACATGAGGCTTTGTACTGTCTGAATTCATATTGCTGCAGGATGCACTCTTTGCCTTTGTGCACTTTCTGTAACCCTTCTTTCTGGCAGGGTCCTGCCTATTGAAGGAGTGCCTCCCATGGCTGCTAGAGCTGCTGGACTTTGTGCATAAAGACCATTCCTGCCTTCACTTTTGGGCCAGTGCTCCACCTCTGCCCTAACTCTTTCTGGACTGAACACCTTCATGGGTAGTGACTGGTTCAGCTGCTGGGCTTGGGGGCTGCTGGAGGGATCCCAGATGTTTCAATCTAATAAGTCACTCTAGGGCCCCAAAAAAGGCCTTGCAGGATAGTGTCAGTCTCTGAGCCAGTCCCAACTGGTTGCCTCAGCACTTAATGTTCCAGGTGCTAGTGAGGCCTACAATCTCC
This sequence comes from Sphaerodactylus townsendi, assembly GCF_021028975.2. NCBI lineage: Eukaryota > Metazoa > Chordata > Lepidosauria > Squamata > Sphaerodactylidae > Sphaerodactylus > Sphaerodactylus townsendi. Next base: position 54,577,009 of record NC_059429.1, on the reverse strand, counting down.
TGGCATGCCTGCTGTTGCTTCTTGTGTGGAGAGGTGAGTCTCCTTGAACCTGTACCAGTCTGATTCTCTTCTTGGGAGGCATCTTGAATGGGCAAATATTATTGCAGGAGTTTCTTCCCAAGTTGACCAGTTCATCAGTACCAGCCCTCCACATCCTCTTTTCTCTCAAATATTGTTGATGTTTTTGAAGGTAATCTCCTGCAGTTCCAGAGGCTTGCCCAGCTGGATGGACCCTAGAGGCAATCCAATGCTGAAGTGGTCCTGCCATGGCTAAGTACTCTGAAATGGGTAGGGATGAGTGAAGTTCAGCTCTGTGTGCAGAATAACCAGGGACAGAAAAGAATAAAGGGAGGAGATTGTCTGCCTACTGATGCAGACTCTTATTGTCCCATAAAGCGGTGAGGGCCTCAGTCTATCAAATCGGGATTGCACCTGTTTTCCAGCGAATCAGTACTAAATCCCCCCAAACCTCCTCAGTCTGTTTGAAAAGGAGGTAGGATGGGGAAGCAATTTGGTTGTTGGAGGGAGTAATTTCAGCTGAGTTTGGACAAAAGATTGGAGACTTGGGGCTGGCAACCTGAGAAGAACAGGGCAACAGGAGGTGGGGGTGAATGGTCAACAGCACTGCTCAAAGCCTGGCTGCCTCTGGCCCCTAAACTTCCTGATGTGGCTGCCCTGCCTGGCCACAGATGAAGATGGGAGGCAAAGAAGCAGGAAGGCCTGGAGGAAGTGGCCTCTGACATCAGCACTTCTTGGCTCAATTCTTAGAAGGTTCTCTGTTCTGTGCTGCCTCTCAACACCACTTCTCCTAACATTCCATCCCACTCTGCTTCCAACCACCATTTTCCTCAAGTCTGATGCTGCTGTGGAGGCTCCTGTTGAACATCTCAGGGCTGGCTGAGCCCAGGGGTGCAACATGACCCTTTTTAACAGGAGTGACTGGACCAGATGCAGGACTCATTCCCATAGGTCTGCCCAACCAGGCCCTATGCTCAACAACACCAGGCAATGTGTGATTGGCCAGGCTTGTATCATTGCAGTGTGGCTCAAGGAATGTAATCTGGTCATGGTGCCAGGCTGCTCTTCTCCCTGCCCCCATCCCACAAACAGGGCTACAGATAAATTTAGGGATGTTTGCTTTTAAGCACATCAATGTCAATAGATTGGAAGGACAGTTTTTCCATTATTTGCACAGGAGTGTACACCAAGTACAAGCAACAGTATCCTAAATGAAAATGGCACATTTCGGCATGGAATGTCGAATGTGCTTAAGTTTGGTGCTTAAGTTTGAGACTGATCAATGTGCAGCACATTCCAAGGGTGGCAGATTGCGAGGGGGTGGGGGTGGTCACAGGTCAATTATTATGTCAAGTTGTTCGAAATATGTCCTTTCTCTACTTTTTAGATATCTTTTATCCTCCTAACTTTTTAACATTTTGTAGTAATATCTCCATATTATTGAGTTGGCATTGAGAAAGTCTCAGTGACTAGGTTAGGCTGGCAAATGTTACAGCAGAATAATAGCAATAGCAATCATTTTGGCCAGTGACCCAGATGATAAAGGAATAATAGCAGCTCTAAATAGTCAATGTGGTACTTGTAATAGCAGCCATTGTCATGATAATTGTCCAGGATTATGGATGTAATTATTTCTGGCAGGCTGCTTATTGTTGACTGTTGGATTTCCTATTCAAGGTCAAAATAGGTATTTTTTAAAATAAAGAAATCAACTATAAGTTTGACCATGTATTACATTATCCTGGTTCCAGATTTGTCAGGCATTGGTACAAAGGCTGTTGTGACTACCCTGTGTGTGAATGGCAGTACATCTGTCTTTCATATCTGACTGCTAACATTTTCCTTCAGAGAATGGTTATTAAACTTGGAGGGGGGTGTTGGAGGCAAGGAAGAGATTTCTCTGCAGCATTTCATCTGAAACACATCTGTGGATTGCTTATTTAACCGGATATACCATTCATATTGTCTTTTGTAAAATCATATTTTGTTATAAAGTGCGAGCAGAGACAGGAGGGTGTTGCTGGGCTGGGAGGCATTTGTGACGAGCACACCTGAGCTTATTTTCACCTGCCACAGGTTATGTGTCGGATCCCATGAGTACAATGAGATTTCATTCCTGCAGCAACAGTGGCAGCTTTGAAGACAGCGGCTGACAGCAGGAACAGTCTACCTGAAGAGAGATTCTCCTTGAACTGGCAGCCACAATTCTTTCTGTGTCACTGCAACCCCAGTCATTGTATGTCACTTCAAAAAGTCCTACTGGAGGCTTGCTTATTTCTGATCACTAACGCTTCTGCCATAAATTATTCTTCAACTGATTCTATCTATACTCATGACATAAAGAAGGTGAAGAAAAAATAAATTAACTGAAGTTGCATAGTTTTGAACGTTGTTGTTTGCCTTGGGAAGGGACCACATGGAGACCAAGGAATGCAGTTAGGGACTTTGGAATATATTTCCTCCATTAGGCTTGAAGGGTAGGGTAGTTTTTACATGTTGGGTGTTCCAATTTGGGAGCTTCCCATAATATAATAATTATCCTTTGTGCCAACCCACTTCGCTTATGCTGGAATACAAAGCTCTGTAAAGCTGAGCTCTTCCACTTAACAGCTGCCTAACAGAGGCCAGTCTTATCTCTCAAAGGGCATTCTGCCAAATTAACAAGGGGTCTTGTGACATTGATTGAGCTTTTGTGTGTCAGAGCCCACTTTGTGTGTCAGAGCGTTTCCCTCACTTTGTAGAAATATACACATGGGTGTAAGCAGAAGGGAGGGGGAAGTTATTAAAAAATGAGGTCCCAGAAGAAAGTGAGTTGTACTATCACACAAATTAAACAACAATGCAGTCAAAATAGTAAGAGTCCCAGTGGATCATCTAGTTATGCTGGCAAATGTGAGAAGTACAGCACACATGAACTTCTACTGAGGGACAAGGTGTTTATGTAGTGATCTAATTACTCCCAGTTTCTACTAAGTCCAAGCCTGATATCAAACCTGCAAATGAATTCTACCTCTGCAGTTTCATTCTGCATCTCCCTAAGAAATGATTTTGCTGACTTTTAAGTTTATTACCAAATCTCTGGGCAGGCTAAAATGCTCTGTTCACCAATTCATTTTAAACCTGTCCTCGTTGATAGGCTCACTAAAGTTTTACATATCCACCGTCAAGATTTATGTGCATTAGGATACAGGTTTCCCTCTGGTTCCCATTCTTGGTTATAACTGGATGAGCTTGGGGGTAAGGTTTAATCACAATACTGATGATACCCAATTGTCTTTGGGTGGACTCTTAACTTAGCCTCTTCACAAAGCTCCACAGATTCAGAGGACCCTATCACCCTGCACTGGCCTCCAGAGAAAGGAAGGCATATTCCCGCCCTCCCCCACCCCCCAGGACAACACAGGCAGTTTAGAGTCTCTTCTCTCTTTCACATGTCCTGGCTGAGGGAGCACAAAAGTTAATCTGTGGTCTTCCCTTAGATGTTGTCCCTCGCATTACATTATTTGCCTGAACAGTCTATTTGCAAGAGTAGTTAAATGTGATGGCATCTTATAAACTAAACATTTTGGAGCAGCAATGAAAGACATTTCCTCTTCGGACAAACAGTTTGGACAAACAGTTTGTTCGAGGCGTGGGGGGGGGGGATCTACAGTGGTTTGCTTTTAAAGCAGGGACATTAGTGGCTGCTATCATGGCCCATGACCATCACAGACCAGAGCATCTAAACTGACTTCTGAGGGAGCTGGAAAGATCCATTTGTGATCTGCGGGCAACCTTCTCACTATGCCTCTTGACCTGCATCCTCTCACCTGTACTCAGTTAGCATCAGCTACTGCTCACTGGGCAGCAATGAAGAGGGGGAATGGTTTCCCATGCTGGAGAATAGACCTAGAAAGGCTGTGTGGCCTATTCTTCACTGCCACCTCTAGTAGCATCTGGTGGTTTGTGTGTGTGAGAGAGAAACTGAGGCAGTTTATACACCTGTGGTCTCCTTTGCATTGCGTGTACATTTCCTTTGGGCTTGCTTTTCAGTTGCACACACATTTCCTTCTCTGTGGCAGTCACCCTGCCGTCAGAACTGGGAATCTCCACAGTCCCGAAAGCTCCAAAAGTGCAACTTTTGCAGGAAAAATAAAGGGGATTAGCTTTCTTTCAGTTTTTGTGCACCTTCTCACCTTTTCTTGATGCTACACCACAGCAGTTCCTCCCACTCTTTGGTCCACCATTTCAGAAGGATCAGAAGGGCTTTATTTTCTTTCTTTTTTTTTTTTGAATTTTCATGCTGAAGGGCTATCACTGGAAAAGACCCAGTGGAATTCACAAGAAATTCACATGGTCTGGCAAACTAATGCTAAATCAAAGATGGCAGGGGGGCAAAAGCAGCAGAAAACGTCCCCAAGTGAAACTTCCATTGAAACAACAGTGGGCGGGGGGGGGGGGGAAATGGTGGATCAGTTTGGCTAGAGACACTTGGCAGGAGGAGAATCCCTGTGCAAGCAAAAAACTGCAGGAAACCCCACTGCAAACCAAACAATTGTGAGGTAAGTAGTGCAAGCAGAAATAGCCAGAGAAAAGAGTAATATTGCCTTGGGTAATTGGGGAGAGGAGAAACCAGAGGGCAGCATACAGAGGGGGGAAATTTCAGGAGCCAATATGGTACAGTGGGTGTTGGGTCACACTAGGTTCTAGTAGACCCAGGCTCAAATCCCCACTCTGCCATGGAACCTTCTGGGTGGCATTCAGTCAGTCATATACCCTTAGCCTAATCTGAAAACCTGATGCTGGATTTCTTTTTCTTTTTTTTTAAAAAAGAAAGCTCAGTGCTTTGGTTAAGTGCAATAGAACTATCACGATAAAAACAACACAGAGAAACCTTTAATAGCTTATTTATAATGCTGCAAGCCATTTCAGTCAGAAGACCAAGGAAGTAAAGAGGGTGTTTCTGTGTGTGACACACACAGAGTCTGCTCATACCTCCCTTGGGTACTGTTGTGGCGTCGGCAAGAATCTGACTGACATCATTGAAATAGCCACAGTCTCCATTCTCATTGCAATATTGCTCTACAGTGCCAGCTAGTGCTCACTGAGCTGAAGTTCCCGCTATTCCTCTAATTTTTTTATTGTTCTGAGTCAAGGAGGCATTTATTCACATGCATACTGTGCAAACATAAATACAAACAAATTAAAACAGAAATAGAGGGATGGCAATTTTACAAACAAGAACTACTCAACAAAAATAAACTAAAAAAGGAAAGGTTTGTGCACTGTTATAATAAGCCCAATCCATACTGAGGTGGAACTTTTCCCGTCTTGGATTTCCATGCAAGAAAGACATTTTCTTACTAAATGTAGCCCTTTACAGACAGTTGGTTTTGGCAGTACAACTACATTTAACAGAAGTGAAAGCTACCCCTAATCTTCCCAAAATGCACAATTGTTATTTTAGGTAAAATGGTAATGTGAATATTTTCCATGCATGTATATACACACACATACACATTTAGGGAACACATCTGTGCAAATGGAAAATATGCTTATTGTCCCATTCATACAAAATGACCACTGTGAATACTGAGAGGACTAAATTATACACTTCTGTTATGTTGTTGGAACACCAACAATAGTGTAAAATTAAAGTGTAAAATGATTGGGTTTGATGCTCAAATTTACTCAGCTTACAATACCATATTTTGAGGCAAATTGGCAGTGGTCCCCAATAGTAGTCTTCTGCTTGTAATTTAAATAAAGAATATTGTAAGTGCACTTTATACAGCATCTCCATACATTTCTTTTATAGAGACCACTTTATTAAAATATCTCTATGGGAATCTTTTTGTCCTTTAAGTTTGAATTATTTAATGGAAAATATTAGGTGAGGTTTTTCCCCCCCAGCAAGTGAAAAAGAAAAAAAGAAAAAGGTTTACATCCTTTCTTCTCATCTTCTCCTCTTTTTGCCTGTTGAGCATCACTGAACACAATTAAGATATAGCCCACATACGTGGTAGAGAAAGCCAAAAGTGAACTTTGATCTTTCCTTTTCACAGTAATGAGCAAATTCTTTTTGGGAGGAAAAGAAGAAACCAAGGTTTCTTTTGACAGCTGGGAGTGAGGGCGGGGGAAGAAACACCTGAGATGTCAAGATGACATCCATAGAAATGTGGGGATTTGGGTGGGGTGGTAGTGATGATAGTTCCCGGAGAGATGCAAATAAACTTGATCTTGAAATTTCACACCAAGGGAGAGCACATTTGAATGGCAAAGACAGATTGCCCACACAGTCATTGTAGACACATTAATTATAACTACAACTATAGGAACAAAGATCAGATTAACAATGGTTCTGTTGGGAAGTCCAGGTGCTGTAGAGTGGGTACCCCTTTCCCTCCAAATGTGCCTAATTTAAAAAACCATGCTGTAGAAATACACCCACGTAGCATGAGCAAAATTACCTCGAGGATTTTCCAGATGTTATAAAATGTGACAGAGTATCCAGAGGAGAAATGACCAGTGGTCATCTCTATGCCAGATATCTTCTCCTAACCTATGTTGGGCAAGGTGATCCCACTGATGTTGAAAAGCAAACAAACAGAGCTATCTTTCTAGATTTCTCTTGCTTGCTTTCTTCTCCTTCCATCTTGCCCTTATACCTCTTGTTTCCAATGCAGACCATCCTTTCCCTACCAAATATCTCTCTGAACCTGCAGATTCTATAACAAAATACAAATCACATTTTTCTCTAGAATGCTTACTAAATTACAGGTATAAATTCAACAGATGGATAATTCCATCTCACCCTCACGCTAGCATCTCGAAGGAAAGGACTGAATAAATAGCAACAGCCAATTAGGTGTGCATGAAAATAGTACGTTTTTGTCTATTTTAATAATTATGAAGGATGGAGATTAAAAGTGGGGGAGGGGATTCACAGTTACAAATTCATCCTAAAGAACTTAAACACTTTAGAAGCAAGATTGGTTGGAGTGTGTTCAGCAACACTCTAATCACATTTTTACTTGATCATATGAACCTGCCATGTTTCTACTAGAACTGGATCTTTAAGTGCTACATAGTGGGAAGAAATAAAATGGGTGAATATTTTCATAACATGGAAATCCTGCATCAGGACCCATTTCTACTACTGAATTCCTGTTTTGTCGTTCAGCTGGTAAAGACAGGAATAGCTGCCAATTCTCTGTACAATGTATCTCTATTAACAACTCCATTCAAGTGTAAGAAATTAATGAGGACTAGAAATAGACCAAGGAAAACCACAGGAGGGAAGAACTATGTCTCTTTTAATTGCCCAGCCCTGTTTTTAGTATCCTTCATTCATGTGGGATTTGCATTCCAATGGCTCAACACAATTCTGATTCCTAGGTAGTTGGCATCACAGACTAGTAGTTTGATATGTAAAGCATTTGACAAACCCAACTAGTAGGATCTATGCAAGCAAACCCATCGTTTTACTTGTAATTAATATAATTGGCTATTAGAAGAAAACAGAGCTTCCATTAATTGGTCTCCACAGAAGAAATATCAAGTCTGTGAGGGAAAGCATACCTCTCAGAAGCATTCAAATATATATATACCATATTAAAACTTCCCTGGAATAGGGTTCCCAAGATGACAGCTGAAGATAGCTGTTTTTCCCAGATGTAACCAGAAATTCCTTTGAAATATATATAAAATATCTCACCGAGGGTTTTCTACTTCATCTAGGCCTTAATGGCTATAGCCCCATTGCTAATTATTGTTAATCTGATTAGCCATCTGATTTTCCATTTATGATCTACAATGTAGATTCTACATGGTGAGAAAAAGAAAACATAGGGTCGCTTTCCGCAAGACGGGCTTTCAGGGCGCTCCCCACGCCGGCAAGAATTCTTGCCGGTGGGCTTAGGCCGCATCGCAGACGTTAAAGCGCGGCGGGCGGCCTCAGGAGAGGCTTCGGGCGGATCGACAGGCTGCTCCGCGATGTGAGCCGCTTGCTCTGCCCTTTCATCTTCATTGGTTTTAACGGCCACATCAGCCGGCTTCCAGAGCCTCTCGGCCTTCGCTCATCGCTGCCCTCCGGACCTCCAGGGTCGGAGGACAGGAGGGAGGGGCTTCCGGAGGCCAGCAGGTATCGGACGACGGGACAAGGTGAGAGGGAAAGGGAAGGGAAACAGCTATGTTCTCCAAGCGGTGCTGTTCACACCGCTGCCGAAGACGCGCTTAAGAGTTCTCTTCAAAACAACCCTCCTTAAAGGGTTGTTTTTTAGGGCTGCCTGGACGCCTTCCTGTAGTGGGAGGGGAAGGGCAGCCAGGCTTCGGGGCCGCTGCTGCATTTCAGCAGCGCTTCGTGCAAACGTGGGCGGCCTGGGCTGCGCGCTTTACACCCCTTCCCCAGGTCAGCCGTTTTTGGCCCATGCGGAAACGGCCCTAGTAAATATGCCCAACAGGGCAGAACATCCCATAGTCACCAACACACTCTTTTGCATAGTCTGACACTTGGGCAGGTGCTTCACATCAAGGATGCCAAGTGGAGCAAGCAAGTCACAGTTTCCTACCTTGAACAACTTTACTGGACCCCTAGGGCTGAACCAAAACCACTTTCAGATTGGGATAGAGATTAAACACCTGTCTGCAGTTAACTGGAAATGTATCCATTACCTAAACCTCAGCACGATGCTGAAGAGCTTATCCATGAAATCCTTACTGCTAGAATGTGCCAACTTTATTTTGGCACTAACTTGCTGCCAGATCACTACTTACCTAGCTACCTGCAATTTTTGGTCCTTCACTTCCTTTAAGGAGTTCATAGCAGCAGTCATGATTCTCTCATGCTTGCAGGTTAGACTGAGACAGGGTGGCTATTCCAAGGTCACTCAGAGAGCTTCATAATAGGGTGGGAATTTTCACCCATCTCCCTCATCCTAATCTGGCATGTTACCCATGACATCACACAGATTTTTGGATAACAGAATGGGGAATAAAGTGTCTCTCTCCTCCCCCCCCCCCATAAGAAACTGGCCATATTACTTTCAGTTCTGTGATTTACTGTGTAAACACTAAGCTAAAATTACATTCATGGTGTCTTTATTATCATATATGAGACTACACTTAATCTATTATCCAATGTTGCCATAACAGATCACTGGAAACAATCCTCTGCCTTACTGCCATCCCTCTCTACTTTGTGCATTTATTTATATAACAGACTACTCATAGATAAACTTTAATCCATGGCAATCAATAAACAGCTTTATTCACCAATACATACATATGAAGATTCCTTTGAATATGGAAGGAGTGGGGGAGAAAGACTGACCACATATTATTCCATGGTAGGATCAGACACCCAAACATTCTTTGTGTTAAAAATGGAGAATGCTACAGCAGCCCCAAAGTATTCACATCTTAAAAGGAAAGTACTGCACAGACGGTAACAAGCAGTTGCTGCAGTGCATAATGGCAGAAAATAATTTGCCATTCTCTGACTCTCTTTTTTAAATTACAAGGTAAATATATAGAGATTACGCATTCTTAAATGAGGCAGCTATAAGGTTTAATCTACAGACCTCATCTCCTGAGGGGGGCTTCAAAGAATCTACAATAGAAACAGACATTCACGTATGTACAAATGAAGATGCAACAAATGAATGTCATGCAAGCTTCTTATCTCTTTACAGCACTACAGGGATTAACCCCCCCCCCTTCTACTGAACTTCTTTGGTCTGTAAAATGCCTGGTCTTCTTTCACCACTGGAGGGAATACTAGATTCTTAGAAAGAAACAGATAATTGAAAAATGGGAAGATGACTCTTGTGATACTCTACTAGAATCTCTTATAGTCTTAGTCCCTTTTGCAAACTCTTCTTTTTATTCCCTAAACCTTAGCACCCATAATTGTGAAGAGTAGAAGCTTTGGTCTTTAAATGAAAACAACTTATATTGGGGATCACAGGAACTTGCTACCTACTGTGTCATATGTGGGGCAATCAGGGGCTATTAGGGACATGACCTAAATTAACGTTTCTGTGTAAGATGACAAACCTCAACAAGCTTCTTCAAGGGTCCAAGAGTCACAGGCCATTTAAGCACTTGTGGTCTCCTTTGCATTCAGAGTACATTCTGGTTGAATTCTTGGTTACGCACACATTTCCCCTCTTTGGAACTCACTGTTCTCCCAGATCAGAGAATCCCTATGGTTTTCAAAAGCTCTGGAAGTGTGACTTTATTTCTTCCTTTACAGGAAAAGTGAAGGAGATCCATATGTATTAGGCTTTCCTCAAATTTTCTCACTCCTCCCCACCTTCCCTCAACCACACCACAGCAGTTACTTCACTCTTTGGCACCATTTCAGAACAATCAAAAGGACTTTTTAAAATGCTGAAGTGTATTGCTGCAGTGAGAGACCCAGGGAAATTGACATGAAATTGACCAGGTCTAGTGAAGTAAAGCTAGACCAAAGATGGACACCCCCCCCCCCGCCCTTCCAAAAAAAGGCAATTTCTCCAATTGAAATTGTAAGGAAGCAGTGGGGTGGACAAAATGGTGGATCAGCTCAGCTAGGGACACTTCCCAGGAGGAGAAACCCTGAGCAAACAAAAAACTGCAGGAAAACTCAACTGAGAAGCAAACAGTTACAGGGCAAGTAGTGCATGCAAAAATGGCAATAATCTTGAGCACCTCAGTCCAGAGAAATCATGCACACACCTGCCCTCCTATGCCTGTATAAACATCATTCTCATAGCTGAACATGCAGATATAAATGTATAAATGCCTACTTATGATGCATGACACCTGCATTTCAAGTACAGCAAGGAAAGGAGGTTTCCTTTCTGCTCATATATTTAGGCGCTCACATCTGGTTGGTGAAGAGAAAAATGCATGTATGGACACATGTAAAGTGGAAAATTATGGCATATATACCAAATCTGGAGCAAACTGATGGAAACAGAAAAACAAAAGTGACCTTATAATATTTCTCATTTCTATAAAGATCAATACTGAAGACTTACCTTTGAGTGCCTGGTAAGACAGTGGAAAAATAAGGATAGCAGTGTGATCTAATTCTTTCTTCCCCTCAGGTAAATATATGCCATTTTATTAATGAAACTAATTAATTGTATGCATACAATCTCAGAAGTAAGTACAATTGTGTTTAAGAGAGCTTACTCCCAAGAAAGCATAAGATCAAAGCCTATCACTAAAATTCTAAAGCAGAGTTGCACTTTTCCAAGCCCAATGTCTTAAAGGGACTTCAAAAGGTATAATTCTGCATAGAATTGCTATACTAGGGCTGTACATCCACTTCTCTTTGAGCTTAGGGATGATGGAACCAGTGCATGTAGTGAAAACAAAGGATTCCCAATTTATCTCACTGTCTCTTACATCCTGTGATTTCATTAACACAATGACATGCAACTTGTAAAAAAAGAAGGACCATGAAGCTGGAGCAAAAATTGTGCTATTTGCACAAAGATGGCAACATAAAGCCATTGGCAGGAATAACTTCCAGGCAAATGGAATCCTCTCTGCAAAGGTACACTCAAACGATACACTCAAAGATTCAGCTCACAAAGAAGCCATGGCATACCCAGTTCCTGCAGGCCACATGATAATACACATGTACATGTATGCCAGATGGAGCGAATTATGGGGAGACTGCAAGGTAATCACATGAGGGCAAAACAGCCACACTGTGTGGTATCTATCCTTTGACTCTATACTTGAAATAAATGTAGCTATTTATAATTGATGAAGGCTCAGTGCTTTTGCATGGAAAATCTTGGGTGCCCACTGGATATCTTTTGGGATATCTAGAGTATGTTCAGCACCAGTGGCGTTCCTGCCTAGGGACAGGGGGTACCCTATGTCCCCGGGCGCCCACCATTTGGTCACGTGGGGGGGGGCACCAACATTTCAGGGTCGTTTTGTGTGTTTTTAAATGTTTAAGTGTTTTTTCACGTTCCGGCCTGCAGGGGGCGCATTTTTAAGGCTAGCGGCACCAAAATTTCAGGGTACCATCCAGAGACTGTTCTGATGATACCACCCAGATTTGGTGATGTTGGGTTCAGGGGAAGCAAAGTTATGGACCCCCAAAGGGGGTGCCCCATCCCCATTGTTTTCAATGGGAGCTAACCTGAGATGGGGGCTACCCATTTGAGGGACCATAACTTTGGTCCCCCTGAACATAACTTCACCAAACTTGGTTGGCATCATAAGAATAGTTAACAGATGATACCCTGAAAAATTTGTGTCACTAGCTTTAAAAAATACACCCTTTCCAGGCACCCCAAGAAATGCGCCCAAGATTCTTTGTTTTGCAGTGACTTTGCTCCATTGTAGCCAATGGGGAATTTCTGAGTGTGTAGGCAGGCTGCACATTTTTGAAGATAGAGGCACCAGACTTTCAGGGTGGCCGCCCATTCGCTGGGCGGGGGGGGGGGGCGCCAAACTCAGGTTTTGTCCCCGGGCACCAGTTTGCCTAGGTACGCCCTTGTTCAGCACTTCAGTGCAGATCTTCCTGATCAGTCGCTCAAGGTATATTACAGTTGCCACATGAGTCCTCTGCCATTCATAAAGTGTCAAACACATAAATGCACATAACACTGATGAGAAGCCATGTACAAAAGTGGGATCCAAAGAACTATGACTTAGCTCTGCTTGCATAAAATAACTTTTGTGACTCCCCCTTCCCATAGCTATCCCTTTTGAACCCTGAAAAGGTACTCCTTAAAAGTAGAGAGAGGAACCTCCAGAATTGTAGTGATCTGTCATGGACAGGAGGAGCTGCAGCCAGAGTGAGCAAATCACTAAACCCTGTCTTGTGCAAACAGAAATGCCTTCTCCTTGTGCAAGGAGTCACTTTGGATCCAAGTTAGTTAGATGAAGCAATGGCATGACATCACAACACCACTCTTCTTTTTTTTAGAATGGACTGACCTTATCTACTCACACAGCCACAAACATAGTACTTGATCTTGTGAGAACGTGCATTTCTTCTGTTTATAGAGCCCAATCCAGATTAAGAACAAAGCAGCTTCCATCATTAGTGTTCCAATTTAAATATGATTTACATTCTTACCCATAGAAAGAAGCCCTAATCAAAGCACACATGCCCCGAACATTTTTCTGGAACACATAGATGTGGACACACAGCTCACATCTTGACAAAGAGCTTACTATCTAAGAAGTCAAATGAGACGCAAACAGCAGAAGAGGGAAAATGGATACAATCACCAATCTATACAGTTCTCAAATCGCCTTGCAGGTGCTTTATTATCCCACACAAATTTCTCCAGTGGCCCTCTCCATCACTACAATTAGCTGGGAAGAGGTTTTTTGGGGGGAGGGGCAGGGGTAAAGTTCCATTAAAGCAATAATTCTCAGTTTTCCAAAAGAAAAATGTGGCAGCTGTTGGAGGAGCTTCATGATTATTATCTTCATAATTACAAAGGAGTGCTATTTCTGAAAAGGAGTTGGAGTGGCTTGTTTCGAGCTGTTCTGGTGCAAAGTGACAAACTTTTATGCTATTCATCAAGGAAAAGAAAGAATGAAGAGAGCAGATATACCAGTCAGCACCAATCTATAGTGACTTCTTAAAAAGTTGCTAATAATAACAATAATAATGGAAAGCAGGAAGTCCAAGCAGGAGAAGTGGAGACCCAGGTGAGTCCCCATCCCCGCTATTTCTTGGGACTGCAATGATGACCAGAATGGAGCATTGAATCCCAGTGCATTCTGGGAAAACAAAAAAATATAAAATTATCTGTACAGTATACATATAACAACTTGCACAACTCTAATGAAATGAAACAATAGAAAATTGAGGGGGAAGCCTACTCCCCTTTTAGTCAGAACTATTTAAACAGCACTTTAAAGAATTCATTCATTCTAAATTTGTGTATTGTTGGTGGTTTTAAAAAAACTACTCAGTGTTCAAAATGTAAACATAAGAACACTAACATAAAATATTAACAGCAAAACCTTAGTTTATATCATGCACCTCATTTGCACAATTTATGAAGCAAAATGTGGGTTTTCTTGGTGCTGTACTTGACATTTTGGGCATAATTGCACCCCTGACAGCAGGCACCCCCTACATTTCCCCAGATTCTTCTTTTAAATCCACCCCCTTTGGCATGGATTTAAAGGGAGAATCTGAGGTCCCCAGTTTAAACATTGAAAGTTATGATGTTTCAGGGTAGGGGATAATTCACCCCCAAACAGCATCACTTTCAATGTTGTTTAAACTGGGGAGCCTAGACTCTCCCTCTAAGGTGGATTTAAAAGGAGAATCTGGGCTCCCTAGTTTACACACCATTGAAGTGATGCTGTTTGGCGGTGGATTCCAGCATCACAGTGGCTGCCCACGGGAGGGGGAGGCACAAAACTCAGACTTTGCACCGGGCTCCATTTTCCCTAGCTACGCCTCTGCCCGGAGAGTAGGGCAAAAGGGACTGCCGGCTGGGAACCCAGCTGGTGGGGGGGGGGAGTAGGGGAGTCTCCTCAGGCCACCATAGCTATGGGTACTTTAGTAGGTTGAGCAGACACACAAAGGTGTTTGTGGGGGAGCAGTCCTTGATTTTACAAAGGGACCTAGAATTGCTCAGACTAACCTTAGCAATGGAGAAATGGCATCCCCCTGAACCTATTCCACATCATAGAAATTGTGAGGGTGCGGGGTAAAATCATCTCCCTACAATTCTGATCTGAACCATGTACTTGTGCATGTGAAAACTATCTTCCCAGCAGCAAACACACAACACATGTCTGACTGAAAGTCCTCACTATGGACTCAGACACAACATGAGACTGAACAACCTGAAGTCAGGTCTTTTAGCAGTGTGACAACATGGATGATACTCTGGAAAGCAGGGTAGAGAGAACCACCAAAAAGGCCAATAATGCTGACAACCTCTGTCTTTTAAGAGCGTATACATGGAGTTCTGACCATGGGTACTCACCTGATCAAAACTGTTTTGATGACAAAAGCAGTAGAATTGCATTCCTTGGACAACATCGTCATTTTAATCTAGTTAATATCAAGTCACAGAACGGCACATGAGGAGGTTCTACGGCTGAATGTTCAGCCTGTAAGCTGCCTTGAGGGGAGCCTTATGGAAACCATAAAGAGGCTCATCTGAGCTGTTTAGGAAAACAGCAGTGAGATACATACATACATAAGGACCCAATGAAGGCAACTTTTAAATTCCCATTGATGACATCTCTCAGAGGGTTCAGTATATGAACCTTTCCATAGAAACCAATGGGGTTTATATTGTTTGCCTGTAGCTGGACTGAGCCCTCTGTTTCAGGTCGAGTAACCGCCCCACAAAGCCAGTTCAACCTCAAAAATGCCTAAGGTCTTTCTTTGGGTACAAGGGCACACTCACCTTCACTGTTAGTTCCTGTCATCTAAGTCAGAGGATGTATGAGCCTCTAGATATATCATTTGTGCAGTGATGTCTTGCTGCTGCTCACTTTCAGAACGCTGTGTGTTCATAGGAAAGCTTTCTGTCGCTGAAGAATTTTCTATTTGAGATTTTTCCTGTTTTATTGGGCTCCTTCCACTTCTCTCTTTTTTCTCCACATGGATCACTCCCAAAAGCTCTTCGGTTTCTCTCTCCTCAGAGCTATCACTCTGAAAAAACTGCCTTTCTTCTACTACAGCCATGAAAATGTCCTCCCTTGGGGTATTCTCATGAGATGACATTTCCTCTACCAAATCTTCAAACCCATTTTCAACAGCTTCCACACCAACCTGTGATACTTCAGTGATTAGCTTTTGTATCCCAAACAGCAGTGCTTCCTCAACATACTTCACAGGGATTATTTCTTCTCTCAGTCTTTCTTCCTCTGTCCCTGCTTTCTCGGCTTCTTCCTCATTTGCAACAGGTACCAACAGCACATCAACTGATGCGTCTTTTAATGTGTCATCGGTTGTTATTTTTACTTCATCTTCAAGTCTTGTTGCATTGCCTTTTCTGTCTTCATGGTCCTCTCCTCTAGCTCCTTGTTTTTGTGTAGATGATTCCGATACTTGCTTTGTTTCTGTCACCATATCTGCAGTCACAACTTCGATGCTTTGTCCTGTGATTGTGCTCACCTCAGAAACCATTTCTTCTTTAGATCTTGCATCTACTTCTCTTCTTGCCTCTAAGTGTTCACCCTCCACCTTCCCTTTAATTACCTTTTCCTTTGCCTCTTCAGTATCCATCTTCACATTACCTGCCACCTCTCTTTCTATCTCTGGCTTTTCATCCTCAACCTTCCCTTTAAGTATCATCTTTTTTCCTACCTCAGACACCTCAGCATCCACCTCCCCTTTAACTGATGCCTCTTTTTCCATCTCTGTCTCTTCAGCCTGCACTTTCCCTTTAGATATCATCTTTTTTCCTACCTCAGACACCTCAGCATCCACCTTCCCTTTAACCGATGCCTCTTTTTCCATCTCTGTCTCTTCAGTAGCCTGCACTTTCCTTTAAATAATATCATTCTCCTTTTTTCCTACCTCAGACACCTCAGCATCCACCTCCCCTTTAACTGATGCCTCTTTTTCCATCTCTGTCTCTTCAGCCTGTACTTTCCCTTTAAATATCATCTTTTTTCCTACCTCAGACACCTCAGCATCCACCTCCCCTTTAACTGATGCCTCTTTTTCCATCTCTGTCTCTTCAGCCTGCACTTTCCCTTTAAATATCATCTTTTTTCCTACCTCAGACACCTCAGCATCCACCTTCCCTTTAACTGATGCCTCTTTTTCCATCTCTGTCTCTTCAGCCTGCACTTTCCTTTTAAATATCATCTTTTTCCCTACTTCAGACACCTCAGCATCCACCTTCCCTTTAACCACCATGTCTCTTTCCACCTCTGCTTCTTCAACTTCCACCCCTTTACTACCAACCACTTCTTCAGCTTCCTCCTGCAGTTTAAGTACCCCCATTCTTTCTTCTGTTGTCTCTACATCTTGCACCTTCCCTTTAATCATAACCTCTCCTTCCTTCTCTGACTCTTCAGCATCAATCTCTCCTTCTGACTGTGTGCTCATTATCATTTCTTCAGTCACCATTACTATGGCTTCTGGCTCAATTGCGCCTTCAGAAAAAAGGTCTTCTTTCTTAGTTACCAGTTTCCTTTTTGGACACACCACTTTGGATTTGGGCACCTGATCTATCAATACCTCTCCAACTTCCTCTTGCACAGCTTGCATTAGATTCTCTTCCTTCTGTATAGATGCCTTAACCAATAGCTGACCTTCAACAATTATTTCTTTTTGTGCATCTCTTTCAACATTGGGCTTATCTGCTTTCTCTGCTCTTTCAGTTATTATTGACTGATAATCCTTATTTTCTTCTTCTGTTAGTGAAAGGCCCCTTTCAATTTCCCAATTCAGTAAAGGTTCTTCCATCCAACTCCCTAGTTTTTCTAGTGCCATGTCTTCATTGGTAGACAGAATTTTCATTTTGCTCACTTCTTGAGATATTTCTTCTCGTTCTTCCTCTGAATCTTTCTGGTTAGATGAAACTTCCCTTACAAGACCATTCCCACCAGGTACTGATTCTTCTGAGATTTCTGATTTGTATACTGTGATAATATTGACATCTTTTAATTCTGGTGCTAAAAGTCGTGTCTCCATAATTGAATCACTTTTCAGCTCTATATTTACATATACTCCCTTCAAAAACCTGCCTTCTGCACTGCCATTTTCTATTATATTTCCTTTTCCCCCAGACTCTTCCTCATGTTTACTCTTTTTCAGAGTTTCATAGCCTTCAAATTCAACTTCTTTACCTTTCTTTGCCACAGAGTTCCTTGCCATAAATGCATTTTCCATAACCACATCTACCTCAATTGTTTCTTCTACAACCTCCTTTACCCAACATGCTTCCTTCTCGAAAGCCTTTCTTCCCTCTAATTTTGTAGCTTCTACACCTTCCAAAACTGCAGCTGTTCCCCCAAAATCTTCTGCAACTTCCTCTCCATCCGATGCTTCCTCATTAGTCATTAACCCATAAGTGAACTTCTGCCCCTCTGCTTCCTTCCTCTCTACCTGGTAACACTCCCGTATCTCCTTCCTTTTACAAGTTTTGTCTCCTAATTCTGTCTCATTCAGATCTTCCACTTGTACCTTCCCCTCATATGATTTTCCTTCTTCATGTATTAGATCTTTTTCTGCACTGTCCATTTCCAGATCCAATTCAACTACTGCTGCCTTCTCCAGTTCTGTCTCTTCTTGCTCATTCTTTACCTCATGTTTAACTTTAAGAGCTGCAACATTTTTGGCTGATAATTCTTTTTCCAGAGCTGCTTCTCTAAGGCCTTCCTCAGTTAGAAGCTTGTCTTCCTCAAGTGTTCTTTCCTTGCCCACCATCTGCTTGTCTTGTTCCATTTGCTCTGTAGCCTTCTGTGATTCAAGCGTTTTCAATTCTTCTGCCAAAGAAGCTCCATCTGGCATTATTAAAATAAGCACAGCATGAATTGCAATTGTGATAAATGTAACAGTATCAGGGTTTTTTAAAAATACATTGTTATGAGAAGTCTCATATTTTTAACATTTCCTTTTAGATAATGGCTCAGCTCAGTCATGTTGTTTCATTTAATGGGACCTGCTTTGTTTAGCTCTGCTTTCTACTAATGATGAACAGTGATCAGGTTTATGTTGGTTAATGAAACTGGCACATGAGCTCAGCTGATACTTCTCCTATAAACATGGCTAAATTTAAACATTTCCACACACCAAGAGCCATAAGGGCTTTGAATATGGCATCTCAGCGCACAATTAAATGTTAGGATGTAATGGCCACATCTGTCCTTTCTCCATGGATTTATTTTGCTCCATTGGTTTGTTCTGCTGCTGTTTTGGGTGGTTTTATTTTTTTTTCTTGCTTGTTTTTAGTGGTATATTTTAATATTTCTAGGACCATATTGATTTTATTGCTGATTTTGATTGCTTTATAGCTGCTGTGATTTAGTATTTTTAAAAATGTTGCTGGTCTTATATTGTGCATCTTTCAAATTGCAACTAGATGGGGCACAAATATTTTAAATCTATATATTTTTTTCTGCTATGGCTCCCTCCTGGGTGTTGATTGTACCTGTCTGTGATTTTCCAATTCCAATCCCAGGAAGCTCAGGGCCATGTACACTGGTCTTCCTTCCTCCATTTTTCTCTTTTAACAACCTATGAAGCAGGTTAAGCTGAGAGAGAGAGAGAGACTGAACCAAGGTCACCCAACAACCTTTGTGGGATACAGGGGAATAGACCCTGAAACAGTTCACATTTTAATCATGGCACCAAGCTGGTACTGTGCTTTTAACAAGGGTTGCAACTCCCATTCACTTCAATAAGACTTATGCAACAGAAGTCACCTGTGGATATTATCATTTATTCCAGTCATGTAGCAAAATATACCACTGTTCTCTGAAATTAGCTATTCGCTGAAATCAATACAATGCTTCTTTTTAAAAAAAAAAATCAAAAGATCTTTTGACCCCCATTCCAGAGAAAGGTAACAGTGATTAGGTTCCATTGATATTCATATTACTTAAGTTAGCGGAATGTAACTTCTGCTATTGATTTTTAACTTTTTTTGGATCAGAGCCATTTTTCTTAAGGTGAGATACTCTAAAAACAGTCATTATTAATTGCATTCAATAAACTGCTTTAAAAGTTAATAAAAGCGTTTAAAAATATACTTGATTCTACAAGAAGAAAGTGTTGATCTGGCTTGTATGCTTGTATAATTTAAACACTTTGCAGCAAAAAAATGTAGGAGTTGAAGTGCTGATGGCATCCATCTAGGCCTTTATGTGTGACATTCACTGAACAATGCAATCAAACTAGACAAATCTTGGAATCAAAAAGCTACATCTGGGAGGAACAGAGCTGCAGAAAGTGGTTATAATTCAGCCAGAAGAACGAGAAGATGAAAGGCAGCATTCTTAAGCACCTTTTGCCTAGTAACAAAATTGTTTATAGGAGAAGTGAAATTTGAACAGTATTGTATGAAGGAATGGAAAAGCATGTAAGCCTTTGTGCCTCAACTTCAGATAATCTTACCAAGGAAAGGCATGTATATCATGTATGTCAAACCTGTAAGAAAAGATCTGCATAACTAATAGCCATATTAGATGTGGTGAGGGATGTATAACTACTGCCCACTTACCTCTCCAACCCATATTTCTCCACAGAATCTAGTAAATGGCAACCTGTGATCTTATGTCATTATGTTCAAAGTTTTCTTCCTCAACACAAGCAGCAGCAAATGAAGGGAAAAACTCTAAATGCAAGGACATCACTTCATACATTAACTCTCACTAAACATGGAGATATGCAGACAATCACACATATTTGGGGTTGTGCATAATGGGCCCAGATGACCTACAATAAGCCGCAGAATCCCTAGGAAAATGTAAAAACTTTGTGGTCAGCTAGTTAATGTGGAAAGGGGTTCCTGAAGATAAAATCTGAAAACTACTATTTTAGAGAAACTTAAGTATAGGGTCTTCTTCATTGACACAACTGCACTAAAAGCAAGAAAGAAAATAAAAGAAACAATAATAAAGAATTACACTTTTAGGATTTATATCAATTCCAGCAGAATCCCTATTTTTTTAGTTGACTTTACCTTCATCTTTATCTTGAACACAAATTATGTTCTCCTCTTCCTCTGTACTGGAATCACTATCTTCAGGTTCAGAACTCAAGAGGTGATCCTTTTTGATGGCTTCAGCTATTTTCTCTTTGACTGATTTGCACTCTTCAAAAAAATAGCACAACAATCACAAAACAGGGACCAAGAGAGAGGAATTGGGACAAAGTATTGATAACAATGGGCTTTAAAAGTATTCTACTGTGAGTTAAGAGGTCAATTAAAATTTAGCAACCTCCACCCACAAAGATGCATTAGATATACCTGAAGCAAACAGCATTCCACATTTAATAAATGAAAGCTGCATGCAACTGCATCTCTACCATGCAAAAGCAAAACCAGCCACAAAAACACCACCAAGCCATTAAGTAATCTCCATTCAGAAATATTTCTTCAATTTACAAGCACCCAAAATAAAGAGAAAAAATGTTCATTCTGTTACAGATGAACTGAGGACTTTTAAAATACTATGCTCCCTAACACAATTCAGATGACTGTTTCAATTCCCTAAACAAGTTAAATAGTTTGCAAGCCTCTTCCTGCCTTCATACATGGGCAGATCTCAACGTAAATCCCTATGCAATAGTATATGAATATTTGATATTCCTAAATGCATGAGAAATGATGTCTATTATTTTGCTACATTTTCACTATATTCCTATTATGCCTATGACATAGTTTAAGGTTGTGCTAATATTTTCATTGTAACCTTGGTGCTTATGTAATCAGGTTTTTTACATTTCACTGGCTCTTAACAGAATATGTATTATTAATATTGCAATCCTATCAGCTTCACAATTGCTATTCCTAAAACAAAACATGGAAGATTTTTCTTCTTCTGTCCAAAATGAGAAATAACAAGGGAACTACTGCATATTTATTTATTTATTTGTTGAAGGAAGCTTGAAGGGTGCTGGCTAGGCAGAGATCTCATTAATGGGGTTGGGCTTGGTGCTGAGCTCTTTCTAAAACTGCTTTGAATACAAGTAATATATCTTACAGGCGTAAACTGCTTGGTAGCTAAGGATGCTTTTACTATGGTTTTGGCAATCTGACTGAAACAAATTGGTAATTGCAATGGGGGACTTCAGGCTGCAAAAAATCCTAAATATACTGGTCCAAAGCCAGCTCTAGTCAGGCACAATTAGATGCATGCAGGCAGTAACCCAAATGGTGGTCCACATCTCCACATGACGGTGCATCTAGCCAATTCCAGAAGGGCCAAAGTGGCACTGCAGTGCAGATACTCCTCCAAATGGCGATCTGTATCTACATCAACTGAACACATGGAAGGCTGATTCGGGGGGTGGATGTGGGCAAACTGGTAGGAAGCAAGTGCCACTGAGCATTCAAGGTTAAGTAGTATGGGCAAACCAGGAAGCAATGCCAATTTCTTTCATTATGATTACTACATCATATTGCTTTTACAAATCTCTTCTCAGTCCTTTTTCTTCTGTGCCTCTTTGCACTCCTTTCTTTTCCTTTTCACATTCTGCATGTTCAGCCACTGTACCAGAGAGTCAGCGTAGTGTAGTGGTTAAGAGCAGGTGAACTCTAATCTGGAAAACCAAGTTTGATTCCCCACTCCTTCACATGAGCGGTGAACTCTTATCTGGTGAACCAGATTTGTTTTCCAACTCCTACATTCCTGCTAGGTTACCTTGGGCTAGTCACAGTTATTTGGAACTCTCTCAACCCCACCTATCCCACAAAGCGTCTGTTGTAGGGAGAGGAAGGGAAAGGAATTTGTGAGCATCCTTAAGTCTCCGTACAGGAGAGAAAGGCAGAGTATAAATCCAAACTCTTCTTCAGAAGACTAGACAGCAAATGTTACACCAGTTTATTTAAAGGGTTCCAGAGAGGAACCAGGAAATCACAGGCCTTTTAGCCTAATGTCTTTTCCAGGCATATGAGTTGAAATTGTAATCAAAGATAGCAATATTAGGCACATAGAGTTTTTTTTAAAAAAACCTGCTGAGGGAAAACCAGCATGGCTTTTGTAAAGGGAAGTCTTGCCTCACCAACTTCGTTGACTTCTTCAAGAAAGCAAATAAAAATGTTGATAATGGTAACCCAGTAGAGATTATATACCTGGACTTTCAAAAGACTTTTGGCATCAAAGACACCTGAGTAAATTTCGCAGTCATGGAATAAGAAGATTGGTTTTCTTATGGATTAAAAATTGGTTAAATGACAAGAAACAAAGAGTAGGAATAAATGGACAGTTCTTAGAATGGAGGGCAGTAAGCAGTGGGGTCCCACAAATTGTTCATAAATTATCTGGAACTAGGGATTAGTACTGTAGTGGGCACATTTGAAGATGACACAAAATTATTCAGTATAGTAAAAACCAAGAATGACTATAAAAAGCTTCAAGATCTCCACTGATTGTAACAATGCAGGAAATGAAGTTCATTATTGGCAAGTGTATGGCAATGCACACTGGAACAAAAAATCCCAGCTTCACATATACGCTAATGAGGTATCAACTTGGAGAGACTGAGAGGAAAAAAAGATTTTGCATCATAGTAGACAGCTCAATAAAAGCCAACTCAGTGTGCTGCAGAGGTGAAAAAGGCAAACTTTATGTTGGGGACTATTAGGAAAGGGATTGAAAATAAAGCAGCCAATCTTGTAATGTCCCTGTATAGATCTCTGGTGCAACCTCATTTGGAATACTGTGTGCAGTTCTGATCACCATATCTCAAAAAAAGACATCTCAGAGCCAGAAAAAGTACACAAGAGGGCAGCCTATAAGGAACTGTCTGGGACTTTTCAATTTAAAAATAACAAGACTAAGAGGGTAGAGGTTTATGCACAGGATGAAGAGAGCTGACAAAGAGAACTTTCTCCTCCTCTCCCAAAATACTAGAATTCAAGGGAATCCAATGAAGTTGATGAACAGTAGATTCAAGAAAGACAAAAGAAAATACTTCTTTAAATGATGAGTGATTAAAATTTGGAATTAGCAGCCAGAGGATGCAGCGATGGTTACAAGCATAGACAACTTTAAAAGAGAATAGACAGATTCATGAATGATAGCTCTATTAGTCATGATGACGAAAGGAAACCTCCATGTTTAGAGGTAGTCAGACTCTGAATTCCTGTGCCAGGATGCAACATCGGGGAAGGCCTCAGTGTCTCTATGCCCAGTTGTTGAACATCCAAAGGAACTGGTTGACCACCGTGTGAAACAGGATGCTGGACCAGATGGACCACTTATCTGATCTAATAAGGCTTCAACCTGATCAGAAATCCTTGAGGTCAGTATACAGCATGTAAAAAACAGTTAATTTTTAATATACATGGGACAAACACATAACCAAGTTGTAGATATGCAAGATAAGTCTTTATTTTCCATGGGAAAGAATCTGACCAGGATTTATCAAAGGGATGCTTCTTCTATCCATTCTTTGAAAACTCATATAGTAGCTGAGAGTCAAGTGAACTTACCCTATTTAACTGAGATCACATACTGATTATAGTGTTCTTCTAAGACTTGAACTTAAACATAATTCATAATAGTGCTCACTTTTCTGATTATGAAAAACTTTAACTTGTACTTTGTTTTCCAAATTTGCCATGACCTAAGCCACTGCCTCAATATATGCTTGACTACAAACCTATATACTTTTAAAAAATATAGTGGCTATTCTGTATTCCACTCATTCCAACAAAAACAGTAGAGTTCATAAATGTTCTTTGCTGAATGGTATGCTAATTTAAATCTATCACTATCAAGCAACTGTTTAATAACCATGTTCAGAAACCTGAGCAAAACAGAAATGATGATACTCTTTTAATCTCAAATCTGTGGCAGGCTATTAACACAAACCAACTTGATAACTCCGTGCTTCCAATTTGTATTGGAGTACTTAATCCTTTGTGTGCATTTGTTCATTGGTTAATAACTTCATTCTTCGACACTACTTAAATATTCATCTCATCTAATAGTCTAATCAGGAAGTTGCTCACGTGAAGAACCCAGCATATAGATGGAAAAGATTTCAAACAACTAAAAACCTATAATTTAACATAATCACCCACAACTGTATTTTTTCAGTTTTTCCTCTGTTACATACATAACAAATTGCAAAGAACCAAAAAGCAATCCAGCATTAATATGTTTTGCAAACAATTCCAGTTTTCATAACATACTGCACATGCCAAATTATTTCATTCAATACAAAACAATAAGCAGCAAACCAACAACATGATAGATCTCACCACCAGAAGAATTCACATAAAAATATACATCAAAAATGTCAGCATGACTTGTGGCTCTCCTTCACATCTACATCACCACATAAAGTGCACCAATTAATAGGAATATTAAATTCCTGAGTAGGATTTTACCATGATCCAAAAAATGCACACTTTATATTTTCATGCCATCTAAAGAGTTGATCCAAGACAAAAAAAAATTGCACAAAGAGCAGGTATGTTATTATGATCAAAAGAAACAAAATTTAGAAAATATATAAAATTAAAGGTAAAGGTAACTTATTGTTCCCAAATGATCAAAAGATATCACTGACAGATTAATTTGAGATTTCATTAGGTATCTGCGCTCATAAGAATGGTATACTGATCAACTAAGTTTCATTTGTCAACTAAGATCAATCATTTTTCAATATTTTTCTATGCTCTGAAATAATCTTTGTAACTGAGATTTTAGAAGTGATAGTTATCAAGGCTAGGATCATTGCCACTTCTGGATCCATTTAACCTGGTTGTATTTTCTTCCATTTAAGGAAGAAAGTAATTCAGTTGTCACATACCACCTGACAAACAGTAGTGATGGAGACTAAAGAAAGGCTCGCCAAAGTCTCACATGTTTAATTGCACTGCAACACTTGGCTCAGCCATTTCAGTACACATTGGTTCTGGTTTTCAGCACAAACTATGAAGCAGAAAAATCATAGCAGTCTAACATTTGATAGTATTAGTAAGATTCAAGTAATAGTTCACATGCCATATCAAAAGACAACACTGAAACACAGCATTCCCATTAAGAATTAATGAAACAACACACTTGTATAGAAGGGACCCACCACAGTCCTTAGTGTAGATCATACTCACCACCTTTGTCTTCAGAATCTAAAAGTTCCTTGCTTCTGTGCTCCACTTCTGGAATGGTGCCTTCCAAATCTGACTCTTTATGCTTGGATGTCTCCCTAACCAAAGTAATGTCCTCAAGGCTGGTTTCTATTAAATTTTCATGAGGAGTACTGGACAGATTTTTGTCTATTGCTTTTTCTGCTTCACTTATGTCCTCCTCTTCCTCCAAACTAGTTTCTTGGTCTTCCTTCCTTTGGATTTCATTGTCATAATCTGAATGTATGTCAGATTTGTCTTTATCATCATCTTGCTTTCTTGTTTCATGGTCAGAATAATTTTCACTGCTATACACCATGCTGCTGGACGAAAGAGATGGCACACACTTCCTGTCTACAAACAGTAAACATAATTTAATTTTAATGGCCTTGCATTCATTTCTTACAATAATTGTTTGCCGCATAAAAGTACAAAGGGTTTCTAGAGGAAGGCTATAATCTATTTCCACTCAATGGTCATGATTTATGTTGTTAACATTCTAGGTCCTATCATAGGCATCAGAAACTAATGCAATCTTTTAAAAGAAATTTCTGTACTCTTCCCAATGTTTTGTAAAATTTGTAATTTGTTTTAAAAATAAATAAACCATTAAAGCTAAAAGAATTTTATATTACACATTACTAGGCATATTTAATTCATTCTTGCAGTACCTTAGTGGAACAGTAGTGGAACAGTAGTGGAACATTATAATTCCCATTTACAAAACAGAAAAGCAAGTTTAGAGGGCAGAGACATTCATGCAACCAATCAGTAAATCAATGAAAACTGGAATTCAAGTTAAACCAACTATCTCAGGTCTAAACTCATCTCTTGGAAAAATGGATATCATTATCTACCAATTCCCATAGACATACTAGCATATACATGATTATAAATACTAATGATTATTTGACTAGCAGAAGTAGAACCAGTCATCACCTGGTGTTTTTATTAGGCTGAGGAAGTATCGGTTTAAGTCGCTCTCCCAAGTATTTTTCTCACTAATGCAAGGTCTCTTGCCAACAAAATGGATGAATGATGGCTACAAAGTGCAAAGAGTAGGTCTATCAAGGACAGCTGTGTTGTGTTAATTACAGAAACCTGGCTTCGCTCATACATTCCTGATGCAGCGATTGAGCTTCCGGGCTTTACAGCTTTTAGACAGGACAGAAGCAGGAAAGATTCTGGCAAGGGAAGGGGTGGAGGATTGTGTCTTTATGTGAACAATAGATGGTGCACTAATGCAAGCATTACAGGGGCCCACTGCTCTAAGCATTTGGAGAGTATGACTGTTTGATGTAGACCCATATATCTCCCACGGGAGTTTAGTGTGGTTATCATCACTGCAGTATATATACCACCTGATGCTAATACTACCACAGCTTTGGGCTCTTTGTATAGCAACGTTGAAAATCAGCAGAGAAAACATCCTGATGTGGTACATATTGTAGTGGGGGATTTTAATCATACTGACTTAAAAGCAGTGCTCCCCAAATTTTACCAGCATGTTAAGTGTTCTACTAGAGGAGCCCATATATTGGATAAAGTGTATACCAACATTAAAAATGGCTATAAGGT
The DNA here is from genome assembly GCF_021028975.2 of Sphaerodactylus townsendi. Lineage (NCBI taxonomy): Eukaryota > Metazoa > Chordata > Lepidosauria > Squamata > Sphaerodactylidae > Sphaerodactylus > Sphaerodactylus townsendi. The sequence continues at coordinate 54,549,674 of NC_059429.1, read as the reverse complement.
CACACAATTACCACACTTGGGACAGTCAGATCATCTGTCACTATTTCTGGCACCGGCATATATTCCGCTTGGGAAGCAAGTCTTGCCTGTAATAAAGACTGTGAAATCATGGCCTGATGATGCCTCTCAGAGACTGCAAGATTGCTTTGAGAGAACAAATTGGGAGGTTTTCTATCATCCAGATCTGGAGAAACATACCACCGCTGTTCTGAGTTATATTACATACTGTATGGACAATGTTACTGTGGACAAGTGTGTCCGGAACTATTCCAACCAGAAACCCTGGATGACGGGGGAGGTTCAGCGACTTCTGCGGGATAGGAATATTGCTTTCAAATCAGGTGATGAGGCAACATACAGTGCTGCGAGAGCTAGTCTCAAGAGAGGTATTCGGCAAGCCAGGATGAGCAATAAGAGGAAGGTTGAAGATCATTTTCATAGCAATAATGTGAAGCAGGTGTGGCAAGGGTTACAGCAGATTACTAACTATAAACCAAAGCCTGACATTCCTGCTGATGGGGATGATTCGTTGGCAGAGGAGCTAAATCATTTTTTTGCCCATTTTGAAGCAGGTTTGCCAGAGGGAGAGGATATACAGCCATTAGATGAGTGTAGCTCACACCTTATTGTGGAGGAGCGTGAGGTACGGCAAGTTTTGAGGGCTGTGAATCCAGGGAAAGCTGCTGGACCGGATGGCATCTCTGGTCGGGTGCTAAAGGACTGTGCTGACCAACTGGCTGGTGTTTGTACTGAGATTTTAAATCAGCCTCTGTCTCCCGCTGCTTAAAAAAAGTTCGGTATATCCTGAAGGACCCGTCTCACCCTGCTTTTTCTTTTTTTGAACTATTACCATCTGGCAGAAGATACAGGATCATGAAGACCAGGACAACTAGACTCAGAGACAGCTTTTATCCTAGAGCTGTGGCTATGATTAACTCCATGGCGATGTGTTGACGTGGTGGTGGCTGCGTAGAGATGGTTGTGTAGGGATGGCTGTAAGTTGGGGGTGTGCGGATTGCAGCCCCCCAATGCCTAGTGTGGATTGCAGAGATGTTAATCTGAGGAAGTTTTGTATTTTGTATTTTTGCTGTTTTGTATTTTCGTTGTGTGGACACAAGGCACAATGTGTGTGCACAATGACATTAAAGTTATTCTACTCTATTCTATACCTTCTGAAGACTTAAGGCCTTCAGTTAATGAAAATATTCAAACTGAGCAGCAATAACTATAATATCTTTTTAACTGTTCATCACATTGAGGGCCCTAATTAAGTGGAAAGGCAGCAAAAACATGCTTTAAATAAAATAAATAACAATCTAACTTGAACCAGGAGAAAAGGTGGGCACAACTGTTTTAGTTAATTAATAATAAATAACAATAGTCCCAGCCACAAAGATGAGACCATAGAACCAAAAAAGATCACTTCATAATAATAAATCACCAAATAATAAATCACCAAAATCACATTAAAATGAAAAAAAAATGTCCACCAGGAGCCTTGAAGTCATATTTCATCTACTTCATCTACTCCCCTCATTGTTCTTATGTGAAATTTGTGCACGATCACTAAGGTCCTCAAGGACTGCCTGCTCCCTCATGGAACATGGTCATCTTCAGAGGCCCTGTCATCTGAGGCTAGATAAGGAGCAAGTTGAGAAAGGGCCTTCACAGTCATGTCAGCAAATCTGTGAAATTCCCTCACCAGGGAGATTGTCTTCCACAGTGGGTGATGACTGTTTTGTTTCGATCAGTGTTTCCTGACTGACCCTTCTTCCTGTTTATGTATTAACAGCTGTTTCATATGTTTGTGTGTATAATTAGTTTTAAGTTGATTTCAATTTATTTTAAGTATTGGATGCCTTGAGGAATCTAACTTGACGAAAGGGTAAATACATTTTTAAAATATATAACAAAACAAAGTTCTGTCTACTGCCAAGTGATTAACAAGGTCATTTATGTAGGACGCCTACTAACACAACAAATAAGTGGTGACAGAGGAAGTTATTCAGGTTTTGTTTGCCACTGCTTCAGAGAAACATGCCAAACAACCCCCCCACCCCGTTTAATTGAATTTGAATGTCTAGATATGTAAAAAGCTATGAGACCTTTGAGCTACTTAGCTCATTTAAAAGTATTATCAGTTTTTGAGAATATAAACAGACTAGCCCAGAAATAGATCTTTGCATCAGCAAAACTGTCTGCACTACTTTCTACCTAATGAGTCATTCTGATTTATTCACAGGATCATGGTCTACTAGGATTTGAAAACCATAAGTTAAGTCTTTCTGGTCAGTTCTCTATTTATGCATTACTAAAAGCGCAGCTTGGGGGGAAAAAAGGACTATGGTCTCCCATCTATCTAGAGAGGCTATTAAAATCCTCCTCCATATTTGGATAAATTCTATATTAGAAACTTGATGACTTGTTGAGTTCAGAAGCTGTCAAAGCACACAGGTATGGCAGGACCATCATTCCATTAGATTCATAAAACAATGACTCCGATATCATCATATGAATATTACTTTTCAGTAAAAAGAAAGGAAAAGAAAGGCAAAACTCCTCAAAACCTTTTCTAATCTACTGTCCCAATTTTGAAAACAACAAAGCCTTTTTGACATACTCAAGATTTTCCTGCCTGTGGGTACTGACTTAAGAGTGAAATCAAAAAAGTCACAAAGACTCAGGGCCTTTCCCCACTCGCTTCCATCCCCCCTATGCTGCGAGCTGCTCTCAGCGCTCGGCATCCCAGGCGCGCGCCCAGGCGTCCCCACGACCCTGCGCTCTGTGCGGGGTCGTCAAAAGGCGCCGTTCAGAAGAGCGTCTGGGATGCCGCGCGCTGAGGGGCGCGACAGCAGCAGCTTCGGGGCGGCTGCACTGTCGCCGCCCCTCTCAGTGGGGACCGCCGACCCCGCGCTACTCTCCTCGAGTAGCGCGGGGCTTAAGGGAAGTGGGGAAAGGGCCTCTGACACTATCATTATTTTTTTCATTGCACAGACAAAGAAAGGAGAAACAGTGAAACTATTCCAAGCCTCTAATGCAACTGAGTTGCACAAAGTACACATTCTGAGCCAGACTACAGGATGTGGTTTATTTAAAATGGGTTGGGTTCCTGGACCACTTCATTTTTCTCACAGCCATACAACAGCTGCAGGAAATGGAGTTTTAAGTCTATGAAGGTCCAATTCAGCTCAGGACCATGTGTGAAGGGGAAAAAAAATTATATCCCACCTTTCCCTCCTGTAAGGAGTCTCAAAGCAGCTCACAAACCTCTTCCTTCCCTCTCCCCATAATAGACACCTTGTAAGGTAGGTGTAGCTGAAACAGTTCTGTGAGAACTGTGACTAGCCCAATGTCACCCAGCAGGTTCCATGTGTAGGAGTGGGGAAACAAATCCAGTTCACCAGATAAGAGTCCAACACTCATGTGGTGGAGTGAGGAATCAATCTGGTTCCCCAGATTAGAGTACACTGCTCTTAACCACTAACCACACTGGCTCCCATGCCATGCTTGCCCTATTTTGGAGCTGCATGCTCTTTTAAATGCCTCCTACGTCCACAGTCCCAAAACAAATTGGGTCTCCACAGACTTTCCCAATACCATTCCATGTATCTGTGCATGAAAAGCAATCCTGACTCATTAAAAATGTATTGGGTACTGTATGACACTGTATGACAGTGCTTTTGGATGAATAATTCCCACTAAAACTGTGGACAGTCATAGATGGCTTCATTGTAGCTACCGAAGAATATCTGCATGGACCCTTTCCCCCAAGTTCTGCCTGATGTCAGTGAGGTGGTAGTGAGCGAAATACAATATGGATGATCATCACATTTCAACAATCTCAAGCTAGAAATACACACATCCCCCCACCAGTTTTGTTATTTAAAAAACACGCCTATCCAATTAGCATGATCATTCCTCTTAAATAATACCTCAATGGGATTTCTACACTGAATGGATCAATTACTACCCCACAAAATGGGTCAGGATTTGCAGTCAAATGCTACTTATCTGAAATTTGTTCATCCGTAAAATTCAAGAGTGCATTATTTTGCTGGGAGCTAGTATCGGGGTATATCTGGCTCAAATTAAAATCTACAATTAAAGCAAAATTCTTTAAAATGGCTTAATGAATAACTGGCAGAATTAATTTTAAATATTAATATTGCCATAGCATGCAAGGAAAACAAACATGTTATTGCACACAATGTACAATTGAGGAAACGGTCAAAAAAGTTTATTCTTGGGCCTCATCAGTTACTGACCCTGAAGTATAGCTTTCTGCTTGTCTAAATATATTTAATTGAGTTAATGTCATTACATTAATAATGAAAACCCACAAATCAGTCTTATATACTACAAGCACTACAGCAGTGACGTGAGACAGACAAAGGATCCCTTCCTGTTTATCACTTAAGATCACTATAACTACAGCTCAGGTAGTGCCTGTATTAATTTCCTTATTCACCATATTGGAGTTCACTGGAAGCTGTTTTTCCTTCTGTGCTTTGTGCACCCTTCATAAAGAAAAAAAAATCACACTCATACTCATTTCAAAAAGAAACCACACAAAAGGAAGCCATCATCCTTGGCTCTAGCTAAATTAGCTCCAGGAGAGCAGCTTAATTACACCCAAGCTGAAAAGAGTTTGCAGAGAAGCTTTGCTACTAAGATGTTTACAGAACTGATAAATCAGTTTTCAGCACAGTGATTCCCTCGGGTGCAAACTGTGCCACGATGCTTGTGCCACTACATTAAAATGCTTATGCAAATTAAAAGCACAGGGATGGTGACTTCATGATTCTGGGGCCCTGGACAAAAATCACTTGACCATTATTCCTTGCCAATGCATTCAGAATATAGGAAGCCCCCATTACAGACATACACTCAACCAAATAATCAACAATACAAATGCATATCTGTGTTTGCATTAATTAAAGATTATGCCAAGGAGGCAGAAATCACCACCCACAAAGGGAAGCTGCCACCTGAAAACACAGCCAACCTGATTGCTCTCTTCCATCTGAGGTATTTCAAGACACAAAGTGAATACGATGGAATATTTAAATCTACCAGCACACAACATCTCACCTCTCTCTCTCCCATACCTCCATTTTCAGATTTCTCCTCTTCCCTCTCCCTGGCAGCCTTACTCAAGAAAACTATAATTAACTGTATGGTGCCAGCCAGGTTGGGCCATGTCAAGTTGCACGGTGGGGAACTTGCCAGAACTCGCAGAGGACACCTCACTTCTCCGAATACCCTTCTCCCCCCACTATTCCCTCTTTCCCTTCTGACAGTCTTCATATTTTTCCTGCTTGTTCTCACCTTTCCACCCACATACCAACCTATCTTTTATCTGCCCCACCACCATGACCTGCAGCTATATTTCTTATTCATTTCCTTCTCTTATTCTCCACTTTTCTCCCCAATATGAAAACATGATTTACACCACTATCCTCTCTTCCATTCTGATCCTCACAACAACCCTGTGAAGTATGTAGACTTGACCACAGCTGCATGGTATGCGATAGACTCCTGCAGTAGCTAGGATCCCTCTTATCCTTTGCTGAACGTAGCATCTGTTGAATTTTCTTAGTGGGTCTGTAGATTGTTTGTAGGTTATGCTTCTTCATCAGTTTTCCTATGCGGTCAGTGGTTCCCTTGATGTAAGAACACTTTCCCTCTAGATGGCTCTTTATCTTTGTTCATGTGGCTTGTTCTTGGTCTTGCAGCCCTTCTGATGTCTGTATTAGAGTAACCATTAGCCTGTAGAGCCCTGTTTAGGTGATTCAATTCATCTTGAAGGAGGTGGGGTTCACAGATTCTGTTTGCGCGATCTACCAAAGTTTTTATGGTGCTCCTTTTGGTAGAGTTGGATTCATATCTCCCCTTCCTCTCCTGTAAGGAGACTCAAAGGGGCTTACAAACTCCTTCCCCCCTCACAACAAACACCCTGTGAGGTAGGTGGGGCTGAGAGAGCTCAGAAGAACTGTGATTAGCCCAAAATCAGCCAGCTGGCAAGTGTTGCATGGGCTAATCTGAATTCCCCAGATAAGCCTCCACAGCTCAAGAGGCAGAGCGGGGAATCAAACCTGGGGAATCAAACCCGGTTCCTCCAGATTAGAGTACACCTGCTCTTAACCACTATGCCACTGCTGGGAAAAAAGTCCTCTTAAGCAAGTGAACCATTCCACATGCTCAGGTGAATGTAAATCATCCTCAGGTTTACTAGTTAATTTTACAAGGGAGGGAAAACCCTTCCCTAAACACCAAACTTAGCCTCATTAATATGGAGCCCTGTGGCACAGAGTGATAAGCTGAAGAACTACGGTAAAAGCTCAACTCGAGAACTGAGTTTGCTGAGTTTGATCCTGAAGGAAGTTGGTTTCAGATGGCCAGCCCAAGGTTGGCTCAGTCTTCCATCTTTCCAAGGTCAGTAAAATGAGTTACCCAGCTTGCTGAGTGTAAAGTGTGGATGACTGGGTAAGGGAATGGCAAACCATCCTGTGAACATAGTCTGCCTAGTAAACTTTGTGATGTGATGTCACCCCAAGGGTCAATAATTACTTGGTGCTTGCACAGGGGACTGCCTTTACCTTTTAAACATCAAATATGTCAGATTTATCATGCATGCTTCAATCAGTCTGAGAATGAAGGGAAAAAAAACCATCCAAAAAATTTAGGGGGCACAGCTATCCTGTGGCCATCCTTGATTTCCCAAGCTTCAGGGAGAGAGAGTGTGAAACAAAGTTGCAACCCAATTTTCCTTCAAGATCATTGAATGCTGAAGGCACTTTTTGATCACAACCAAGATTTTAAAAACAAACGAACAAATGAAAACCTGGTTGGACTCTCTGAGGCGAATTCCGCATGGGCCAAAAATAGCGGTATAAGAATAAGCATAAGCATTTTATTTTCATTGTGAACGCACAATGAAATTTACAGCAGCACTCCTCGATGCACACAATTTCAGACTCATACCCCATCCTCACATTCCCCTTCCTCCACCCATCCCTACACAGCCCCAAACACATCAACACGAAGCCACGGAGTTCAGCATAGCCATAGCTCTAGAGTAGAAGCTGTCTCTAAACCTCTTTGTCCGAGTTTTTATAGACCTGTATCGTCTGCTCGATGGTAACAGTTCAAAAAGAGAGTGTGCTGGATGAGACGGGTCTCTCAGAATATTTTGGGCTTTCTTTAGGCTTCGGGAATTATAGAGTTCTTCCAAGGAGGGGAGAGGGCAGCCGATAATCCTCTGTGCAGTAGTGATCACCCTTTGGAGCGCCTTCCTATCTGCCACTGTGCAACTGGAGAACCATACACAGATGCAGTAGGTTAAGACACTCTCTATGGCACAGCGGTAAAAGGACACCAGGAGTTTTCCATTCAGTTGTTGTTTCCTTAAAAGTCTCAGATAGTACAGTCTTTGCTGGGCCTTCTTAACCACCGCGGCAGTCTGTACGCCCCAGGTCAAGTCCTCTTTAATCAAAACGCCCAGAAATTTAAATGAAAACAGTGTAAGTGGTATGAAACAGTATGAAAATGGTGTAAAATGGTTTAAAGGGGCTTACACCATTTTCACACTGCTGTTTTTGGCCCATGCAGAATCCGCCTGAGTTTGCCAAAAGCTTTTGTGCTTCCTGTAAAATGATTGAATCTTTCTTGCAGCTGCAACCATTTCCAAATGAGCTGCTTTACCTTTGCAACAAAAACAACAAACATAAAGGTGATGTTTAGATTTAGCTAGAGGAAAGAGCTCTCATTCCATTGCTGACAAAAATGGGAAGATTTTCAGTAGGTTGAATTTAGGGAAGGAGTAAATGGAAAATGCCTGTTGCAGTCTGACAAGCACCAGTTGTCTCACTATCAAAAGAAATGGCAGAATGGAAAACAAAGAGGAGGAAATAATCTCTGAACCAATGAAGAGTCAGAATTGGCAAATCAGCTATTTCCCAAGTATACTCAGCTTTGAACCCCTTCCACCACCTGTACAACAGGTTCCATGCCATGCTTCCCACCACTATTTCCAAGGCATGCAGTTCAGAATGCATAAAGGAAGACAAAATACATCTATCAGTTATGCTGAGTGGAGAGGACAAAGGTTACCAAAATGTTATTTATATTTCTGAATATAATTCCACATGATTTTTATCTCATTGAACTCATAATTACTAAGGATTCAGTGATCAGGGTTTTTGTTCCCTCTTTGGAACCCAAATGGTCCAGGACTGAAGTTCGTTACCTGAGACAATGAGCATGTTGGATGTCAGTGGAGTTAGACTGAAATTTTCACTCAGACAATAGATTTGCTCAGCTGTATGCTGCAAGTTATGTTTGATAGGGAGCACAATCAGGAAGCAGATCTGTTCTTAATACTGCTGCTACTGATTCTCATCTGTACAGTATTTCTTGCAGTGCCTGGCACTTTACAGTGCAAAAGTGACATCTACTGGCTGTCATGCAAATATATATATCATCTCATATTCTAGTAGCCAAATTGGTCAAATCTGAGGATACTTAAATCCAGTGAGAGGAGCTGGGAATGGGCAAGACAAACTTGAAGAGGGCCCCAGGTTTGCAGAAAAAGGTTAAATCTAAGAATCAAACCTTGGAGGGGGGGGGTTAAAAAGAAAATGTAAAAGCAGCAATTGTAGCTTTAAGCAATGGATTCCTTTAATAGCTGTTGCTAGGCAACAGTTCCAATGTTTGTTTCTATCAGCTTTTATCGGCTTTTGGGCAGCGCAAGTGCAGGGGGAGAGACTTCGAAGATCCCTCCCACCTCTGCTGGGAGCGCTCTCTCCCACAAGCAGGATCACTTCCCCCACCCCACTTTCCAAGGAAAAGACAGTACAATCCTGCATGAGGGAGGGAATGCACTTCCTCATGCAAGCAGGATTGCTCCTCCTGCTTTGCTTTCCAAGGCTTGCAGGTCTTGGAAAGCACTGGAGGAGGCAGTTCTCTCTCCCTCTAGGGCTTGGGAAAGTATGTGTGTGTGGGAAGGAGACAACTGACATAATTTCAGGTTCAGATTTACCAGAATATTTTTGGTAGCAGACAAATAGAGCTGATTGATATTGGCTCTATTCAGGGGCAAAGCTACAAGGAGGCCAGTGGGTGCACATTGCACCGGGCGTGCATCTGGGGGGCACAAAAATTCAGGTTTGTGTTTTTTGTATTTTTTAGTGTTTTTCAGTTTTTGGCCTGCAGGGGGCGCAGTGTTTAGGCTAGCAGCACCAAAAATTCAGGGTATCTTTAGGAGACTCTCCTGATGATACCACCCAGGTTTGGTGAAGTTTGGTTCAGGGGGTCCAAAGGTATGGACTCCCAAAGGGGGTGCCCCCATTGTTTCCAATTGGAGCTAATAGAAGATGGGGGCTACACCTTTGAGAGTCCATAACTTTGGACCCCCTGAACCAAACTTTACCAAACCTGGGTGGTATCATCAGGAGATACCCTGAACTTTTGGTGCTGCTAGCCTAAAAACTGCGCCCCCTGCAGGCCAGAAACTGAAAAAACCACTAAAAATACAAAACCCACAAACATTGGGGGGCACAAAACTCAGATTTTGCACCGGGCTCCATTTTCACTAGCTACGCCTCTAGATCTGTTCAGCTTTACCAAATCAAAAGTACCCAAACTCAAAATTTACCCATAGAAACTATCAGTGCTCAAGCCTACTGGCAACCCTGAGGGGGAATCAATTAATCTATAGTTGGAAGATCTCAGGTCCAACCTGAAGGCTGGCAACCATAGGAGAAAAGAAATCAAGAAGAGAGGAGAAGCTGTGTGACATTTCAGGAAATGGGAAATAGTGAGGGGAAAATGGGACCTCTCCTACATTCATTTTCTGTTTTTCTCCCCCATTTTCCTCTGCTTTTTTTTCCCTTGCAGCTGCAGATTTGGCTGTATTCAGATAGTAGTTAAGGGTCAAGAAAGGCTTCAGGGTACAAGATGGAAACATTTTAGGCATGAGATCAGACTACTGCAGTCATTTTGTGCTAAGTGGCACATTCTGCGTCAATCTGGCAATCTTATTTATCTATGTGAATGAGCAAATAGATAACACATTACAGGCCATATGTAACAAGTTAAACATGCATTAGTGACTCCACTCTACGTCACTTTAAGGAAAACATCTAACCTTGTTTATCCTCCTCCGAGTCACTCTCTAAGTATCCATCACTTTCATCTCGTTCACTGTCCGAGGCCGGCAAAGCTTTCTGTGATGAGTTTTTACTCTCCTTTTCATGGTCTAAATTATCTTTTTCATCATCTGAGGGTGACTTTGACATTCCATTCATTTGATCATCAGCCTGTCCTTCTTCATTAACTTTCTCATCTGATTTCTCTTCATCTGCTTCAAAATCATCATCATATGCTGAAATAAAAGGACAACTGTACCATAAGATAGAAAATGGAATGCATATCACTTAAACTTCTCATTAATCCAAAAGAGGTTATGTCTATTAGCCTCTGTTTTCTTCTACATTTGATTCTATCTCTCTCATTCACACACTTTGCTTCCTTAAGAAAAAAAAATCAACAATCAATAAAGTTAACATACTGGGCTATGAATTGAAACTTATAATGACACCAATATTTCAACAAAAAAAAGCCACATAACACCAGGCCATTTTTTCATTGCTGTAGCTATCATCTTAAGATGATTATATTGAAAGTTCTCATAATTGTAAATGAATAATGTTAAATGAAACTCATAATATGTGTCCTTGAGCATGCCTTGGCATTCACCCCATACACATTTTTATATTCCAGTTATAACAATTATTCATGTTATGCAATTATCTAAGGTTCTCTGATTCTGACCCTTTTTCAAAGGTGACCTCTTTGCCAAATCAGATGCCCAGCTCAGCAAAAGAGAAGGCCCTTTGTAAATGGATTAATTACATTTCCATAAACTGGAAAGTGAATCGATCCTATCTACAATCAAATATTTTGCCAGCACTCTGCATTTTACCCACCTTGCAGAGAAACAACTAAATCTTTTCATAGAAAGAGATGCTGTCAGAATAGACAGATTCCAGCTCTCCCTTGTGGCCACTTTCCCTCACCTCTCAAGTTTAATTGTTCACCCCTTTTGTTTCCTACCAACTTTTTCTCCATGTTCAAATGACAAAATGCCAAGGAGAAAAGGGAAAACACATCTCATGCGTAACCAATTAGGCAAATAAACAATTATCTGTACAGTGGGACTTAAGTAGTAAGTAAATTTAATCATATTGACTGAGGTTTCAGCTACATCTGGGAGAGTGGGGCCTTCACAACAGGTAATTATCTGAGAAGTGTCCATCTCCTGATGGGGAAAGGGAAGATTAAAGAAAAATGTACAGCTGGTAACTAATGAGAGAACAGCAATAAACTCATAAAAATAAATTACATGCGTAGGAAGAAATGTTACATTTAGGTAGAAAGAAATCATGCAAATGCTTCACATTATAAAAGGAACGACAATAGGAAGAGGAGCAGATGTAGTTTAATATTTCCTTATGGAGGAATATTAACTTAAATGATAAGTGAGTTAGGAGTATAGGACACCATTTTATTATTTTATGTATGTTTTAACTTTATTTTTATATTAGGACTGTTCTGTTAGTTTACTATTGTAAGCCATCCTGAGCCCAGCTTTTCCAGGAAAGGGAGGAGTATAAATCAAATCAAATCAATCAATAAGTTTTCTTCTTGAGGAACAGCAGTGACCACATTTCAAAAGTTTCATACACAAATGATGCATATGATGAATCTGAAGATCAGCACTGTACAACAAGTGATTAGGAACAATTGGTGTGGAATTATAGCCATTCTTTATTCCCTTTGTCACTTTCCTCTTCTGTTCTCTGACTTGCTCCTTACTTTTCCTCCCTCTTTTGACATTTCAGTTGTAACTTCCTTGGAACATGTACCTGACTATACGTCCCCCCCGCTTTTATCAAATGCTGAGAAGCATCATGTACATTGCTATGTGTGCATCATTTGCGTATTAGGTTATATCCTATTGCTATTCCACTGGCATGAGTAGGTCTTTTTTCCAGAAGTGCCAAAAAGGCATCAGTAAGAGGAAGGGGCCCCTCACAGATAAAAAGCCATAACTGAAAAGAAGAAGAAGAAGAAGAAGAAGAAGAGGAGGAGGAGGAGGAGGAGGAGGAGGAGTTTGGATTTATATCCCCCCTTTCTCTCCTGTAGGAGACTCAAAGGGGCTGAAAATCTCCTTGCCCTTCCCCCCTCACAACAAACACCCTGTGAGGTAGGTGGGGCTGAGAGAGCTCCGAGAAGCTGTGACTAGCCCAAGGTCACCCAGCTGGCGTGTGTGGGAGTGTACAGGCTAATCTGAATTCCCCAGATAAGCCTCCACAGCTCAGGCGGCAGAGCTGGGAATCAAACCCGGTTCCTCCAGATTAGATACATGAGCTCTTAACCTCCTACGCCACTGATGCTCCTGTGGGGGTGGGGGGGGGGTGGGGAGGATCTCTCTTTCATCAACAGTGGCTTGGATAAACAGCTAGTTGAACCTCTGTACTGTGGGCTTGTTTTAGTTAGTATTAGGGATCCTGTGAATTTTGCTACGAATCTATTTGACAGGCAAATTCATCATGTTCAAAGGTGCTGATAATTTACAAATGCCTACCAAGCAAGCTTGTATCAACTTTTTTTAAAGGATGATGCCATTCAACCCAACATTCAACAACCACTGTGTCTTTAGGAACTACTTAGATAAACACAGAAGAGTAGGCTTTTATTACAATACAGATTTACTTATGGTAGATTCATACAAATCAGAACTGATTATTATCCGGTTAAACAACTGCCGGTTGAGCAGAGCAGTCAAGCAGCAAGGACGGTGGAGGGAAATAACTCAATTGGACTGTGTGCGAATGTGAATGTGCAAAAAGCCAGTTGCAATGTACTGCATGGTTAGGAAGGAATACAATGAAGCAACCTGCCAAAAAGCCATGAACATGTTGGGGAACATGTTGCCAAATCAATCATCAAAAAATCATATCCTAGTTTATGATTGACAAACAGGAGATGAGCCAAACCAGCAGGTGTTTGAGAATCCCTGGCTAAAATTGTTGTGACTTCCAGATCAATACAAAACTGAATTGATAATAATTAATTAATAATAATAAAACTCTTCTGCACTACAAGTAGTGTTCCTTAGCACATGCAATCATACAGTGTCTGTGTGGGCCTATTTCAATGAACATGTTAAATGTGTTTTCTCATACTGTACCATAATTAGAGATACTCCTTGGACTCCTTTCCCATTTAATTCTGGCTCCTTTTATTCTTTTTGTCTCCATTTCCATGGAGCTGCCTACAAACTCTCTTTCTTCTTCAGGAAGTGAAGAAGAAGTCGTGGATACCGAGTCTTTGTTCTCCTCTGCCCTGATGCCTTTCTCTTTTAGCTTATAGCTCACTTTCGTCCCCCTGAAGTCTCTCTTTTCTTCATACTCATCAGTCATCTTTTTCTTGGGTGGGAAAGGCTTTTTGTCCAAACCCATTGCAATGATACACCTGCAAAAAATACATAAAAGATTATGGAAATAGAAAATGGACAATGGAAGAATATAATGGGGCCTTTGGGGAGTTTAGTTATATAAGCAAAAACAAAAATAAGTAAAATAAAACAAGTTCTCCCATTTGTAAAAAAAAAACCCAATTAAAATAAAAACCTGATTCTGTGCTTACTATACAAAGAAAAAACAGTATCTAAAGAAATTTCAGATTTTCAACTGTATTCTACTTAGATGACCCGACAACAGAAATATCAGCTCCTGGATCAAAAAGGACCTAACCATGGTAATGTATACCTTACTGATATCTTAAATCACTGGGATGCTGGTTTGGAGAAATGATTGGAAAGGGCAATTGTCTGAAAGCACAGATGCTAGACTGTTGACTTCAGGGTGAGACAAGCAGAACATAAAAAATAACTGTTTTGTAACATCTTCACTAATCTCCAGTTGATTTCCAGGCCCAATTCAAAGTGCTGAAATTCAGCTTCAAAGCCCTTATCTCTTTGGGTCCACACTATAGCAAGGACTGCCTTATCACATATGAAGCAGTCCATTCTTTAAATTATTCCTTGGAGAACTTGATAAGTGATGCTGCACCACTTGAACTGCAGTGGGTGGTTGGATGGGACAGGGCTCAGGACTAGCCTTGAACTGCACTCCCCAGGGATGTCCACTTAGCCTAATCACTAATTATTGTTGTTCTTCAGGTATGAGGCTGGTTTGTTCCGGGAGGCATTAGACATTTTACTTCTGGCAGTGGGTTCTCGAATAGATATTTACTCATCCTTGAAGATCTTTTTGTTTCAAAAAGTAAAATATGCATATTTTTAAAAAGCCGTAAAATAAACTTTTTCTACTTAAAATTGCATGCCTGCTTTTACAACCTCAACAATTAAGTTGCTTATGGCTATCATTAAAGTACACTTATTCTGTATTTTAATGATGCAATTTTATCAGACAATTTTTGACATATTGTAAAGACTAATCATTTATATAAATTTACATATTTACATAAATTTAACTGCTTATATATTCTACCAACCTAATGCTATGAGTTCTCTCTCCCTTCCCCTATGTTACTTTGTAAGTAGTGACTAACACTCTGACAGGCCGTGGTTGGAACCCATGAAAACAATCCAGGTTACTTTTGCGCCTTCGCACCAAGACGCTTCTCTCTTTTTTTTATATCCTGCAATACATGCATAGCTGCACAGGCATACAGAAATGAACCTCTATGACAATACATACAGGAATATATTTATTTGTTAGCTTCATGCTTTTTGAGACTCAAGGTGGATTACCAAATACTTTAAAAAAATTTATTCAGCCACATAAGATGACCAATAAATGATGCCATAGGACTAGGATTGTGTGTGTGCATATTCAGCATGCATAAAAACTCTCTGATTCATAGAGGGAGCAATCTTTAGTGGAACTTTTCAAAGTCCCATTTTATTCAATGGAGCTTACTCGAAGGAAAATGTTTTTAGGATTGAAGCCAGAGTTCCTTATGAAAAGCCATGGTATTAAAACTGATGTAGGCCTGAAGTACAGATGTGTCATAAGTAAAAGTTTTCCTTAAATAATACATCATTTGAAGCATCTTTGTGAAGTTCATGCTAGCTTTTAGGCAAAGTAATTGCCACATAACAGAGAGCATGTGTACAGTTTGGACATTTTCTGGAAAAAATGTATCCATCCCTAATTGACATGCTTTGCACTCCACAGAAAGCTGTTATCACACCAGAGATAGCATAACATTTACATAAATCATGCAAATGTTAGTCTGAAGACGGGGGGGGGGGGGATTTGTGTATAGTGAAATATGCTTATCTGAAAAGTAATTTGCTCTATGGGGGTTCCCATTTCTTCTGCTTTCTACTACTTTTTGTTGTTGTTTATAAAATATTTTATAAGAGAAAGAACAGACTTGAAAATGTGCAATGCATTCCCTTGCCTGACCTTACTATGCAAATGAAAGGCAATAAAGCAAAAATTAAAATTTCTAATTGCTATGATCCATGTTGACTGTAATTTTTTATTAAATACACAAAGAAAGGTCCTGACATAGACTTTTGAAACAATTTGCAACTTTAGCAAAAATCAGCATTTTTTAAAACTAGGAAACATCCTGAACAATTCATTTTCTTAAAGATAAATTGTGATCCAAAATCCAATTTTTAGCAGTTTCATTTTTTAAATTGTAATCATAGCATAAATTGTACTATATAATAACTTGGTACAAAGAAAGGAGGGAAAGAAAAGAAAAAGAGAGAGAAGGGTTTTTACGACAATTCATAAAAAGCACATTAAGTCTTATCTATAAGTTTTTCATTCCAATATACAACAACATTATCCAGTTTTCACAAAATGCATTTGTACATAATGAATCATTTGCATACTTCGGTAGTATGTTAGTTTACTTAGTAATGCTAGATTTCAGGTATGATTAAACTAACCTTTTGTAGAAGGTAGCTGTAAATAGGAGTTAAGAATCTCAGTATCTAAAGCAGCTACCCTGCCTTTTAAAATATCCTTGTAGAGTGTCTTAGGATCTAATGGCATATTACTGTGAAACATATCACTGATAAACTTTTCCCTCAAAATAGATCAGTTTTGGATCCCTGACACATCTGATAAAGTTTTGTATATAACCACTAATTTGAGATGTAAGATACCACACCAAAAGTATACTAGTGTTGAGGTGACATTGTCTCTGATCTATTTTCATTCCTGTAAATTCAAACCAATTCACAAATATATTACTGTTGTGGATTTTCTGGGCTCTGGGGACATGGTGGTTTTTGCTCCTGATGTTTCACCCGCATCTATGCTGGCATCTTCAGAGGCATATCATCAGACCACAGCCACAGAGAATGGAAAACCAACAGCAGCCAGTTGATTCCAGCTGCAAAAACCTTTGACAATACATCACATATTTCTCTCCCATTTTCTCATTCAGCTTAAAGACGTACTATCTAATTAAGTAACAAAAAAAACCCAATGTTATTATTCCACTAGCAATTTAATTGTCACTGATTATGGATTCAACAGTAGTTTTGGGTTGCAGACCATAACTTATATGAAAAAAAACCCACAATAACTAACTGATTGGTCACTCCATGGCACAGAACATATTTTAACAATGTTGTACTTGACCAATGTTTACATGTTAACATACCCATTACACTAGGGGAGTACACATCAAAACAATTTTAATTTTGTTTCAGGAAGACATAATTTTGGTTATCTCCCCCCCCCTTTTTTTTTTGTCTTGTTTGAGTGTTTATATCATTCTGGAAATCCATTTCAGGGACATTTTTCAGGTTCAGAAAAATCAGTCCTTCAAAATCAGACTCTCAACAGAAATTAAAACATATTTGGATGGATTTAGCCCACGCTCAAGGCAGCAGGAAGGGGAGAAAGAGAGACCCCCAGCTGAGCCGTGGAGTTGAAACTACTGTAGATCTTTAAACTAAAAAGATCCATTGCAGTAGACCTGGCCTACAGCTGAATCAATGGGCAGTGGACCTGGCACCTTGACTCAGAGGCCAGGTCTACTGCTTATTGATAACAGTGGCCCTTGAACGTTTATAGGAAGCTGATGCAACAGGAGTGACATGGGTGAAAGCGAGTGAGTCAGAATTGGCAATAGATCCAATGCTGCCACAATACTTTGCAAGTTAACGATCCACAGTGCCTAGACAGAGGCTCAGTATACTGTCTATTGAGTTCAATGGGCAGTAGACCTGGGCTCTGAGTTTGAAGATAGGTCTCCTGCCCACTAGTTGCAATGGGTGGTATACCAGGCATTTGGAGGCCAGGTTTCTAAAACAGCATCAGCATCATGGCCCAGCTGGGACATACTCTCTCTCCCTTCTCCCTTGCCACTCCAGCTGCCTCTCCTTAACCCAAAACATTTAGCTAAAGTTTCACTATTCCAGATAACCCCAAGCTGGAATAGGGAATTTCAGGAGTAATTTCAGCTCAAGAATATCTGAATATGCATCCCCACATTATATGTTCAGCCTTCTTCTGGCCACTGAAGAAGTTGGCTTTAATGTACTAGAATTTATATCACAAAAGAACAGCTGCAGGCCTCTACAGACAAATATCCAGAGGGATAGCTGTATTACTCTACTGCAGCAAAAGAAATAAAGAGGTTAAAAGTCCTTAAAGGCTAACAAATATATTGTAGCACAATTTGGTGAGACACAGCTGATTCTGTCAGATGCATAATGCTATGGGCAATGAACAAAATAAACTCTCTTCTCCAAAACGTATGCCATGGGATTCGTTCTTATATAAGAAAAGCATGACCACTTTCCTGGAATCATCAAGATCCAAAATGGCACAAATATCTGAAGATCTGAAGAGTCTGGAAATAACAGTTTGCTGGCAAACTCAAAAGACTGCAGTGCTGTGTGGTTTCTGGGCTTTATGGACATGTTCTAGCAGCATTCTCTCTTATACCATACATACCATACATTCTCTCCTATACCAGGGTTCGGCAACCTTTACCACCCAAAGAGCCATTTGGACCTGTTTTCCATGGCCCTGAAGATCTACTGAGCCGGAGAGCCGGCTCCACTCACCTTTCCTTCCAGCACTGGAAGGCAGAGGTGCCGGGCAGGGAAACCCCCTTTGCCTGACGGAGTAGGCAGCCACCTGCTCTGTGGGGCAGAGGGAGGATGACGGCTGCTCTGGAGGGCCATGCCCACGCTACCCTCTGACCTCCAGGGGTTGGAGGGCAGCGTGGGCATGTCCCTCCAGCCCTCCAGAGCAGCGCTGGAAGGAGAGGTGAGTGGAGGGGACATGAAAAGTGGCACCCTCACGCATGGAGACACCTCTGGTTCAGCCCCTCCACTCACCTTTCCTTCCAGCGCTGCTCTGGAGGGCTGGAGGGACACGCCCACACTACCCTCCGACCTCCAGGCCACACGGAGCCACAGTAAAAGGTTGAAAGAGCCGCAGGTTGCAGACCCCTGTCCTATACCATACGGCCATACAGCCCGGAAACCACACAGCACCCCGGTGATTCTGACCGTGAAAGCCTTCGACAATACATCAAAAGACTGCAATTGATGAAGTCAGAACTTATGTAAGTGTATGCTAGAATACATTAGATTAGTCCAGGGGTAGGGAACCTGCGGCTCTCCAGATGTTCAGGAACTACAATTCCCATCAGCCCCTACAGCATGGCCAATTGGCCATGCTGACCCAGAGAGGCTGATAAGGGTGGACCCTGACATCTGAGAGCAGCAGGCTTCCCTACCACAGGATCTGAATTAGTCTTTAAGGTGATACCTGGGTAATCCTGTTTTCACAAATTAAAATAGGGAGAGTAATATTATGGTCTCAACAAAATTAAATGAACAATAGCCAATTATCCATACTTATAACAAGGAGATGATCTTTCCACGTTGACAAAACCAAAGTGTCCATGTTTGCCTCCCAGCCGAGTACCCTTCTGATGCTTGTATTCGCAGCAAGAACTTAATCGGCCCACTTGCATTCCATTGAGATAAAAAGTGAGGCTAAAAGGAAAGCCATGGTGTCGCTTGGAAGTAAAGTGGAAAGTATCTGGAATTGGAGATAATAAAATGGTTGTTACTATCCGACTAAATTTAAACAGGTTAAGAGCCGTTCATGTGTGCAAAAAAAGCAGGTAGTACATTTATTCCTGGAGCTGTCCCTCTATGTTTGTACACTCTTCTACAATAAAGACTTTGTATGTTGAAGATAGTCCATTAGGGAGAAAGCATGGATTAAACCATCTCCCTGATGTAACAGCATTCAGATTCTTATGTGGGGCAACATTCCCACATTCATTTCTCAATTTTTAGCATGAAGAGAGATGAACAAGGTTTTTTTTTTCATTTTTCAGTTGCTTCTGAGACTTGATAAATAAAAATCTGGACACAGTGTATAACAGACTTCTCTCTGTGATACACCTCTGAAGATGCCAGCCACAGATGCAGGCGAAACGTTAGGAACAAGATCTTCCAAACCACGGCTACACAGCCCAGAAAACCCGCAACAACCAGAAAAATCCAAGCCCTTTCTCATATTGATCAAAATTCTTCATAACAGAAGGAGCTGTACTGCAATAAACACTTGTTAGTTAGAAAGAGGAGCCAAGTACATAAGGTTCGAGAAACACTGATCTAGAAGTGAAAGCAATGCAGACAGTTTTGCCCAATAGGCAAAACAAGATCTAAGAGGCCATAAATTCATTAAATGTACTTTTTCAACAGTACATTATTACTAAATGATAACCCATTTCATTTGTTTTGTAGTGAAGATGGAAGTCATAACTGTAAAGCACTTCATTCATTATGTTGCCATGTAAACAAATTAATATATGTTGCTCATATCAATATATTGCCATATCACTGAATATACTTCTCTGCTTTATGCATCACTGCTGCTACTTCTTATCCTCTGCTTTCCAGCTTGTTAGCTTCTTTCTGGTTTTCTTTGATTTTACATTCAAAACTGATGCTTTTCTATATATGAGATAATGCTGTGTTTTTAATATTGGATTTTATGTCCAATTTGGGTTGATAAATATTTTTAAAGATTTTCTTTAATTGCTTTTGATATTTTCAAAGCAAACATGGAATACAATAATGTTAACTGAATAATTATGTCACAGGCTCATCCCACTTGCTCAACAATATGTTTACCTAGTTTTTAAGCAGAAATTTCCCCACTGTGATTATCTCCAAACTCATTTTTAATAAGGAAGGAATATGAATTTATTTATTTATAGATCGATGATAGATACACATACACACAATCAAATCTTTGTAATTTCAAGTGGTTATCAATTCCTGCTCTTCCTTTTTCAGTATTTCAAAAATCCACTTTTCTGATTACTACTAGACTTCAGTCAATGCTCCAACCACATCTCATTCTAGCCAATGTAAGATCTTCCTTCCTGATCTTTCCTTTTATTCTATCTTCTATCACTGCTGCCACATGATACAGGAAACATGTAGTCCTTATTTTTACAGATCTCTCAATAAAGTTCTTTCTTCTCAGCATATTTCCTACTGCTACCCTTATATCTTTCCAGCACCTTTTGTTCTGTACAAACTCATCTGCTTCTACAGTCTTTTTCCTATTCATTCATTCCACTCCACTCAGCAAACATTGGAGTCCTACCTATGTCACAAATAGACTTACCAAGAACCAAAAAAAGGTTAAGAAAAGCAGAAGGAATAATTAAAGCTAATATTTACAATATGTATTTATAGCACAGTGCTTAAAGAAATAATGTTTAAAACAATGTTAAACACATAAAATTATAATAATGCAAAATAAATTTGTATCAAAAGATTACATCTCCAATGACACCAAACATCAAATTGATTGCACAAAACTTGTTAAATGGATTGATCTGACATGTTTTGACCTGATAGGTCTTCTTCAGAGGCATATAGTACAAAATGTCACAAAAGTCAAAAGAATCTGATAGAAAGGTTGATTATGAGGCTTCAATCAAATGTAGATCATATAATTACTGTAAGTTAGCAGTTGCTATTCATTTAGGAGTTCATATTACCAATGGTAATTGTCATGTCTCAAGAAACAGGAGTCGGAGGAACAAAACATAGTACTTTTATTCCCTTCGCTGCTCCATGCGCAGCTTAAAATCACTCTGCAGCTGTGCTCAATATAACACACTTACTAATTACCAATTACAGTGCAACAGCTGCAGACTCTTAAAACAATACAATACATTACACCCCTTGCGCCTACCGCCTGTAATAATCTGGCGTGATGGATTCTCTTTTTATGCGATCGTCTCAAGCTCCGGCTCTAGCTCCTGAGTCTGTGTTTTGTTCCTGGTTCTGCAAAACAATGGTGGACCATTTGCTGTTTCCTTATCCTGCATCTCCATCTGCCCTATAGCGCCCCAAGATTCCTTGCAGGGACAATTTCGGACTATTGCTGTTTCCTTATCCTGCATCTCCATCTAAGCACCTTAAGCCCTAGATTCCTTGAGGACCTGGGGTTCCTGATCTACTAATGGACCTGGCACTCTCTTTTCTTACTTAGTCAACATGTCCTCGCGAGGATCCACCTGCACTTGCCTTCTTCAAGTTTCCACCCTATAAGACAAAGGGGCCCTGTTGGCTGCCCTCACAACTGCTGCAGGACCAACAACACCGGACCCATGCTCCATAATTTCGGACATACACCGTGTCATCCCTATCAAATGTCCGAGGTCGCTTTCAACTTACTTGGTCTTCACTTTTAGGTGGGCGATCATCAACTGAATGTCCGGGATGCATTACCGGTCCAGCAGCGTTAAGCTAAGTTTCGATTTAAATTAGCAACTCCGCAGGACTCCCTCCGGAAATTGGCTGTATGCCGCGGTGTTATGTGCTGTGTTTCAACTAAAATTCGCCAACCGACGGTGCCAATCCCCTCTACTATTAGCCGCCAATGCATCCTTTGTTGTCGCACCATCCTTTCTGCCTGCCCATTAATAGCCCGGATGAAAAGGGGCGAGGTAACCTGGCGGAATAACACCATTAGCCAGGAATACTCCTAAACTCCTTAGATACAAAGCGGCTGTCCCATTATCCGATACCACTGCCCATTATCCGGGAGGCCATAGGTTGCCAAAATAACTAACGCAGTGCCTAATTACTGTTTGTGATGTCATTACGACATTACTGGCACTACTTCCTAGCCATTTGGAATATGAATCCCACTACGATAGAAACACCTGGCCTGGAAAGGCCTGCTGCGAAATCAATATGTACCCTTGCGCACCCACGGTCTTTTTGTGGACTCCATTGATAAGGTAAGGGGCCTGAGGGTGGAGACAGGTCGGCGCGTTATCTGACACTCCACCTGGACACCCATTCTTCCTGGCTCACTATCCATCTTTGGCCACCACACATAACTTCATTCAGCTGCGTCCATTCTCACTATTCCAGAGATTGCCCTACATGCAAAGACCTCCAACGCACCCTAATCCATAGAGCTGCCGGGATCACTACTCTATTTCCCCACAATGCCAGCACCCCTTGTGGACAAGATATCTTTCCGTGCCTCATTCCAAATGGTCTAAAGAGTTTTCCTCTAGCTTACCCAATGGCCGGCCGTACCGGCGCGTTCAAGACTTCGGGCCAAACACTGGGTCCTTAATGACCTCTCTGCTATTTCTGCAGCTTGCGCGAACTGCGACGGACCGTTTCCAACATCGAGCACCAAAAGTTGGGAGTAGATCAACATATCCACTTTATTTTAATGGCGACTCAGCGCTGATTTTCTTTCCCGACTGGTGCTGCAATCGCCGATTTCCAAGAGACATTGCCCATGGCAGCATTCTAGGGGACAATATCTGTGGTGTCTGGCGCTCTGAGGAAAATAAAGTCAACAATGACTTATCCATTACGTAACAATCACAAATGAATTAAGCCCATACTGCGTAATCATGAAACTTCTTAACCCCAGTACCATTGCTAAATGCCTCCCTTATCTGTTGCAGGCGTAGTGGCTCCGTTGTGAACAATTCCTGGGAATAATACGCCGAAGTGGAGCTTCCATATCCTCCAATTGATGGCTCAACTTTACTGCTCCAAACTCCACACGGGCATAGCGCGTCAAAATCAATGGCCTCTCATCAAAATGGGCAATACACTTTCTGATGACAACAATCTTTTGACATCTCAGGAATGCCTTCTAGTACTGAGCTTGTCCATACTTTTGCAAAAGCTTATCTAATGGCGGTGCAGTGGCTCTGCCACTATTGACCTTATAACTAAGAATGAATGGGTAAAATTTAGCAATCCCAAAAGTACCTGTAGCTCTTGGCACGACTGGCGGTACTGGGGCATCATAATTCAGCCCTCACCTTTGCTAACGATAAGGTGGATTCCCCTTGCATCTACCATGTATCCCAAAAACTCTACTTGCGCTACTCCAAACGCACATTTTTCTGCGGCAATGGCAACCCTACATCTGAGAAGCACTGCGAGTACTTTCCGTACCACGTGTCATCAGGTTTCCTCCTCGAGTTTCACCCACTATCAAGAGATAATCAAAATCACGGTATGGCTCAGCCAAAGTTTCTTAATATTTCTTCCATCAAACTCTGGAATATCCCAGGAGCTACACTCACTCCAAATTGCAGCAGCTTTTACTCACGAATGCCCCCCTGGCGGAGTCACTATCGTCCTGGGCTTCTGCCATTTGGCATCATCCACTTCCAGCTGTTGGTATGCCTTCGCTAGGTCTAATTTTACAAAAACCTTTCCCCCTTCCAATGTTGCTAACAACTGACTCACAAATGGCACTAAGATGCGGATGTTTCTGTCACCTTGTTAGTATTGCACTTGCCATTAATCAGCACAAATGCGCTTTTGTCCCCGTGGCGCTGGGGGTCCGCAATTGGAGTTTCCCATTTTAGAACACCACTGGCTCAAATATTCCCTGTTCCAATAACCGATCTAGTTCATCCACTTTAGAGCATAAAGCAAAGATGGAATACTTGGTAGTTTTAGGCGTGTGGGGGGGGTACTGAAGGATCAAAAGTCTACAATGATATAGATGGACCCTTATGCCCCAGTCCCTCAGCAAACCCGCTCGCCGAGATTCTGCTAACTTGCACCTCCATTGATTAACCTTGCTAACCTCATGAATTCCAGTAATTGCGTTTCCCAACCCTCCCAAACCAGTCCAACCCCAATAGAACAAGATAGCGGCACCGCCTTCCCACCTATTAACAATTTTAATCATCGATCGCCATATGCATTAATTTCACATGGACGTTACGCGTACCAACCACAGGTACTCCGCGTCAGCGATAATCCGTGAAGTGAGGTAAGTCCACCAAGATTGAATGTCCAAATCATCCTGTGGGCAAAATGTTTTATATAAGTGTCCCATGAAGCTTGATGGAGAATGCTGACCCAGAATCCACTTCCATCACACAAAGGGACATCCTGGATCTTCGAGTTACTGACGCTTTCAAAGCTGGATGCCGGGTTTGCACGTGGTTAATTACATCAATGCGTAAACACCATCACACACTCGTAGCCGGGGTTACAGCCGAGATCAAAACCAGCTACGTAAGAGGGACAGCACGGTGCATCCAAAGAGTGTGCGCTTGAGACGGGAACATGTCTTCTTAATTTCTGGTACTTTTCTCTCTGCACACTCTCTGAAATATTTTAGTTTACAACAGAAACGTTATTGCCTCCTTTAAATTTACACCCTTTCTCTCTCCCTTGGACCACGGCTCATTACATTTCTCTGGTAACATCCTCCCCCTCTGTTATTGGTGGTCTTCCCATGCCATTGCACCATGCTGCAGTCTCTGAATTTCACCATTGCGGGTCTACAGTCCCGCTGCCCGGCTGTTTACGTCGGGTGGGCTGCGAGCTTTGTCGCACCTCAGTAGGGGCTGCAGCAAGTTCAAAATTCAAAGGCTTCTTGGTATGCCGTTTGAAAAGTCAGGAATATAAATGCCTGCAGCAACTTTTGCAATGGTACCTCCTCTCGAGGCCACCAGACCGAGACGATCCCTTAACATTTCTTCCAAATTGAATTTACATTGGCATTTATTACCAATACGCCATTAAAGACTGCAACATAATCTGCAGTAGTCGCCGATTATCCTGATCACGTTTATAAAAAACACTCCGTCTGCTTAGCTATTTCTACGGCCGGTTGGGGAATGAAATGGTTCAGCAAAATGCAGTCAGTATTTCTACAAAGCGGTGTTGCTGATAAAGTCTCTTAGGCGCTATCAATGCTGCTGAAATGAGATTAAGGCACCCCTTCACCACAGAGGCTCGAAACGGCTCTTTTTCCTTTCTGGGTCTGTTATGCCATTTGCCAGAAGATAAAATTTGTCGGGCCTCATAACTCTACACTTCAAAGGAAACTCCAAATTAAACTGTTTAAAACACTTGAAAAGCCATGAATTTACTCACAGTCGCTTGCTTCACAAAACTGGGCTTCGTCATAAAGGTTTACATCCTGCAAATCGTAATTGTCATGTCTCAAGAAACAGGAGTCGGAGGAACAAAACATAGTACTTTTATTCCATAGCTGCTACTCACACATAGCTTAAAATCACTCTGCAGCTGTGCTCAATATAACACACTTACTAATTACCAATTACAGTGCAACAGCTGCAGACTCTTAAAACAATACAATACATTACAGTAATGAAAGATCTACATTTGATTGAAGACTTGTAAAAATCTTTCTATTGAAAGCCCTTCGGGGATGGGCGTATACGTGATGGTAAAGAACAGACATTTGCTGAACCCAGAAAACCAAACAAGAATACAGAAAAAATGTGATTAACATGAGGACTGAAAGCTGGCACAGCAAAACTCTACACAGCCAATTTCTGAAGAAGATCAAGGACAAGGTGGACAACAAAAATTCCTGGTTATGGTTAACAACTGGAAGTCTGAAAAAGAAAACCGAATCCCTGATTTTATCTGCTCAAGAGCAAGCCATTAGAACAAATTCGATCAAGGCCAAAATCGAAAAATCCTTGGGTGATGCAAAATGCAGATTGTGCAAAAAAGCTGACGAAACTGTAGATCATGTCCTCAGCTGCTGCAAAAAGATTGCCCAGACTGAGTACAAACAGGCACAACTCAGTGGCCAAGATGATCCATTGGAATTTATGCAAGAATTACAACATAAGATCAGCTAAAAACTGGTGGGAACATTGTCCAGAGAAAGTAATGGAAAATGAGAAGGTCAAGATCCTGTGGGACTTTCAAATCCAAACGGACAAAGTGTTGAAACATAATACACCAGACATCACAATGATCAAGGACAAGAAAGTGACCATCATCGATGTAGCAATACCCAGTGACAGCAGGGTCACTGAAAAAGAACATGAAAAAGTCACTAAATACCATGATTTGAAAATTGAGCTTCAGCGTCTATGCCACAAACCAGCTGAGGTCATCCCAGTGGTAACTGCACCCTGAGCGCCAACACTAGGGCAGCACTCGAAACATCTTCAAATTGACAAAATTAACATCCGTCAGATTCAGACGGCAGCCCTGCTGAGATCTGCATGAATATTACATCAATATATTACAACTTCCTAGGCCTCAGGGTGAGGCTTGAATTGTAACGAAGGCCAACAACCAGCTAAAGAACTGGCAGTTGTGAAATCAACCAATAATAATAATTCTTTTTGACTTTTATACTATTTTGTACTGTATGATAAGTACTCTATGTGTGTCTATGTACTTTGACCTCTGAAAAAGAACTATCAAGTCAAAATGGAT
This sequence comes from Sphaerodactylus townsendi, assembly GCF_021028975.2. Lineage (NCBI taxonomy): Eukaryota > Metazoa > Chordata > Lepidosauria > Squamata > Sphaerodactylidae > Sphaerodactylus > Sphaerodactylus townsendi. The sequence continues at coordinate 54,522,844 of NC_059429.1, read as the reverse complement.
CAAGTCAATCCATGCAACAAGTTCATGCAATCAATTTGATGTTTTGGAGTCAGTGGAGATGTAGCCTTTTGATCTACATTTCTATACAATTACTATAATTTTAAGTGTTTAACATTGTTTTTAACATTATTTCTTTAAGCACTGTGCAATAAAGACATATTATCTTCTTTAATAATTTTAGTTATTCCTTATGCTTTTGTCAACTTTTTTTTCTTGGTTCCTACCTCAGTATAGGTTGGGTTTTGATTTCCCTTTCTGTTTTTTTATGTGCTTACAATTAGCCTTACCCCAGAAAAGCAGCCTCTCCCTCCAGAGGGAGACTCATCTTATTGGAAGAGGTTTCCATAGTTAGCCAAGCAGAGTGGTAGGATACAACTTATTAGGCAGGATCCCACGAATCCTAGCAATGGTTTTTTTTCTCTGACACAAGGAACCTTGTCCAGGTGCAATAGGTTCTTCTAAATGAACACATTCATGGAGTCCAACTTCACTATTTCTACTCATTCGCCATGCAGCTTGGATATATACAAAGTCTTCTCCATTAAGCAGCTCATTTCCACTTTCTCCTTCAAGACCTTTCAGTAGAAAACCTTTCCCTGCATCATCTTAGCCAACTTCTCCACTACTAACTGATTCTCCTTTACCCATTAATTAATATTATGGTGCCTACACAATGTATTGTTGCTAAGTTTAAGCTGGTACTTCTATTGCTGTAAGCTGCCCTGAGTCCATTTAAAGGGAAGGGCAATCATAAATGTCATAAATATAGCTAAATAAATACACAAACCCATGATCTTTTCTCAGTCTCCTGACTTGACCATCTACTGTGGACTCTTAACTTCTCGGCATGGAATACAACATAGTTAGGCTGTGTGCATCAAACACAAGAAGGAACAAAATAAACATCAAATACTAGTAGAATGGAAAGCTATCCTCAGTGCAATGGCATATTAATTCTACCTAGCATTTCCCAGGTTGCATTTGTGATTACACCTAAAACAACTCTGCTCAAGTCAAGATAGTCGTCATTGATTCAGATTCTAAGTCAAACCTCAAGTGTGTATCCATTTCCGTTCTGGAGCAATAAACATTTCACACTGATATATTACAGCTTCACGTAGGCAGATAATTTGGTATTCATTTTACCCCAGAAACATTTTATTAACCATACATCTCCATCCTAAAATTAATCTAACCCATAGTATTTTGTTAAATCACTTCTGTACCACCCTTTTTCCATAATTTGCAAAAGTAATTGCAGCCTCATTTTCAATCATGAAACAATAAATCTAGAGTTAGTTTGAAGCAGTTGGTATACAAGTCCCTGGACAGTCATAACAAGACTGAGCTTCATAAAAATAATTTTCCTACCACTTCAACAGGTTATCCATATGAAATAAGAGTTTCCCAGAATTAAAATGACGTCTTGGGTTTCTTCATGCTCACCTCCTTCCAGCACTTTGCCTCTGTATACACAAACATTTTCTCCTCCACAGTGCTGTTGATATATTTTTATTTCATCTCGACAATCAAAAAGATCATGGCACAAGTGCACACTTTTTCCCAAATAGATCATGGTAACATATGCATTTGTGTGTACTTGAGGCTTGTAGAACTTGCCTGCGTCCTGCATCACAGAGCACAAGAATCCAATGAAGTACCTGCATATCACCAAACTTTGCCTCTGCATTATGCTGTTAAAAGACCAATCTGTGCAGCTAGCATGCAGCAACCACATACTAAAACAGAAGAACGGAAAAACATGTTATGTCACCTTCTTCAAGTAAGATAATAATGTGACGGAGAGACCAGACAGACAGAAAGAATAAACAAAGCAACAAAAGCTGCAGATTGGGCTTGGACACTCATTCTGCTAAAACCCAAATCAATCATCTATCATCTTGCTGTATGTGCCATTTAGTAAGGGCCCAACAACAGTACCACCTTAAACATGCTGGCTTTGACTACATAAAAGCTTGCTAACTGAAAAGCATAGCGATATTCTACATTGAACTTACCTACTTCACATGAAATAGGGGATAAATTAATTTTGCTTGAATCTTTTTCATATTGCCCTTACTTTTTGATTATACGGCATCTAAATGAAGATTCCCATATCCTGTCTCCTATTGTTGCTTCACACACGTCCTGAACCGCTGTCCACAGGATTGATTCCCACCCCATCCCAGAAACAGTGCTGGGCATGATGTAGGGTCAGAAGTGGTGGAACTGGCAAAATCCAACCCCTCTCTTCTGGCAGCAGAAATGCCTTTGTGCCAGTGAAAAATGATCAGGTGGTCCAACACAGAACTGGACATCCAGTTACCGAAGACACACTCAGGTCTTTAGCAGAAGATCCCATGGTACAAATTGGCCAACCAACTGAAAAACTCACTTAGCAAAGAGATGTAAATGTATGGTAAATACATTTTTGTTTAGCAAAATGTACTAAGAAATTTACTATGCAGTACAAAAAAGAGAGATATCAGGAAAGAAAAGATCAGTCACCTTTGTAAATGATTGTTCCAAGCCATTTGGTGCAGTTGTTGGGCGATATCGTCGACCTCTTGATGATCCAAGTTTCATTATATTTATATTCTTCTCACTTTTGGGGGGTGGAGGTGGAATAGGTATCACATAATTGTTAATGATGGGAAGTTGGTATGGGGATATTCCAGATGAATAGTCCATTGAATATGTTGGTCTCAACAAACCTTTCTCACCCTGAAATCATGTTTATCTATAGTTAATATTCATACTTTGGCAATAATCAGACTGTAAGGATAAACAACCCATTACAGTTTCTTCTGCCTATTTTATACGTTTATGACACAAATGAGTGGGGTGGCAGGGGTGGCATTGCAAATGCAGGTTCCAGGACTTCTTTATCAAGGAAGAGAATGGTGTTGTAAGAAAGGACTCATAGGCATGTGGGCTTCACCAGTCATTTATCTTTTGGAATAGTAATCTCATCCTGTCCTTTTACCATCTTCAAAGAAATCATCTCCAATCTCCTGATAAGGGTCCTCAAAGAGCCTGGAGAAATTTGGCAGAATGTCTAGCAGAGCCTTTGGAGCTGATTGAGATTATGTCTCCGGAGGATAATGTTATCCCACAGTCAGTATCTTATAGGCTCCAAATTGCCCTCAGCTCCCTTAATGAGTTCCTGGGGGCTTCACAATCAATTCTAGTTCTACAGATGCTTGCTTGCAATTTCCCTTCAAGAGAATCCTAATGGCACTATGGGGCTTTCCGCACTGACAGAGTTGTACTAGTTTCTGCCTAGGTTCGCCTCAGTGAATCCACACTGCAACCGAGCTCAACATTGTTTTGTCTCAGTTCCCCCCCCCCCCCAGAACTGCGACATCCTTGTCGCAGTTATGAACTACACTTTTCTGCCAGAACAAGGTCGATACTGCTTCGAAGCTTCGAAGTGCGGATGCATCGAAACGACACCTCATCTGTTCAACCAATCAGGAGCCGCTTTTGTGGATTGTGCAGAACGGGAGAGTTGTGGCGGGCAGAAAGCACATGTAACTGTAAACTGTAAACTAAAAACTGTAAAAAAAAAGAACGCTCCCGTTTCCCATGGTAACACAAGCTCCAATCACGATCGAGGAGCGAGACAGGCACCAGGATGATCCCGCCCACTTAGCTCGGTTCCAGGGGGCTAAGTAAGTTGCTGTGCGAACAGCCTGGAATCGCCCTCCACTGAAGGGAACCGAGTTGACCTTAGCTCCCTTCTGTAGTGCGGAAAGCCCCTATGAGAGTGTCGGGGCTTTTGCGAGTTCAACAGCCTCCAGTACCTTCTACTCTCCACTAGGGGCTGTTGGCTGGCCTTCGGTTTGTTTCCCCACTCCTCCACAAGAACCCTACTGAGTGATTCAGGACTAGTCAATGTTCTTTCTGAACAGAATGATTTCACAGAAAACAAGGTTTGACCATTGGGAAAATCTGTGGTAACCTCTGGTATACATTTGGAAAAGGCCAGAGTCAAAATACAATGGTAGTTATCAAACAGCTTGACCTATACACCTTCCATGAAAATTTCGTCCTGTATTTTTGGTTACAGTTATCCAGTGGAGAAAAAACGTAATGGGTAATTAGATGTATTTGACTATCATGAATATATTTGATAATAATTCTTTTTACTACTGTGCTTGTATAAAACCGCAAAATCTGACCTCACTGGCAAAAGGATGTGCTGTTTCACATGATGCGAACTTTGGTCTGGAACTGGAAGAAGTCTTGAGAATTAGTTCTGCTGTGGCATTGCTGTAAAGTGGGTGCAGTCGGACTGGATGCTGTATGTTCCCTGGTGCGGTGCTTGGTCGAGGATAGGTAGCCTAGACAATGTAAATAAATGGGGGGAGGGGGGGAACGCTTAACAGCAAGTAGCCAATGACTTTTCTGAAACTTAATTATCACTCATGATTTAGGAGCCCCCTTTCAAAATATAGAGCAACTTATACTCTTTACACTAACTGGGAAAGGAAGAAAATCACATGGGGTACTTTATTTGCTCTGTTGTAGTAACAATATATTGCAACTTCCATACTTAATAACATGCAAAAACAAAGAATACTACTTACGGAAGATCACTGTGAAACAAAGCTGGAGCAGTAGAACATTAATTTTATTCCTAAAAGAGTCAGTAGTTGCGAGAGTACACGACTAATATACAGAGCATCACATTCAAATATTCACTAAGTGTCAAAACTGGCTAGGTGGCTTTCAGCAAGTTACTGTCTTTTAGCTCAAGCTATTTCATAGAGTTATTGTGAGCACCAAATGTGATAGCTCTCTGTATGCTACCCGAGTTGCTGGGAAGAGCAGCAGGATAAAAATGTAACTAACAGATAAATAAAGAGATATAACCTTCCCCCAGAGGAGCAAATGGGAGGCATCACTTTGATTGCAGTTGGAATAAGGATGTGTCTGATGATAGTATAATTGGGCACCTCAATATAGGACTGATCAGTAATGGGACATCTTTTGCCCTACAGGTCCTCATTATATACTCACCAAATGACCTGATTGTCCTCTGTCACCTAATTTGCGGCGTCCAAAATGCCTCTTTGGTGCTGTGGGTGGGTGTGGAGAAAGCAGGAAATTTGTATCTTCTGCTGACCTTCTTGATCGTTCCACCTAGATGAAGGGAAAATTGTTAGTACTAACTGCCTGAGAAAGAGTTGTTGTTAAGAAATGAGGACACTCCCTGTAACCCTTCTGTTGTGAGCAATGTCTGGATAATAACTTTGCCGGGTAATTAAATCAGCATTTTGATCATCAGTCCTCAGAACAGAGCTGAAATTAGCAACTACAACGGAGGACACAGAAAATTTGTTTTAATCATATAATATACTTATGACTTGCCACAAGAAAAATAAAGATTGACTAAATAAAGACTAGCAGAATATGACTAAAAGAGCATAAAGAACACAATAAGAGGAAGATGTGGAAGAAATGTGAACTTAGTGGATGTACCAGTTTACATAATCTGACTTAGCACACATTTTCTAAAATAACTCACATCCAATATATCAGTGTGAGCAGGATGCTGGATGTTTGGATTGGCAGTATGTCATGAGAGTCTGCTGGGTTGGTGCCTTTGGACTAGTCATATCCTCCCACCCTAATCAACCACACAGAGCTGTTGCGAGGACAAAATTGGGGGAAGAAATAATGTTTTCTGAGTTCCTAGGAAATGCATAGAGCATATGCTTGTAAATATACATGTGTGTTTGTACGTTTGAGCACACACATACAAAGCAGGCTTTCAAAGCTCTCTGGAACAGACAAATGAAAAATCTTTACCTTGATTCTTTGAACGCGGTCTTTCTTCATCAAATTTTCAAGTTTTCTTTTTATTTCAACCTGGTGATGACGCTAGTAGGGTAAAAGTCAAATGAAAATCACATTCACAATGAAACTGACTTCTCACACAAAGCAACCGCTAATTCTTCTTACCACTATTTTCTGTCCATGCTAATTCTGTGGGGGAGTTGTCTGAGCTTTCCAACATGGGCCTCAGTTTAGCTGTCAGTTCTACAAGTTGGCTGTTTATGTTAATGGCGTAAATGGCCTTCTTCTGGAACATTTAGGGTTGCAGACTCACATTCAGTCTTGGCTTCCAAAAGCAGCATCAGATAAAAACATATGCTCCAAAAGTGTCTATAGAAATTAATCTTGGGAAGCTGCTTAATTTGCTTCTTGCTTTATTCTCTTTGTGCTGGGTGACACATTATGTCGGGGTCCAAGACTAGATCACTAATTGTAGTTTAGCCTTATGAAACTGGAAGGAGTGTTATTTGGATTGCACGATGATGCTGGGGAAAAGGAACTTTCCCCAATCTGTTTTCCTGATGAACATCTCCACTGCAAGAACAGCCACTACCTTATTTTCCCCACATCAGAACTAATAGCAGCCTAGGGGTGGTTTGGACTGAGGAAATAGCATATGGGGAAAAGATCCCATCCCCTCACTATCCAGCATGCCACCAGAAAACAAATTTGCCATCTGCTGCTTTTTAAGCCTAAACCTCATTTACATCAGAAGAATCCAATCACAAATCCCTAACATGACATATAGATTGACTCTACCAATTAGGGCTGCCAACTTTAAATTGGGAAATTTCTGAATATTTATGGGTGAAACCTGAGGAGGAGCTTAAGTAGGGTATTATTCCATAGAACCCACCCTCTAAAGCAGCCATTTTATCTGGCAGAATGGGCATCTGTAGCCTGGAGATCACTTAAATTCCACATCTCTGTACCCCGCCTGGATAGGGTTGTCAGGTTGCATCCTGGACCCTTCAGGAGCATTTGGCAGATGAGAACAGGTTTGTCAGCACCACACCAGAATGTGATGTCATATCTGGCCAAAACAGAAGTGATATCATGGCATGGGAATGTTCTATGATTTGCAAAAACTCAATAATTAACCTATGGAGTTTCAGCAACATAGTCCCTTCCAACATAGTGCTGCTAAGTCTCCTGCTATCATGGGTGGCTGCCAGAGGAACAGCCCCTTCTTTCCCCTTCATTGCTCTATGCCTCAGCAGAATAAAAAAAAAATTAAACCCACTTTGGCAACATACGTGCCACAGTGTCACTTCCGGGGAGACCTCAAAAATGATAGCTCTAAAAATTGCAAGAAATAATAGTTTTCCTAAACAAGCGATTCCAATTCCAAACAATGGTTTTCATTTGCAGACAAGTGGGTCAGGTTGCCATCCTAGGAAGAGTTACATCTTTCTAAGTGGTAATGGATTTAATTCAATGGATCTAAAAAGGTGTAAGTCTTCTTAGGATGTCACTGATAATTGAATAAATAATAATTTGTGCTAAGTAATTAAGTCAGTACAAAGGATTCATTGGGATGGGGAAGATTTGGGTGTAGTGAATAAGTTTTACAAATGCTCCATCATAGGCCTGAGGTCCTGCAAAACCTCTTGAAAAAAAATTTGTTGAAGATTGGGGACAGTGATTTTAATTGAACAATTCACAGGACTGGTTCATCCCGTCAAAATCCCTCAAAATGTCAACTTGTGAAGGCAAATAAGCATCATATACAAAATAAGCAATGTAAATCTTCTTAAACACAAGAGGATGCCTTAATGGAAGATAGTTTGCGTCTAAACATTTAGAAGGGGAATCCCTGTTTTTTTTAAAGAGATAAAAGGATGGCAGAAAACACTGTCTAAAGAAATTTTGGACCTTTGCTGGACAGTTGTTGTTTTTTAAGTACCTAGATAGGGATGCCAAGCCATGATCTTGAAACCATAAGAGCATTTGGGGACAAGGAAAGGACTTGCCACTTTCCTCTTCTGTCCTTAAACACATTTTCATATGACATACTGCAAGTGTTTCTGTTGTGAAATGTATCACTTGTGGATGTTGCTATGGTAGCAGAAGCCAGAAAAAAACACTGGAGTCAAACATACATTCCAACTTATCCCTGTTTCCTGATAGTGAGGACTTCAGTCTCTGTGTGGCTCAGGTACTTCTCAGCCATGATTCCATAATTCTAAGACAGTTGGCCTCAACTGCTAGCTACTCCATACTCAAGTGAGAGACACACTCCATGAATATGAGTACTAATGGCCAGCATAGCATATTAGAGAAATCCTTGTAAAAATGGCTTTTTGCGGTCTCTCCTGATTGATATAGCAGAGGTAGCAGTGACTAATGTTTAATGGGGGAGAACAATCTCACAAAGTAAAGAAGGCAGGCTACAATCCACGTTCACAGGGGGGGAAAGAATGTGGCCTACCTCCAACCATGTTTCCACTTTCTGTGTGACTGAGATAGTGTCTGTTTGCTGTCCTTGCTCAATCCTTACATCTATGCTTTTCTTAGTTCTCAATGGTTTTCCATGACCTTTGTTGTTTCGGGCAGAAATTAGCATTTCTCTGATGGGCTGAGACTGGTTCTTGAGTACACTGCTGGGACATGACCTCCTGCTACTGTGCCCTCAGGAGATGGACTGTGTAGAACCTAGTGACTGTAGGGACCCTTACATTCTGAGATGCCGCCAGGTTACTAGTTCTGGACAAGTACAGAACTTGTCAAGAACAACTATTACTCTTCAACTTTCCTTCTCCCTTAACTTCCTTCCCCTTCATCATGAGATTATTGCAGAAAGTATTGTTCTTATTACTTTATTATTTCTATGGCTTTTCATGGCAAATAAACAAATAAATGGCAAATAATTTAATCTGTCCCTTATAATTTACTTTAGATTATCACAGGATTGTTGTAAGGATAAAGTGGAATAGGAGATAATGTTGTAAACCACTCTGAGGAGAGAAGTGCAGCATATGGACCATATAAATAACTATACCATCATATTAAATGAATTGCCCTAATTCTGTCCTCACCATCCTAACACAAATTAGAATTTCTTCTGCTCTGTACTTTAGCAAGCTCAAACAATTTGAGTGATTAAGGGAAGGTAAAGTCAGATATCCTTCCACTTTTGACATACAAGACTGTTCTTTAACATTAATATCAACCTTCTTTTCCTCTTCGGTGACCCAGATTAGTTTTCAAGCGCTCACTAATCATGCTAATGCAAGAAGTTAAAGAAGTTAAAATGCCTTGTTGATTAACTCAAACTCATCCAGACTTCCTATCACCTATATCAGTGACCAAAAACATGAAAGCCAAGGAAAAAAATGAAAAGGGGGGGGGGAGGGAAGGATGTTTTTTGATGGAAAAATTGGGCATTTGAGAAGTTATATTCATTACAAATCATACAGAATAAATTTGTGCATATGTTGTTGGGAGTACCTGATTCAACTCCATCAGTTATTGTCTGATCAGAGGTATCTTTATCCCAATAGTGATGTTAGATCATAAAACTGCGATTAATTTTTGGCTGAAGATCTTCGTCATCAATTTTTGCAATTTGCATTAACTTGCAAGGCAAGTCGTGACTCTCCCAGATACTGTCTTTAGTGGCTAAATTTAGGATTTTCAGAAGAATATCTAAGGAGTTTTGATCACCATATAGCCTCTATGGAAAAAAGGAGATTTAGCTTTCTGTAAGTATTTGAAGGGCTGTCACTTAGAGGAAGACAGGGAGCTGTTCCTGTTGGCAGCAGACAATAGGACTCATGACAGTGGGCTTAAATTACAAGTAGAAAGGTTCCAAATGAATATTAGGGAAAAAATGCAATAAGAGTTGTGTAACAGTGGAATCAGCTACCTAGGAAGGTGGTGAGCTTCCCCTCATTGGCAGTCTTTTAGTAGGACTGGACAAACATTTGTCTGTGATGCTCTAGGCCACTGGTAGCGAACCTATAGCATGGGTGCCAAAGGTGGCACTCAGAGCCCTCTCTGTGGGCACGTGCAAACAGTCACCCTCCCCCCACACACATCTAGGCTGGCCTGGGCCGCTGGGCTCAATTATTAGCATTAAACCTAAGACCAAGTTTTGGGGAAGCACTGTAGGTAACCCTGCTAAGAGCTGTTAAACCTCACTGATTTTCATGCGAAGAACTAAAGTGTGATCCTTTACCTGGGAGTAAGCTCGGTTGCTGGCAATTGGACTTGCTTCTGAGTAAACCCTCCTAGGGTTGTGATTCACCCGTTGGAAGAGTTGCATGGTTGCTTCAAAGCAAAGCCACTGACTACCACCAAGCTTACTCCCGGAGCCAACTGCTTTTTCTAAACTAAAACCTCAGTATTCAGGTTAAATTGCCGTGTTGGCACTTTGCGATAAATAAGTGGGTTTTGGGTTGCAATTTGGGCACTTGGTCTCGAAAAGGTTCGCCACCACTGCTCTAGGCTGATCCTGCATTGAACAGGGGGTTAGACTAAGTGGCCGGTTTGGCCTTTCCCAGCTCTATGGTTCTAGTGGTTTAATTGAACGGAGACTACTGGATATGTTCAAGTAGATTTCAGGTTACTTAGTACCCTGAGCTCAGCTTCTTTGTACAAGGAATTCCTTTCTCTCCCCTTAACTGTTCTGACATACCTTGATGATCTGGTGATTGCTGAGAACAGAAAGGCATTTACTAAATCTTGCACAGACATTTTACGACTCAGTAGTGAAGGATTATTATAATAGGACTCTGATAAAAGCGTTTGCTCTTGCGACTATAGATCTAACAAAGATTTGACTCATGCAATTTTTTACTGCTCAAGGTTTACAGCAAATCATGAAAAATATTTTGGAAATACTGTGGGTAACAGTTATCAGGGAGCTCAGATCTGAATGAATCTTTAATTGGATAACATTGCAAATGGTAAAGTTTATTGCTATGGCTGCTAAGTTAAAATGTCTTAATATGAGCTCTATTGATGAATTGTTTTAGTATGATAAGTAGCTTATTATTATGGAAGATACGAAATTAATATGTTATTATAGTTGTGAATTTTATATTGTGTTTGGCAATGTAACTATATTAGTTTCTGTTTATGCTTTGATTTTATGATTTTGAGTTTGTTGTTTGTTGTGACTTTGATTCAGTGCAATAACAGTATTTAATTTGGTTTGTTGGAAAAATTGGGGGCACACTGAAACACCACCACCACCACCCCGCAAAACACTTTTTTTGAGTGAAAAAAACCCCCTTGTCTTAAAAAGTATTTATTTTGTTCCAAATGTATAGCATGAAAAAGACTGAGAGGTTTCCATTGACAAAGTTAGGAAACTAGTATGGGGAAAAACTTTGACCCCCCCCCCCCCTTTGGAAAGCATGAAATGAAATACATAGTTTTATTCAAAATGTGCAGCATATTTTTAAATTTGATTTTTGTTTATATCATCGACACAATATTTTCAAGAACTTAATAAAAATAATTTTGGAAACATCTGCCCATAGGCGCAACTAAGGCACAGGCTCCAACACTGTTATGATTCTACACAAACTGTACACAAAAAGCAAGCACCCACCCCATCACTGCAATCATGCCCATGAGGCCCGAACCAACTCAGGATTTCATATACAGGTGAAATCAATTACCTCCTTCTCCTGTGGCAGCCAAGTCCCTTCTCCAGCACCCAATTCCATCCCCACCACACAACCCTACAAAAGAAAACTGGCCAGGACACCCCAGAAAGTCACAGATTACAGTGAGTGGCATGGGAATCTGTTTGACAGTTCCTAGCTATAAAGACTATAACTAGCCTGATCTGTAGTGGCATGGAGGGGGGAGAGAATGGTCTTTCTGCCTGGAATGCTGCTCTGTCTGACCTGGCAGAACATTGCCATTTTCTTATTTTCTCATTAAAATCATTTTAAAAAGAAATTTATTTTTTCTGCTGGTTTCTTAGGATGATCTGAAACCAGAGTACATGGGCAAAATATATATACTTAAGAGTGGGCAGTGGTTGGAGGGATTGGTGAGAGCTGAGGCCATCATGCAAGCAGTAATAGCACCAGTGATAGTGGGCATCTGCAGCACTGAGGGCAAGGGGTCCTGCTGCCTCATCATAGTGTGGGACCACTCCCTCTGCTATCCTCAACCTAAACAGCATCATTTGCTGCTGCCTGCCCTTCCTCATCCAGGCAACTTTCAAGGCAGGGACAATCAACAAAGGTGCTAGAGGAGACCAGGAAAATGGCCAATGCTCTGGGAAGCCAGGAAACAGCCCAAGGGCCCGGAGAGGAGGGAGCCACCATCAGTTAGTCCACTCCATCTCCCCTCATTAGGTGATCATCTGAGACCCTGGGGCCCAACAACCTAGGTCTATGTCCTCTTGTGCTGAGTTAGGAGGAGATGAGGTTCAGTGATGGGGAGAAGAGTCGAAGTGTCGAGGCCACTGAGCCAGGGAGCAAGAAAGGTGTGGTGACGTGGTCCAGGAGCAGAATGCTCCCTTTCTCCCACTCCAGGACACTTTCCCCTGAGGTTCACAGCTGATGCTGAGGACCCCCTCCATGCTCCAACCTCAAGACAAGCAGCCACATCAGTTGTTCTGAGGATACTGGGTATCATGGAGTCCTTGGGGCCAACAACTGAAGATAAGACCATACAGTGGGCATATTCAACATCTTTGGAAGGCAGTGGAATAGGAGCAGTGGTCAGTGAGGAGGGTGCAGGTTGAAGAGGCAAGCAGCATCCTCTGGAAGAAGGTGGTGCACCCACTGGTGTCCTGGGTGATGCAGAGAACTCTGGTCTTTTGCCTGGGTGCCATGAACAGGACTGATGGGTGACTCAGTCCACCTCCCACCCTCTCTTCCAAGTGGGCAACAACTGAAGAGGAATGGGTCAAGACTCATTGCAAACGGAGAGAAGCCTTATCCAGTGGTCAGTAGTGAATGGAAGGATGGCACAATCTGTGATGGCATCTGCTGGACATCTGGACGGATTGCTTGCAGTCGTGAGGGGTTTCAATGAAGGTCACACATGCATCAAGAGGCTGCTGAGGAACCTGGAGGCCCTTTATGCCTCAGCATGATACCTAAGCAAACCACTTTCTGCTGTGCCACTAGCAGGAGTGGCAGGAGAGTGGCCTGGGGTTGCCCTCAGCAGCATGGGTGTCTTGCTTGGATGTGCAGCCACTAATGATCAAAGGACATCTGTGACTACATCTCCCCTTATCCTTCCAAGGTGAGAGTGTCCATTGCTCCATGTGGGGTGAAACTTAAGTTGAGGTGTCCACAACTCTGAGAGCTGCTCAGGGACTTTTGACAGGATTCAGTCCCCTTAATGTGGGTGAGGGGTTGCTGCAGATATACAGCCAGCATGTCTGGCTATGCCCCTTCCCATACCTAGATTGTGGTGGGTGTTGGTTCAGCCCGCCCTATCCATCATAGCCCTACCACCTAACCGCAACACCTGGATGGGGTGCTAGGGCATGGTTGCTGAGGTCACTAACATGTCTATGGCCACTGAAACCCAGCTATAGCCTCTTTTTGCTGCTGACCCCTGCCTAATCAAACCCCTTAGGGAGAAGACCAGTGGTGCCACAATTACTGCTGCCGGCTGCCACAGCACAGGCAATCCTCAGGACTGCTCTAAGTTGTGGTTCTTTTTTAAAAATGTATTTTATGCATTTTATCTGCATTGTGAGCCACCTTGAGATCCATAAGGACAAAAAGTGGCAAAAATGTTTTTCAAAACATTAAATAAATAAATGTAGACATACTTCCATGTCAAGGACTTTGTGGAATATGGCCTGAGCCAAACAGTCCTGGATATACTTCTGGTGATCCTTCTTCATCATGTTTAACTGATAGTCTTTCTCAGATATTATCCTTCCACTTTTTGAGATCTGCAACAAAAATAATAAGGATGATAATGATAATTTTGATTCATTACAGAGGAGGAGAGAATCAGGGATAAGAGAGCTTTAATAAATATATAATTTTTGCCAATAATGAAAACTGTCACAGGTCCATTTTCAATAATGAAAACTGTCACAGTTATTGGCAATACGCCAAACAAAACAAAAACGTCTTTCCCATTGGCAGAAGGCAACAATAGAGTGATTCAGGCACATCTCCCTGAGGAGGAAGCTCCAAGGTTCTGGTGCCAGGATTGAAAAGGACCTCTCTTAGACTGCTACCATTTTAGCCTCAGATGGCATGGGCATCCAATGCAGGGCCTCTGAAAGTGATTGGAGTGGAAGGGCAGGGCCACATGAGAGAAGACAATCCTTAAGGTATGCTGCTCCCAAGATGTATAGGGCTTTAAAGGTCAACACCAACATCTTGAATTGTGCTGGAAGCAAACTAGGAACCAGTGTACATGGAACAAGACTGCAGTGACATAGTCCCCATGACTCACTCCAGTCAACATTCTGGACAAAGCAATCTGTATCAATTGTAGCTTCCAGACAATCTCCAATGGCAGGACGCATGCAGTGTGTAGAAGTAATCTAATATAGCTCTTACCAGGGCATACACCACAGCAACAAGATCTTGTTTTGTCCAGGAAGGACTAAAGCAGTGAAAAACACCCTGGCAACTACAAACACCTGAGGTCCAATTTCAGAAGCTACAAATCTGCTTCATTAGGGAAACTGTAACTCCACCTAGAACGGGAGATATCCCATTTCCTGGATCAAACCTTCCCCTGACCAGTAGCACTTCCCTTTTGTCAAGATTAAGCTTCTGTTTGTTAGCCTTTATCCATTCACAAACTGCCACCAGTTCACAGTTTCTAGTCTGCTGGGATCTGTCAGAAGCGTGTGATAGAGCTAAGTGTCTTGTCATATTGGTGGCAGCCCAGATCTCAGAAAGATGAGTCCCAGAGGCTTTATGTAGATGTTTAAAAGCACAGTGGACAAGATGTAACCTTATAGAACCCAACAGGACAAATACCAGGGAGCAGTACAACAGTCCCCCAGCATCACACTGAAACCTTTGAGATTGGACTAAGCCCATAACAGAACAGTGAACCTCTCAGTCCCAACCCTGAATGGCAGTCCAGAAGGATACCCCGATCAATGATATTAAAAGCTGCCAAGAGGGTAGCCTCTCCCCACTAATCTCCTGGTGCAGGTCATCCACCAGTGATATAGTCTGTTTTAGTTCCATAAACAGGCCTGGAACTAGATTGAAATAAATCCAAACAATGCACTTCATTTAGGAATCCCTGAAGTTGCCCAATCACAACTCATTCAATCACCCTTGCTTATAAATAGCACATTTGAGACTGGACAGTATCTATTCAATCCCAGAGCAAGTTTCTTTAGAAGCGAATGTGCCACTGCCCAGTTCAAGGCATGGGTGATCCCCTCTCTCTCAGAGAGGCATTTACTATCCTCTGGATCCAGTGTGACAGCCCACCCGCTGGCAAATTTAAGCAGCCAGGAGTTGAAAGGGTTGTACAAACAGGTGGTAGTTCTCAAACCTCCAAGGATCCTGTCCATATTCTCAAACTAAACAAGCTGAAAGTTATCCCATGTACAAAACAGCACCCTGGGATCATCCAATCTCATCACTGCTAATGTAGAATCATAATATATAATTATGAAAGGTATGCATATATATAGTTTGCCACTTATTCTTATAAAATGCACTGAAGTAGAAGCCATTCCCAGTCACGGCTCTGTGTACTTTAACAAGCCAAACACATGTGCACCTTTTGCACCCATGTGTCATGCATCAGATCTGTCATTAGGAGAACATCTGGCATGGCAGTCCAAACACAATAATAGTATATTCCACAAAAATATAGTGCTACTCAGATCTTTCATGACTGAGACCTTGCCTATACTTGACAGGACACACATGACAGAAGTCCTATCACATTGTAGTTCTGTCTGGGCAGAATTCTGAAAGTTTCACCATCAACCAAAATGCAGAAAAAGCTGAAGTGAACAGAAACCTTTCATAGATATAGATTATAGACCTTCTGGCTGCCTTTCCCTACCCTTTTATTATCTCTACCTATTTCTCTCCTAAATTGCTAATTTTCCACTAGTAACCAGTACAGAAAATTAGCTCCTAAGGAAAGAGTAACAAACTAAATCAGAGGTAGGGTTAGGGTATGGCTAGCCACACTGAGTGCAGTCTCACCAGCAAAACTAACACCTTCAAGAGTCACCTCAGTTAACTTGGTAGAGAATCAGCCCAGCACACCAAGAAAAATGATATGGGGTAGCACTATTTTACGGCCCTGGCCCCTGCCTGGTGGAATGCTCTTCCTCCAACTGTCCGGGCCCTGCGGGACCTACATGAGTTCCGCAGGGCCTGTAAGACTGAGTTATTCCGCCGGAGACGCTTTGGGGGGAGGCCAGAGGCTGGCTGATAGGTGCCCATTAACAACTAAGATCCGCTGTTCCCCTCTCAGGGGAGTTGAGGAGTTAATGGCTAAACGCCATCTGTTTTAACTGACTATGAATTAGGAGCGCTGCTTTTAACTGATATGAATTTTAGTATTTTATTTTGTTATCCGCTTTTTATTGTGATGTAAACCGCCCTGAGCCCTTTGGGGGAGGGCGGTATAAAAGTGGAACTAATAAATAAATAAATAAATAAAAAATATGTACTAGGAATTACGTAAGGCATACAGGGACTTCTTTCTCATTATGGCATGCAACCTTTCTCCTCAAGAGCAGCTTTTTGGGGTGAGCTAGCAGTGCAAACTTCAATCTTTACATGTTCCTTTGCATCACAGCTCAAAGTTTCACCCTTTTACCTTTATATGCAGAGCAGTAGCAATCCAATTAGCAATGAGGAACATGCAAAAGCAAGCTTTATAAGCCACACAAAAATAAGCAATGCCTAAAAAGGTACATAACACAAGCAAATAGCTACATAACAGACTGTTTCATGACAACCATGTGCAGCAATGATTTAATGTAAGTCTTCCGTAGCCAAGCCTTATACTCACATAATGAGTGTGTGCAAATCTAATCAATCTACATCACTAAAAGGTCTCTAGTAACATGAAAATGGGTTAGTGCTATACTATTGATAGTAAGCCATGTTTATTACAATGGAGAAAAGGACGAATTTCCATTAATATTTCCTCATCAGTCATTCCTAATGTTAGAGGTATCTTGAGCATGGAACAGTCTTATTTTGCTTTAAATGTCACCGGAAAATGCTAACTGGCTCATTAGGTGACATGATTCTCTTCTAAATAGCTTGTATTAAAATGTTTCAGGTCCAAGAAATCTGCTCTTCCATAGTATAAGATTACCCCTTGGATTCTCATTTATCCAAATTTCTTTCTCCATCAATAGGTGAAATCCACAGCTTCATATCCATCAATAGGAATATTGCTTACCTACAGGAAACCTACAGACTATGTCCCAGTGAGCAGAAAAACTTCTTTCTTTCTTATAATGTCCAGTTGCCAGCCCCCTATGGCCATCAGGTGATAATGTGACATCACTTCTAAGATAAACTAGAAGCAATATCTGTCCTCTTTAAGAATCATTAAAAAATATGTTTCACTACACTGTTCTGGAAATCCCTAGAGAGGTGTAATATTTATGGGTTTTCCCAGAAGTGGCATCATGTCTGTAGCCACCCCCCACCCCCAGTTACCCACCCCAGTCTTTTTTCAGGCTGGACCTAGCAACTCCATGACACCTTGCCAAGTTGTTTAATATGGACACATGCATTAAACGCAAAAAGGTTTTGCATTCTCCATTATTTAATAGTATTTTCTGTCAATAAAAAGGAAGGAAACCTTTCATAACATTAATTAACTAAGCAGGATTTGCTTATATGAAAAAGTACAATTATTCCAGTTTGAGATTTCTATGACTTCAAATAAGGAGGAAAAAGAGAGAGAGGCAGCATTACTAATGAGTAAAGAGTGGCTAGGGAGGAAAGATGGAAAACAGCCTAACCTTAACTTACTTGTCACATAGGCTCATAGCACAGGTTTTTTTAACCGTAATGTGGCCAGTTAACATTTTTAGAACCAAAAGGAAGTGATGAATATTACACAGCAAAAATATTCCTCTAGTGCATAGTACAAGCTTTTACAGATATGAATATGCAAAATGAATCAACTCCTGTTCTTAGAAAGTGGTTTGGAGTCTCTCCTAATTTTCCAGGGACTCCAGGAACAGGAATAAAAAGATAGAAAACAGAAGGGAGAAGGAGCCAATAGGAAAACAACAAACAGTAGCTGTGATACCTCTGCAGGGTCCTGTGGGCAGGAAAGAAGGTCCCCCATATGCATTAGAGGTAGAACAAGAAAGGGAGAGAAAAGTAAGAGTCTAAGAGGAGAAGGAATAGGGTGAAAATAATCCACTTCCCTCTGTCTAAAGCCAAGATGCCTATTGTTTGCCTCAACCCATCTTGTCCTCACACTGAGTGGCCAGGTAGTTAAGGGGTCTGATTATATTGAGGTCTGATTATATTGATTCATTCTTGATCTTAACATATATTACTTCCTTTCTAGTTCATTT
Source organism: Sphaerodactylus townsendi (assembly GCF_021028975.2). Lineage (NCBI taxonomy): Eukaryota > Metazoa > Chordata > Lepidosauria > Squamata > Sphaerodactylidae > Sphaerodactylus > Sphaerodactylus townsendi. The sequence goes on along the minus strand of NC_059429.1, from coordinate 54,504,513 downwards.
GCTTATATGAGAAAATACAATTATTCCAGTTTGAGATTTCTATGACTTCAAATAAGGAGGAAAAAAAGAGAGAGGCAGCATTACTAATAAGTAAAGAATGGCTAGGGAGGAAAGATGGTATTAACTTATTGTCGAAGGCTTTCACGGCCGGAATCACTTGGGTGCTGTGTGGTTTCCGGGCTGTATGGCCGTGTTCTAGCAGCATTCTCTCCTGACGTTTCGCCTGCATCTGTGGCTGGCATCTTCAGAGGATCTGATGTGGGAAAGCAAGTGGAGTATATATCTGTTGGAGTGTCCATCAGATCCAGTGACCTTGCTATCTACAGGGTTACTCCCAGGCTATAGTCTTCATTGTTACTCATACTTCTATTCAGACGCCCTCAACTATTGACCTGGTTGCCGCCTTTGTTACTCACAGACAAGGTTTCCTCACCCACCCTGGACACTCCAACAGATATATACTCCACTTGCTTTCCCACATTAGATCCTCTGAAGATGCCAGCCACAGATGCAGGCGAAACGTCAGGAGAGAATGCTGCTAGAACACGGCCATACAGCCCGGAAACCACACAGCACCCAAATGGTATTAACTTAGTTGTCATACCTTAACTTCATGTCTCTATTCTCTGAATTTTATAGAAATGATTCCTTTGAGTGACTCATGACCGATCATATATGAGTACCCTGATGTTGATTGAGACCAGGAATGTCACATCTCTTTGCTTTAGGAGTTTTAATGGTCTCAAATTATCCGTAAACACTACACATAACAGATTTTTCACTTCTATTTGTAAATTCCAGTCAGGTTGCTGCTTAGTGGTTAAATGAGACTTCCTGCAAAGAAGCGGCCACCATTGCAGGCCGGGAAGAGGTATGTTTGGTTTCATACATCAGAAGACAAAATATAGCCCCTGCCTCTGCCCCCGCCGACAATCAGCAACTATTGCCTTATAAGTGTTCCAATAGAATGTTTGCCTCTCTGATCCATGGCCAAGAAGGTGCATGTTTGTATATGTGTTTGTGTGTGTGAACTGTTGTCAAGTTGCAGCCCAGTTAGGTAACTCCACTTATGGTAACTCAGCAAGTTTCCAAGGCAAGAGACTACAGAGGTGGTTGGCCATTGCCTTCCTCTGCATAAAGATCTGGTATTCCTTGGTGGTCTCCCATCTAAGGACTAACTAGGGTTTACTCTGCTTAGCTTCCAAGATCTGATAAGACCTGGACATCCAGTCAGAAGATCCAGTGAAATAATTGTTGGAAATAAGGTACAAAAATGTCTACAGGGACAAAGCTGCTCAGTGGGAATATGCATGAAATGTATTTGAAGGTATCCAATGAGACCAGCTATTCAACTACTCTCTCGCTTTTCTGCCCCTCAAGTTTCTCTTGTTCCATATAATTGTCAAAAACAGACAGTAAGGTGCCAGAGTAATAGTCATTTCCAAGAATTTCCAGAAATACCTGAATATCATTACTTTTTAATGACAGAACTAGTTTGATACGGCACCTGTATTCACCTGACTCTGGTTTCATGTCACCATTGTGTTATCAATTAGATTCAGCAATATAAAATCTCTAAAGCCAAAATAAAATGATACCTATGCTTCCTCTTGAATTTTTGGCTTCAACGTGTAGGAAAAAATAGCACCTAGAAGCAGCAAAGGAGACTTCTGTGGAATGTGTTTTACCCCATTTTCCTTCTTATCCTTACAACAACAACTCTGTGAAGTTAGGCTGAGAAACAGTGACTGCTCAAGGTCATATACGAAGCTTCCATGGCAGAGCAGAAATTAAAACCTGTGTTTCTCAGACCATAATCCAGTGGTGGGATCCAAAAATTTTAGTAGCAGGTTCCCACGGTGGTGGGATTCAAACAGTGGCGTAGCGCCAATGGGGCTGGGCGGGGCACTACGGGGGTGTGGCAAGGCATTTCGGGGATGGGGCATTGCTGGGCGGGGCTGTGGCAAGAATGCAGCCGCTGCACCGGTCCTTGGGTGGGAAACGAATGCACACAGGCACAGGCTGCCACGCACGCCGGTGCACCTCCTGCTAGACTTCTTCAAGTTCTGCGCGCTATTGCTGAGGAGTGGAGGAGGGGCGTAATTAAGGCAAAAATCATGTGGCAAAATCACCAATTAGTAACCCCCTCTCAGCACACACAAGTAATTAGTAACCTACTCTCGGGAACCTGTGAGAACCTGCTGGATCCCACCTCTGCCATAATCTAACCATTACACTTCACACCACACACATACAAACACAGGTTTAGAACTAGAAAAGTTTGCCTACAGAATTTACTCTTACTCCCATGTTGATTCACTGCAGATGGCCAAGCTAGATTATAAAGCACTTCTACTAACCAGTTTTACACATGTTTTTTGCAGAATCTCAGTTACTTTGCTTGCAGTCTTATGGCAAACTATTCATTCTTTTCAGTTTCACAGTTAAATACCTTCTCTATCACCAGCCTCCCTCTTTAAATCAAAGTCCATTGTTAAAAAGAAACCAGGGAAAATATGCAAAGAAATACCATGCCCTCAGGGGACACTGTATATCACACTACACAGCCACATTAATTGGTTAAAACTGAGCTGTCATAAAGAGTGATGACAGTTTTGAGTAACCTGATAAAAGCTTAATACTACATGTCTCAAATCAAGAGAACATCATGGTATCCACAAATATGCTGCTAGGCTTGCTTCGTGTAGCAAATCTATTTTGAGTAGTAAATAAAATTATCCCCAAAGGCTCAAATTGTTTTGTTTGTTTCTTAGGCATCGGTAAAATTGTCACAGCATTAGTTCTATCTAGGGGCACTGAAAAGAAACTTTTGTATACCTACCAGCCCTGTTCTCTTCAGGTGACGTCTAATCCTGGTGTTGCTGAAATAGCCTGCCAGGTGCTTATCTGTTAGGCTGTTGTAGTTTGCAAGGAATCTGAAACCAATGAAGTCCCAATAAAAGCAGAGTTAGTACCAAGAAAATGTTCTTGAAAAAAACCCCAACAGTTGCCAAATAATAAATATCTAAACTACAATATTCAGTAGTGTGATTTTTAGCCGGACACAGCAAAGGTGTTTATTATAGACATGCTGATTTTCCTGTAGTAAATACATTAGCATCCATCCAAACAAGCAGTTTCTCCATGGCACAACAATTTCTTCCAGCGCCTTCCCCAACTGTATACTCCCTCTTTTACTACTATGCTGCTGGTCCTGAGACTCTGTTGAATCCCCAGAACAACCCTGGGTAACTGGCTGAATGTAGCAGGAGGAGGAAACAGGAAAATACAGTTCCACAAAATTTGCTTGTGATTTGATACACACAATAAACTGGAAATGATAGATGTGTAAAACATATGTGCAGGCATAACAGGAAATTGTGACCATAAAGGACTCCCAAATATGTGTACATAGAGGTTTAAAGATGTAAGTTGTTGACACCATATACCCCATTCAGACTTTCTAGCAGGGGGACATATGGGGTCAAATGTCCCCGGGCTGCGGCCATTTAGTCATGTGGGGGTGGAAAATTGTCCTCCACACCCTTTCTCCTTTCCCCCAGGTTCATACACTGACTTCAAGATCTGGTGCAAAGTAAGTTGTGGTGGGGAAGGGCAGCCGCCCATATGGGGAGGGGGGGATTCAGATTTTGCATTGGGCTACATTTTCCTTAGATACACCTCTGCTTTCTAGGTAAGTAGAATTATCATACATTAGGAAAAAAATGGGATCATAGCCCACATATTCCACACACACATACCCAATCTATGTGGGTACAGTGGAACAAGCATATAGTAGCTATCTGCATATATGTAATAAGCCACATGGTCAGGACATTTAATTGTATTAGATTATTTATATGCTGCCTTTTCATAGAGCTCAAGAAACTTATAAAGTAAAACATAGTAGAAACATAAAATAGCATAAAATTGTAACAATTAATAAACTATTAGAATTCAAAAGCACAAAAAAACCCCAGTCTAAATCCTTAAATAAAGCAGCTTAAAATGAATCTCATAAAATTCTTCTCAGGCCAGAAGTGGACTGCAAAACAAATCAAAAAGATCAACCCCTTAATTAAATCCAGGGAAAAGGAACTGCTGCAGCCCAGTGCCTCAAGAAACACTAGTATAGATGCCAGGTGAGTCTCGGGGGACGGACATTCTACAGGTGATATAAAAAAGCCGTATCTCTGGTTAGCATTCACCTCATCTCTGGAAGTTTTGTGAGGAAGTTCTTAAATGGATGGACAGTATGGAAGGAGGCAGCCCTGGTCCCAACCTGTTTAGGTCCTTGGTAAGATAAATGCAAGAACCAGCCCCTCAAATTGTGCTTAGAAACAAATGGGCAAGACTTTATTTCCCTCTGTATTTTTACACTGGGTTTATTTTTGAAGCAGGCTGACATGCAACATGAATGATGATCAGTGGTAAACAAAGGAATAAAAATATTTATGGGGGGGGGGGAGAATGACAAAGGTAAGACTTACAGGAAGTTTATTTTGGGTTTCACAGTAACCCAACAGGTAGCCAAAACCAGATAAATTAAACTTTAAACAGATTATTTGCCATGTTATGCCTGGTGATTAAACACTGGTGCTATAGCAACTGTTTGATGTTACTTTCTTTATCCCATTTGTTTGCATTTGCATCTGAAACTGCCAGATTAGAGCAATTATGCCATGTATTCATAGTGTCACCTGGCACTGGTGTGATGTGTACATAGAGACAGGGTGGGGCGGGGAATAAACTTAACCAATATACTTTGGTTAATTCTTCACAGTCTGGATAACAAGTTAAAAGCCCAATTAATCTCAGACATCATAGGGACGGAAGAAACCTTGCTGTTGATTCATTTAGTTCCTTATGTTTTGTTTCAAATGTGAACACTTTATCCTTAGCAAATACTTAGTCGACTTAGCAGATCCAAGCAGTTCTGCGGTGGATTTGAAAAGCTAGAGATATGGTTGCAGTGCTCAATAGAATAACAGTGCAATCCTAAACAGAGTTATAATTTGAAGCCCATTGACTTCCATGGATTGATAGAACTGTTTAGGATTGCACTCTAAAACTCATTATAGCAGACCTTACATTGCTACTAGTTCCAGAAGACATGACAGCTATGAACTTCTTATTCTTTAGCTGCTCATATGTGCCCATAAAGTATGTCCTGAATAGTTTGACAACCTATCTCAGAACTGTTGTGGGTCTACAGTGAAAGAAGGAACAGCTGTTCATGATGCTCTAAGCTTCTGAAAACAAGGATAAGGTAAAAAAAATATATAGCAGACCACAAGCATGGCTTGAAGTTGTCATGAGCCAGACCCTGGATGATGAGGACTCTGACAAAGAGCCTGAAGGTACTGCTGAACCAGAACTGACTCCTTGTGAGGAGATGTAGGTAACAGAACCAGCTCCAAACCCTTCCTTGCCAGCTGAGGCAGAGTCAGCTCCAAGCCCTTCCTTGTTAGCCAAGGCAGAGCCTGATGCCGTGCGGGTGGGAGAGCCATCAGGAGCCTCAAATAAGCAGAGTAAAATGGGCCTGCTGCGTGAAAGGAACAAAGACAGAGGCAGCAACTTCAGTCTAAAAGGAAAAGCACCCATCTTGCTGCTCAATATGGCAGAAGGCTCTGCAAACTAGACTCATTGGCATCTGAAGAGAACGAAGTCTCTGCAGGAGCCTGGCCCCATTAGCAGGGCCATTCTACTTAAACCCTGCCTGGGATTGGACTCTGTCTGGTTGCAACAAGTGTACTTCCTGGTAAGCTCCATATACCTGGAATTCCTCCGAGACTCAGTCTAACCTGACCTCTTGGACTGCCTGACTACACCTTTGCTTGTTGCCCACCTTGATGCTGGACTGCCTGACCATGTCTTAGCTAATACCTGCCAGCAGCACAGAAGTGGGATGGAATGAGGTAGTGTCCCACTTCCTTTCAGATATGCCTAGAGCAACTCATCAAGGATAGAACAGGATAAAACCAGTACTGCCAAATATTAAGCCATGTTCATCAACATTTTTTCCTTCATTTGTAGTAGAAGTTATATATCTAAGATGGTGGACCACAGGATAAACTGAGGCTAATCTACGTTAAAAGGAGGCCATCGCCCACTTCTTTTTTTCCTCACTTCAAGTATTGGTCAAGGTGGGATTGGTATGAGGGCTCCACAGCACATAAGTTGCACAAGTGGGAGCATCAGAGATTGTTCAACATTACCATTACCCTGCCCAATCAGTCCCCTGTCCGCCCGCTCTCCCCTTTCTAGAGCCTGTTTTATTTGAACATAAAATGGGTTTTACTGCTAGAAGTAATATGAATTGTTAGAAAGGGTAACTGAGCACACAAGAATGTCTCTATTTTGGCACTAATTACAGCCAGCCCAGCAAACGTCCCTATTCTCTCTGGCTTATAGGAGAGAACTTCTAATTTTGATGATATAGACGTTAAGCATCCTTGACTCCGTCCCTTTTATTTTAGAAATTAAGCCATGGGCTGTCTTAGCACTTCGCATAGAAAGCAATGGCCCTTCAAAAAGGTACTGACTCTCTTTTCCATCCAGGAGCACCAATGTTGTACAGTTTAATTTAATATGGCACCAGTGATTACCCATGGGTAGCATTTTCATCCTCTTAATGAAATGTGTACCTTTCATTCAAACACACACAAATTATTGAAAGCCTAAACAAGTCTCCTGTTTCCAGGTGCTAACAGCCACCCTCCCCCATGGTACAGATATTAGGTTTTCAGTGCTGGAAAGAGCACAAATGAACAATACACTACTTAGGTTACCTAATCCAAACCATGTATAGAGCAGCCCTACCTGTTTACTGCAAGCAAAGTGTGTGCGGGGGGAGGCGGGGAACAGTAGAGAAAATAGGAAACAGAAAGGGGGAGGATTATGTCCAATGTGACCTGTTTTTAAGGGCAAGTTTCATTTTTTTTTAAAAAAGGGGGAAGATAAACTCCACTTTGATCTGTTTTCAAGTGCAAGTTTAATTTTTTAAGAAACTTGTTAAGAGGATGTTTTAATTTGTTTTCAAGATATAAAATTCTGAGAAGTGTGGTTAGAACACACTTGTTCTAAAATACAAACCAAATCTCAGTTGGATAGAGGATGTACCACACTGGGAACTCTAACAGGAAAATAGTGCTTATTTGCATTTATCCAGAGATGGGATCCAGCAGGTTCTCACAGGTTCCTGAGAGTAGGTTACTAATTATTTGTGTGTGCCGAGAGGGGGTTACTAATTGGTGATTTTGCCACATGATCTTTGCCTTAGTTCCGCCCCTCCTCTCAGCAGTAGCATGCAGAACTTGAAGCAGTCTAGCAGGAGGTGCACCGGCGTGTGTGGCAGACTGCGCCTGCGTGCATTCGTTTCCCACCCAAGGACCGGTGCAGTGGCTGCATTCTTGCCACAGCCCCGCCCAGGAATGCCTGGCCACACCCCTATCGCGCCCCGCCCAGCCCCATTGGCGGAACGCGACTGTTTGAATCCCATCACCATGGGAACCTGTTATTAAAATTTTTGAATCCCACCACTGCATTTATCCTATTGTGACTGCATGTGATATACATATGTAGACTTGCCATAACAACTAGGTAGTGGTGCGATGGAGCCCTACTACTAACATTACAATGAATAAAACTCCCCAGAACACTTGAGGTGACATGTATCAGGGAAACAATAATGCCTTTGGAGTCTTTGTTGGATGGTGAAGTCAGTTCCACATTTTTCCCAAATGGTTTCTGCCCATAAGTTAACTTTGGTGTTTCTTGTTGATGTACAACCTCCCAAGAGAGTTAGCAGCATAACCAGGCTGGTTGAAAAGCCAGTTACCATATCTGCTGAACTTTGAAAATCTTGATTTCTGTAAATAAAAACTACCTCTTTTTTAACTGATTATTAGTAATTTAATCCCCTGAAGTTGTTAATAAAAATGCTATGATTTATTTGTTAAACTTTAATAAAGCTTTCTTGCATGGTTATCTGAAGTAAATCAGAGAGAGAGTATGAAGGGAGGGGGAATCACCTCAGTTCCCATGCTCGTTCAGTTAAACATTTATTTTGAAGTGTAACACGGTAGGACAATTGAAGAGAACCCCCATAAAGGTTATACATATAAAGGTTATACTCTGAAAAACTGATGAGCATCAAAGAAAAGAAGGAAAAGAAGATCTTAGCAGATTTAGGAAACATTCAGTGCCTTTGAATATGGGGAGTTGGGAGAATTTTCCCCTCATGATCCCTGGCTTCACAGATGTGAATCTCACACTGGGTGAATACTTGCAAACCGAGCTACAAGTGTTTGGAAACTCCAAATGGTGCAAAATGCAGCAGCTAGACTGTTGACAGAAGCCAGGTGTAGGGACAGGAGCTCCCTTTACTACAACTACATTACCTACCAGTATGCTCCCAAGCACAATTTAAACAGCTGGTTATTAAATGCAAAGCCCTTCACAGCATTGGGGCAGATTACCTGAAGAACCACCCATTCCCATATAAACCTGCATGTTTACTAAGATTATCTGGGGAGAGCTGTATTTCCATCTCATCAGTATGTCTGGTAGGGCCCCAGGAAAGAACCTTCTCGGTGGTGCTGCCCAGACTTTGGAAAGCGTTCTCTATGGAAGTTGGTGTGCTTGTTCCTTGCTCTCCTTCCATTGTCAGATGAAGACATTTTTGTTTTGAACAGCTTTTAACATCTAGATTTTAACAAGCAGCAATTTAGGTTTCATAGGTATGTTTCATTGTAGGTCTGGTTTTTTATGATATAGTGTGATTTTATTGTATTTTATTCTATTTTATTGTATTGGGTTTTATTGTTGTAGGTTTTATTATTATTATTCCATATTTTATTGTATTGCATTGCATTTTATTGTGTTCTGTAAGGTTCTTTGAATATGACTATGGAAAAGCAGGGTGTAAATATTATTAATAAATTAATAAATAACACAATGTTAGGCAGTATGCCGATAAAGGACAGGACTTGTTCATTCTGAAAGGTAGGCTTCAGCAGAGTGGATTGGGCTAGAGATGGAGGCAAATGTTTCTCCCATCCCAAATGACGTGAAGGGTTGAACTAAATAATAAGCAAGGGATTTGTGATGTGGAAAGATATGTCTTTTTCTGTCCAAGTGAGAAATCAGTGAAGATCACCTTTCTGAGGTTTGTTGGCATTTTTAATTTTAGGTTCTACTACTACCCTCCCCCCACCCGTTACTGTTAAAGAGAATTAAAAAGACAACAGTCCATGCACCAATGGCGTTCCTGCCTAGGGACAGGGGGTACCCTCTGTCCCCGGGCGCCCCCCATTTGGTCACGTGGGGGGCGCCACCATTTCACGGTCGTTTGTGTGATTTTTAATTTTTTTAGTTTTTTTACGTTTTGGCCTGCAGGGGGTGCATTTTAAGGCTAGCAACACCAAATTTTCAGGGTACCATCCAGAGACTGTCCTGATGATACCACCCAAATTTGGTGATGTTTGGTTCAGGGGAGGCAAAGTTATGGACCCCCAAAGAGGGTGCCCCCATTCCCATTGTTTTCAATGGGAGCTAACAGGAGATGGGGGCTACCCATTTGAGGGACCATAACTTTGGTCCCCCTGAACCTAACTTCACCAAACTTGGGTGGTATCATAAGAATAGTTACCAGATGATACCCTGAAATTTTGGTGTCACTAGCTTTAAACATATACCCCTTACAGGCACCCCAAGAAAGTTGCCCAAGATTCTTTGTTTTGCAGTGACTTTGCTCCATTGTAGCCAATGGGGAATTTCTGAGTGTGTAGGCAGGCTGCACATTTCTGAAGATAGCGGCACCAGACTTTCAAGGTGTGGCTCAGGAGAATTACCTCCTGGTAATAGCATCCAGGCATAGAGACCTTTGCTTCTGAGGGTTCAATTTTATGGACCCCCAAAAGGCTTATTTTGTTTCCACGCTCCTGCACATGAAAGCCTGCGGGCTAAGTTCTCCCAGAACTCTCTCAACTCGTTCCCCCCCCCACTCCAGAAGCAAAGCTCACCAAGCTTGGATGCTATTACCCAAGACCTCTTGGAGCCACCTTGAAAGTCTGGTGCCTCTATCTTCAAAAATGTGCAATGTAGTGCTTACACACTCCAGAAATTCCCCAGAATCTGCCAGGCTCTCTCCATAAGTTCTGTGGTGGGAAAAATTACTTTTATCACCATATGGACTTCCAATAGGAGACTTTCGTGTAATGCCCAAAAGGCTCTGTGGTAGAGGTTTCAATGGGAGGCACTGTGGTAGGGGTCTTGCTCTGGGTGGGGGCATTTCCTGCAGGGCTGCTGGTGTGAGTCTCCTGAAAGGAACCAACCAAATTTGCTAAAATGCTGTGGGCACCAAGTTGAAGGTGAACCTGATGCCCACAGCATTTGGCCATCCCAGGCAAACTTTAGTGCCCCCACCCAGAGCAAGACCATTACCACATTGCCTCGTGTTGAAAACCTCTCACCCACAAGCATGCCAGTTGGGCATAACAGAAAGCCCCATTGAAGTCTATGGTGGGAAAAATAATGTTTCCCAGCATAGAACTTGCTGAAGAGCCTGGCAGATTCTGGGGAATTTCTGAGTGTGTAAGCACTGACCGCACATTTTTGAAGATAGAGGCACCAGACTTTCAAGGTGGCTCCAAGAGGCCTTGGGTAATAGCATCCAAGCTTGGTGAGCTTTGCTTCTACAAATTTGGGAGAGATGAGAGAGTGCTGAGAGAACTCAGCCTGCAGACTTCATGGAGGCAGGAGCATGGAAACAAAATAAGCCTTTTAGGGGTCCATAGGATTGAACCCTCAGAAACTAGGAGTCTCTATGCCTGGATGCTATCGCCAGGAGGGCCTCCTGGAGCCCCCTTGAAAGTCTGATGCCTCTATCTTCAGAAATGTGCAGCCTGCCTACACACTCAAAGAATTCCCCATTGGCTGTGGAACCAAAGTCACCTGCAAAACAAAGAATCTTGGGCAACTTTTATTTAGGGGTGCCTGTAAAGAGTGTATTTTTTAAAGCTAGTGACACCAAGAATTTCAGGGTATCATCTGGTAGCTAGTACATGATACTACCCAAGTTTAGTGAAGTTAGGTTCAGGGAGGCCAAAGTTATGGGCCCTCAAATGGGTAGCCCCCATCTCCTGTTAGCTCCCATTACAAAACAATAGGGATGGGAGTATTGTTTGGGCTTCCATAACTTTGCTTCTCCTGAATGAAGCATCACCAAGCTTAGGGTAGGAGGTATCAGGGCAATCTCTGGATGATGCCCTGAAATCCTGAGTGCTGATGGCTTTAAAAGTACCTCCCTGAAGGCCGAGAAACACCAAAACTACCCCCCCCCCCCAAAGCCCAAATACCTTGCATTCACATTTGTTCATATTTGGGCGGGACATAAGTGGACACTTTTTGTCCAAATGTGCCCAAATTTGCCCAGATTCATTTCAGATCTGGTATTTGTTTCATCTAAATCTCCAACCCTCAAAGGTGATGTTGTTTCAGGGATGGGGGAGAATCCACCTAGGCATCACTTTTGAACCTGTGCCGGGGACCCCAGATTTTCCCTTTAAAGGTGGATTTAAAAGAAGAATCTGAGCTCCCTAGATTTTAAGCACCATTGAAAGTGATATGTTCCAGAATGGAATCCACTGGAGAGTCATTTTGTGAGAGATGATGCTGACATTTGTTTTGAAGTAAAATGTTTTGCTGGGGAGGGGTGGTTTGTGAGAAATTTACAAGCTTAATACCCACTTGCACTGGCAGAGTTGTTTTCTGGAAGGCTAACAACCATACCTCATGGGGTTGTTGTGATTAGGAAAGTAGGAAAAGGGCTGGTGGGGAGAGAGCCATTCATGTTTTGCTGGGAATGGGAGGTGTTTTGTGAGCTGGTGCAAAAAATAATTGTTTGTTTTACATGAGGTGAAGGAGGGTGGCTGCCCACATTATTCAGAGTAAACTCAGGTTTTGTCCCCGGGCTCCAGTTTGCCTAGGTTCGCCCCTGCCATGCACAAAGAAAGCAGAAGGTGTATAACAGATGTTTTTATACAAAACTACAGAATACATGCAAGAGCAACTAAACACTAAACACTGCTGAGAGGTGGGGCTTCCTATTAGCTGTGTTGTTCAGTCTCTGGAAGCAGCAGTGTGCACCTAACTGTGCACACAGGTGTTTACTGAATAAGGACATAACTTGAGGGATAGTAGACAGTAAAGAAAGCTCAAGGGGAATGCACTCGCCCTTTACCCTTCTGAACACACAAAAATAGGGCAAATAGTAGAGCCCGAGCCCCTCCAAACTGGGACAAGTCTGCCTGAAACATGTTCCCAGCATCATACTGTTTTTACCTGAGCCTTGACTATACTCACACTTCAAGTCCAAGCGCAGGGCTCTCTTTGGAAGAAACCACATTAGCTCTCTAAAACACTCAGGAGCAACAGTAGCCTGGAACCAAGTTTAAGTGGAGTAATGGCAGAGGACAGTGCCTGATCTTTTATCTTCTGGTCATTACTCACTCAAAAAGCCCCCCAAATTTTTCCTGTATTGTTTCCGCAGCTTGTGTGTATGTGAGTGTGTGGGGGCAGGGAGGGGGAATTGAAAAAAATAGCTAGATATAAAAGGATTAAGTAGCATGGTATGGTATGGTATATTTAATTTATATACCACCCTCCCCCGAAAGGCTCAGGGAGTGCACAACAGCATAACTAACCCCATTCCTAACTAACAATAGGTTGAGGAGGGTGTAAATTTGTTTAATCTCATTGCAGCCTGTTTCCACATGTAGTGTCTAGTTACAACCTGCCCAGAGTTCAAGGAAAACACATATTGAGGGAGCCATGTGACTACTATTGATTTCTGCCTAATCTTGGAAAACTGTACAACAGCAATTCAGAGTTATGGGCCTATCAAACTAAAGTCCTCTCCCTTTGGCAAGATATAAAGCACTTAAGATGCAAGATCCACATCAACTGTCATTCCTTTACTGGTGTCACAGTACATTACATTCCGCAGTTGTAACTTAAAAATGTTGTCTACTGTAACAAATTTTGATGACTACTTTTATTGATTTGAAAGTGAATTTGAACATCGCCGCTGTATGCTGCCAACAATATTTTTCAGAAACGAGATCTTCATGGTTAATTGTTCATGGTGTAATTAAATTAGCAATGGTACACTGAAGAAACAATCTGAAAGAATCTCAGTTATTGATCAGAAGAGTCAGCCGCTGGGAATTACAATCCATGCTGTTTACTGTACAACTGAAGTTTATTGCCATTTTTACACTTAAACTGTAATGAGGAGCAACTGCAACACTCTTTGTATATTAACCAATCTTGCATTGTTTACAGATGGTAATAAGTACAGCCTCTTCGAATTTTCCTTTGCAAATAGAATAAGGACAATGTATAAATTATGCTGGCAAGGTAATAGTGTTTTTCTGTGCAACTTTGCTCATGATCAGCGTCTTATATTTAAACTGTGCTGAAACCCATGCAAAGCAGTTACATGTACAAAATTTGCACACCAGCGATCTGAAGCCCTTGGAAATGCAATGCTAACATACTAAACAAGCTATTTCTCATGGACTGCAGCACAGTTAAAGTACAATTCGGAGTAAATACACATTGCGCCAGGAAATTCTTTGCCTCGCTATCATCGTATTTAAATTAGGCCTAAATATATGTTTTAACAAATAAGTTAATATTATTTCTAATCAACCATCAAAGTTCACTTGTGATTTTCCTCTTATCTGGCCCACAAAATTACACAGAAACCAGAAGGAAGAACCCAACCTTTGCATGCATGAATGTCAATGAAGAAATATAATTTGTGCTGTAAGAGTATAAAATAATCCACTAATTGTAGTGAACAAAGCTATCAGGAAAACTAGCAATCCAGTTTCTGTTAGAAATAGAAACAGTCAGTTTGACTGTGATTAAAACTTTGCATATGACATAGGGACAGGAATAGCTTGTGGGGCAGTCTATATATCATTATCATTATTATTATTATGGTAGATTTCATAGCTGCCAGATCTTTAGCTGGTTGTTGGCCTTTCATTACAATTCAAGCTGGTTTGGGATGGGAGGTTTGGCATGGGATGACCTCAGCTGGTTTGTGCCATAGACGCTGAAGCTTGATTTTCAAATCGTGGTATTTAATGACCTTCTCATGTTCTTTTTCAATGTCAATGTTGTTGTTGTTGCTACTGTAGATTTCACAGCTGCCAGATCTTTAGCTGGTTGTTGGCCTTCATTACAATTCGAGCTTCACCCAGAAACCTAGGAAGTTGTAATGTATCGGCGTAGTATTCGTGCAGATCCCAGCAGGGCTGCCTTCTGAATTTGACAGATGTTAATTTTGTCAATTCAAAGACGTTTCAAGTGCTGCCCTAGTGTTTTTGGGATGGCTTTCCTTCACATAATCAGCCAGTGCATGCTTCTCCTCTTCCACTGTTTGCTGTACTTGCAGTAAGCCCCTGCCTCCAGATCTCCGGGGAAGGTATAGTCTATCAGTATCACTGCGTGGGTGTAAGGCATGGTACATTGTCATAAGCTTCCGAGTTTTTCTATCCAATGCTTCGCAACTCAGCCTGTGTCCAGTTGATGATTCCCGCAGTGTACCTGATGACGGGTATGGCCCAGGTGTTGATGGCCTTGATGGTATTCCCGCTGTTTAATTTAGATTTAAAAAATTTCCTGACCCTCTGGATGTACTCTCTGCTGACAACAGTCTTCACTTGCCCGTGATTGATATTATCCAGCTGCAAAATGCCCAGGTATTTATAAGCTGCTTCTTGGTTGCACTTGATGAGTTGGCCATCAGGCATTTCAATCCCATCACTCTCTGTGATCTTGCTCCTCTTTATTGCCACAGTAACGCACTTTTCCAGAGCCAGAAACTCCATCCAATGTCTGTGCACTTTGAATATTCGGTTTATGTTTACACTAAGTGACTGGATTTCTGTGTCTGATTTTCCATACAGTTTCAAATCATCCATGTACAGCAAATGTGAGATTTTTTCTGAGTCTTTGGCCATTTGATAGCCCAACTTTGTTTTCTTTAAAATTACTGTTAGTGGGATCATGGGAATGATAAACAGTAAAGGTGATAGTGGAAAATTCCTCGCTTAATGTTGACTGTTCCAAAGTTTTCATTTCTGACTGTCGTTATTATTATTATTATTATTATTATTATTATTATTATTATTATTATTATTATTATTATTATTATTATTATTATTATTATAGTCAATTTCATATACTGCTCCATCCCCGGAGGGCTCTGAGCAGTGCATAACAAATAAATATAAAACATAGTAAATATACAATAAAATCCAATAAAATTATCTAAAATCAGTAGCAATTTATATAGCACCACATAATACATATATTAAATATAATTAATGCATTTGATGTATTTTATGCATTTGATGGCATCCAGCCTACACCCCGGGAGGGGACCAACAAATAGCCAAGATAGGCACATTCAGATGACACAGGGGGCATCATAAAGGGGCAAACAATCTGTGGCCAACCTTCCCAAAAGCCCGGTGGAACAGTTCAGTTTTGCAGGCCCTGCGAAATTTGCCCAGGTTCTGCAGGGCCCTAACAGCTGGAGAGAGAGCATTCCACTAGGTCATAAATGCCCTGGCCCAGGTAGAAGCTAGCCCCATCATAGACGGGCAGGGAACCACCAGTAAATTCACCTCTGCTGAACACAGAGGACGAGTTGGGACACATGGGGTAAGATGGTCTCGCAGGTATGAGGACCCTATGAAGGGCCTAAAAAGGTCAACACCAACACCTTGAAAACGATCTGAAATTCCACTGGGAGCCAGTGCAGGTAGTGCAACATGGAGGAGATGTGATCTCTAACAGAGTCCCCCATGAGGAGATAAGCCGCCACATTTTGGACCAGCTTCAACTTCCGGATCAGTCACAAGGGAAGGCCTGCATAGGGTGAGTTACAATAGTCTAATCTGGAGGTGACTGTTGCACGGATCACTGTGGCCAGGTCAGCGTGGGAAAGGTAGGGGGCCAGCCACTGGGCCTGCCAAAGATGGTAAAAAACCAACCCAGGCCACATGTGCCATCTGGGTCTCTACTGAAAGAGACAAATCCAGGTGGACGCCCAGGTTGTGAGCCAAAGGGATCGGTGCCAAAGAGACCCCTTCCAACACTGACAGCTGAAAGTCCCCAATCCCCTCCCCACAGCCCAGCCAAAGGATCTCCATCTTTGATGGACTGAGTTTTAACCTGCTCTGCTTCAACCAACCAGCAACCACCTCCAAACAATGCTGTAGAGCTGCAGGGGCAATGGCCGCCCCCCCCCATCAAAATAATGAGATGTCATCAGCTGAGCAAGCAGTCACATATAGATGTTAAATAACAGCGGGGATAACAACACCCCCGGGGCACCCCACAATGAAGCGAGCACCGCCAGGAAGCCTGATCCCCGCACCACTCTTGCTGACTCTATTCCCAGAGAAACAGACAATCCACTGAAGGACAATGCCCCCACTCCAGCAGAGGCCAGGTGGTGGGTCAAAAAGTCATGATTGACCACATCAAATGCTGCAGTAAGATCTAACAATACCAGCAGCGCCGATCCGCCTAAGTCAAGGTGTATGCAGAGCATATCTGTGACGGCGACAAGAATGGTCTCCGCCCCATGCCCAGCACGGAAGCCAGACTGGAAGGGATCAAGCGCCGATGTGTCTTCCAGAAAGCCATGAAACTGCTCCAACACCACTCTCTCAATTACCTTCCCCAGAAACGAAATATTCAAAACGGGGCGGTAATTGGCCAGATCACCAGGATCTAAAGATGGTCTTTTCAAGAGTCGGCAGACCACTGCCTCCATCAATCCACCAAGAAACACTCCTTGCTCAAGGGAGCAGTTGATGATATTCAACTTGGGGTCACAACTCCTCCTGGCAAGCTTTAATTAGCCAGGAGGGGCACGGATCCAGAGAACAGGTAATAGGTTTAACAGCAGCTAGGGCCCTTTCGACATCGGCCTCAGTGAGCAGGGAAAACTGGTCCAAAAAAGGGTCTGAAGATGGCAACGGGGCATCCAGTTCGCTAATTGTAGCAAAAATGGCAGGAAGATCATGGCGGAGACTCTTGAATACTTCCCAGAGCTCAGTGGATAAACAATGGGATAAAAGATGATAAACAGAATGGTATAAGGAACAGGGGCAGGAAGGAGTTAATAAAAGGGGAACTGAAGCATTGTAACCAAGAAAGACTGTAAGTGCAGGAATGGAAGAATACCCACTGGTCAAGAGGAATGGAATGGAAGTGCAGGAATGGAAGAATACCCACTGGTCAAGAAGCAAGAAAGTGGAACAATATTGACAGAAGGCTGAAAAAAACAAAGGTGATCAAGACAAGGAGTTAAAGAACAATCCAGGGGCAAGAACTTCACATCAAACTAAAGGAGGAACTATTTAGGAAGATCAGGGAGAGGCAGGGAGATGTTTGGAGAGTTAAGGCTCTGAGACTATTGTATCCTTAGGAATGACACCGATCTGTGAATCATACTCTCACAGCAATAACCTTGTGAGCTTTGGGGGGTGGGGGAGAAGAGGGAGCCTGAATGTTCTATATTGATTTGAACCAGTCACCAATTCCTTTTTAAAGTTCCACCACAATATAATAGCTGACCACATAACTAAGTCCTTCTGGAACCCTAGTCTTTTCCATTAGAGAAGCTGTATTTTTTAATATTCTTTCATTTGAAAAAACAGCTCACTGTAAACATCAAAAAATGTGGGTCAGGCAACCGTTTTCCTCTATGATAAGTTCTTTTCTTTAAACAAAAGTAATTTATTTGAGGCAACCTTCAAAAGAGCAAATCTGTCCAGAAATGTGGCAGATCTACATTTCATGGCCTTTTGGACTAATTTCTTTCTACTGCCCAATCTAGTAATGTTTCCTAGGAGACACCCTGGACACAGTGTGTAGCACATTTCTCTCTGTGATACAACTCTGAAGATGCCAGCCACAGATGAAGGCAAAATGTTAGGAACAAGATCTACCAGACCACGGCCACACTGCCTGGAAAGCCCACAGCAACCAGTTGAGTGCGGCCGTGAAAGCCTTCAACCCTGCTTCTGTTTACCTACTTCCCCCTTTTGTATTCCTCTATGAACTGCCAACAGTGAACAATGAATTCTAAATCTGATGAAGCAGGCATAATCAATGAAAACCTATATCACAATAAATGTTAGTCGTTTAGGTGCCACAGGATTGTATATTATTGAAAACATGCCATTAATGTCTGTAGCCCTTGTTATTTACCATTTTAATTTTAGTTTCCAATCATATACAGCTCTCTTTCTCACCCTTCAGACTCTCATTTATCTTCACCATTTCTGCGTTCTTTGGGCTTTGGTTGGGATAAAACCTCAAACATTAAGGTTTACAGTTCATACACAGTACTCAAAGTCGGTGGGCTGGTAATTTCAGAGCGCTGGCGGAGGTTCTTAGGGCGGTCGATTCGGAGCCGGATGAATTCAGGACCATGAGCGCTGAATGTGAATCAGAAATATCAACCTTGAATGTGATACCGTGTTAGTCATATACAAAGTATTGCACTGTGCAGTAACAGGCTGTGTCATGATTATAATATATTCCCTTATTATATATTGATAGTTCCCAGGAATGTGTACACATTCATTACTGCAAAATTAAATCACATAGGTATATTCTCACTAAATATTGCTTATCTCTTAATATTGTACATGAACATATGAAGCTAATACCAAGGCAGACATTTGATCTATCAAGCTCAATACAGTCTGCTCCGACTGGCAGCATATCTCCAGGGTCTTAGGTAGAAGTTCTTCACGTCACCTATTGCCTTGTCTTTTTTCTCAACTGGACATGCCAGTGATTAAATCTGGGATTTTCTGCCAGCAAAGCAGAGGCTCTGCCATGGTTTCTCCATTATTAACTGAAAATCTGAGCATTCTATGGGTAGGATTTGTGAAACTTTTCTAAACAAAACAGTCATAGCAAAAGCATTCCAGTTTGGCTAGTTTATCATGCAGAAATATTTCCAACATGCCATGTATAAATTAGCCTTTTAAAATGTAATGTACATATTTTACTCTGTTTTCAATAGACATGCATGTTAAAATATGAAAAACTTGATTTTTTCAGGGTCATACTTGAAAGCCAGTGTGGTTTGGTAATTAATAGAATCGGACTAGTATCTGGAAGACCCAGGCTTGAATCCCACTTGTGCCATGGAAGCTCACTGATTGTTCTTGGATCGGGGCACATTTCCTCAGCCAACCTATCTCATAGGGTTATTGTGAGGATAAAATGAAGAGAATAATGTAAGCCATTTGGGTTCCCGATGGAGAGAAAACCAGGGTATAAATGAATCAATAAAAATAGCATGTATGAATATTATCCACCAAAAAGGTGGGCGTTCTGGCAACTTCAGTGAAATATATTCAACTGCAAATCAATTATATTTATTATATTCATATCTTTATACCTGATTTCAATTTCTAAAGAATTAATTAGAAAACACAGTAACTCTCAATAAAAAATGTTAAATTGTTAAGATTTCTAATTGAATAAAGTAATAATAAGTTTTGACAGGCCTCAGTTGTTGATTATGCTAGACGAAGGGAGGGGAAAACACTTGAATTAGTTGCAAGGATTACTTGCCTACCAATACTCTTTATTTCTGAATGAAAGGTGAATAGTCAAAACACCACATTAAGGGAATGTAGATTGTAGTATGTGTTTTGCATAACAGAAGTGCCATGTTTCAGTAGCAAGTGCTGCCAAAACTGTATTTGAACAGGTAACCCAAAAGGCAAATGATAACTATAGTGTGGATAAGTGTTTTAATATTAAGTTACTCCTCCATGTTTCCAAACATTGCCTTACTCTTGAAGAATATGAATAAGTTTAGCCCTGTTCATATTCCATTGGTGTCTATAACTTTTCCACCAAACGTTTTCTTTACTCACCCACCCCGCTTTATAAATTGAGGCTTACTTCCTGTTGCCTTTGACTATAGCAGCTAAAGTGACATATGTCATCATTATACCCACAAGTCTACATTTTGTTTGGGGGGGAGGGGATGATGGGTAGTAATGGGGAGAAAAGGTCTGTTTTTTGGGGTGTAGAAACAGAAAGGGCCCCCCTATTTTTTCTTTAAAGAGAAACACGAGGCTCACAGTTGCTGCCTGAATGTTTGTATCACCAAACAAAAGTACCCCATCACACACAACACACTCCCCCTGTCTCTTTCTCTCTCTCAAACCTGAGTATCTGGAACCTTCTCACTTACCCTGGGGTAGGATGGCTCATTTTTGCCGGATGCTTTTTAAAGCTGATGCGGGGAAAAGCAGCTTTTTTGTGCTTAAAAGCTGAGTGCTTTTAAAAGAGAAATGTCATTTTAGAGGCTACCGATCTGCGTCTTTCCAGTATGCTAACCCAGCCAATGACCCCTCAGGAATCAGCCTCCAGAACACTAGCGTTGCCCCCATTTGGCTGCACCAAACCATCTCTTCCCGTTGCTAAGGAAGGACCACGTGGTGACTCTTTGAAAGAGGTGGGCGCAAAAAACCCTCTCCTTCTGCCCAATGAATTGGGAGATTATTGGAGGATTTGTCAG
This sequence comes from Sphaerodactylus townsendi, assembly GCF_021028975.2. NCBI lineage: Eukaryota > Metazoa > Chordata > Lepidosauria > Squamata > Sphaerodactylidae > Sphaerodactylus > Sphaerodactylus townsendi. Next base: position 54,483,866 of record NC_059429.1, on the reverse strand, counting down.
CTGATAGGGGAACGGGAGCTGCTATTTGTGCAGTGTTGCAAACAGGTTCCTCAGCAGCCTGTAACCCGATGCTAGCAGCTATGCAACAGAAACGCTGACAGCTCCCGTCGGAGCTGGAGCCCGGCTCTGCGGGGGAGCTCTAGCGACAAGCAAGACAGATCTTGTGTGCCTGCCAAGGGTTGGTTACTAGTTGCTTAGAAAAAGCAAAGCAGAAAGGAGGCATTCTGACAGGCAGGAATGCCAACTGTATGAACTCCCTTTTGAAAATTCAGAGTCAACATGCCCGAAGGAAGGGGGGGGGGTGTTTGCTCCCTCCCTAGCAACTAACCCGTTACTGAACAGTTTTTATCTGATGTATGGAAATTGGGGAGCCTTGAGCATCACTCCAGGCATGAAAGAGGATCTCAGTGAGCACATCCCTTGCAGCAATACCAGGCTGCCAGTCTGGAAATTTTTCCAAAGAACATCCCTTGGAAAACAGTTTCCTGTAGCTCTTTAGAATTATGTGCAGGACCAATTTAATTATGCTCAACTATGAGAGATTACTTGGTTTGTTTCTGTTGACTTAACAGAGAGAGAAGACCCACCCCCAAATATAAGGTATGTAATGAACTGGTGGTGACTACTGAGGCAAAAAGATCCTTTTCCTTTGGTTTTCCTTGCATTATATCGTTAAATGGACAAATTAAGCCCATTTGTTACAGGTTAGCTCTCAACAATAGCACATACATTATATAGGCACAAGTCAGACACCTGCATCACTGTAATAGGTGTCACATACACATATTTCTCTGTGTAGCTCTCTGTAGTGGTGCAGAAGGTTTGAAAAATATGTAAAACACTGCACAGTGAAGCCAAAAACTCAGGGTTAGAATTTGTACGGCTTGCTGTAGTCCATCCTGACCTCCCAAATTATTTTTGTAGATGCCCTTATGCCTGGCTGCACAAGAATTGCCTATTGTGGAATTAACTAAATCAGTGTGTTTGGCAAACACTGTGCCTTCTATGGCAAACAGAAGTGATGGTTATGTAGCAAAAAAATTGGAAATCTGTACCTCTTATGTCTGAAAATCCTTCTTCAGTGTAATGGTTACCTAAAAGGACCAAGGCAAGTGAAGCTGCTTGAAGCTAGTATTTAAGCAAACATACAGTACAAGACTACAGTATATTTATTTCTTCCATGTCACAGCAGTTGAGATGTTGCTTAAAATTCCATGAATTTTGGAACAGAAGTTGATGTGCACATAAGTTAATTAATTTTTAACTAAAAGTTCTATCATAGAATTCAATTCTGCATCCTTGCTTATTACAGCACCAGTACAGTAAGCCAGTCATACAGCATAAGATACAGCATTTCGTAAGTTCTAGTGATCAGCCTTTAACCCCCGTCATGATTCTTATCACTGTGCAGGGGATTAACATACCAAAGCAGTCCTCCTTCCTATTTCAGCACTAACTAATTCTCTAAGCTGTGAAGATTTTATTGTAGTATAAAAATTCAGCTCTTCCTACACCTGATATCTTCTAACATAGTATTTCCAGTACTGAGGGCATTTATCAAATTTTGATCAGTTTCCCCTCTTCATATAGTTCACGAAGAAGTTTGTATGCATTTCAAGCACATTTTGATACTTCTCTGTGAAGGGAAAAGTCTTTTTCATTATTATGCTTATGGTAAACAAAGCATAATCAAACAGACGTTTAATCAATATTAAAAAGAATAAAAGTCTGCAGATTTTCAGACCTCTTCAGATAATATTCCATGTGTGTCGCAAGTAGAAAGTGTGAAATTGTATTTTGGCAAATGATGCTATGATTATTTCTCCCTTCCATCACTGGGAAAAAATGTGATGCATCTCATCGCTGCAGATAAGAACTACATTAAAAACAGGACTAGTATGACACCTTCTGGTGAGAAGTCAACAAATAAACACTCTCATTGTTAGAGAAGCACCACAGACAAGCTCCAAAATGAAAGCAGCAGGAGGAAATCAGTTATTGTTTTAGTAACACAGACTGAAAGTTGCATTAATGCACATGCCTCTCCTCAAGAGTTAAATTATTTCTGGAAGTGGTATTGTCACACCATGTTCTCCTTCGAAGTGTACTTTCAGTAGACAGTAAAATGTGAATATATCAATGTTACAATGAAGTTTCATAAAGAACTACAATCTAGGTGACACTGTTAAATATATCAGAAAAGTGCTTTAGTAAAGAACATTACAGTACTGCAAAAGAACAAAAGAGAACCTTGGTGCCCTCCCACAAACACCCCAATATGAACATTTAATGTTAATAGTGTTTTCTAACAATTGTATTCCTTCCTAAATGAAAATTACAAGCCATGTGAAGAAGCCCACTGAACAAGAAGAAATATTTCCAGTAAAACCAAGAACCAGGGAGACACAGAAGGCTTACTCCAGGTCCTAACAAATATAAAATCTTTGGATTTGATTCAAAGGATCTGTTTCACTAGGTCAGGAGCCTTCCTCTGATGATAGACCTCTCCATCATTAGCTGTTCTACAGTGTTGCAATGACAGAAATAATCTGCTCACATGCCAATGTAAGAACACATTGAGAGCACAGACTAGCAGCCCTCATAATGAAGAATTCTGTTGATAGCATAGCCAGCTGTAGTCTTTTCCACCCTATGGTTAGTGTGGCATCTCTTTACAGAAAACTTTTATGCTATGCAAACAGCCATCCCAAACCCAAGAAACCCACTACTCTAGCCTTCATCAGCAATCTCTCTCCATCTACAATGTCTGTGTTACCAACACAGGGAACATCAATAACCTGAAGACTCTCCTCCTCTAAAGTTCCACTTTTCACACCAACATTCAATTTCCACCACCCTTTGATGAATCAAGCAATCTAGTAACATAATCACCTTCAGTGACACTGAGCAGGAAAGCCAGATCAATACATGATTAGTATTGACATGCTTCTAGACTTACTGCTTCTGAGTACAACAAGCCTTTAGTTGATTAGCCAGGCACTGACTTGAAGCAGAATGGTAGAATTTCCCATTGCAAATATTGCTGCTCTGCATCAAGTGAGAATACTCAACAGATGACAGTCCATCTGTCACAGGAAGATCTGCTGTTAATTATACTGATAAGGGGTCAAAGGACTGTCTGCAGTCTTAATTTGTGTTCTAATTTCCTAATTAGCATCTTCTGTCCAATCAAGCTTCAGCAACTTGGAGGCAGGCAGTAAGCCAATCCAGCCCCAGGAAAAAGAGGGACTATAACCTAAACTAATAGGGTTGCACAGCCCCACAACATAACGTGGCCCTAATTTTCAGAAAGCCCATCATAAATTAAAATGGTTTAAACCATGCTTGCTCCCATATAATTATTCTATTGTCAATCAGGCAATAGCAGCTTCGGATTTGCCTTACATCATACATGATCACCTGCAGGAATGTTTTGAACTGCTGGTGGTCATTTGCAAAGGGAACTGTGCCAATGGATGCCAAGATTTTAGGTCATATTTATTGCTGTCAGTACTAATTTACATGCTTCTCATGAAGAACACAATACTGTGAGAATCATGATTGTAAACCTTCAACTAAGCTAATAAATTTGAGCTTCAGCCTCACAGGAAAGTATTTATTCAAAAGCCTTCCCTTTAACTACTGAAGGTGGTTTACAATTTCATTTAAAAAACCCAACAATATATAAAAGAAAAGAAATTGCCTTAGGCCACTGGATGAATAAATTCCATGGCCTGGGCTACTTATTTCTTGCTGTCCTCTTCTAGCACAATCATGCTGTTCTCACTTTTAAGTTTTATATTTTGGTAAGTATGTTTAAGAACAAAATATACTTTTGTCCCATCGTACATGAAGGCACACCTTTATTCAATGATACATGCCCTTAAAAAACTCGAGACATTCTAGGAAAGGATCCAGCTCTGCTTGGGCAACTTGAAGTACAGTTATGCTTATCAATCTTTTGTAAAACTTTGACTGGTAAGGAAAATGGAAAAAACTATATTCCACCCTAAATAAATTTTCTATGACACTTCTCAGTCATGTTGTCAGAATAAATATGTGAATTGTAGATTCTCTGGCTACACAGTATGAACATGACGAAGCAGAACAACGTACCTGTCAGGTTTCGAATTCCAAGGGATGAAGCCTGAGGCTTCCACTCCAATGTCCTTTAGCAGTAGATGGTAGTCACTGGGGAAGGGGGGAAGTTCTGTCTCACCCTAGTTGGTCTCACCCTTGCTCCACACCAGTCCTCTGAATGATTTCCTGGACTTGCTTAAAGCCTCATGAAAAGGGATATGATCCCGTTAGATGTGGGCATCAGAGGTGTTTGAATTCTTGGCTCAGGCTTTCTTTTCCTGTGCTCCTTCCATCCCTGCTATCTTAAAGGACTTCTGCTGTGACCCAAGATTACCTAAGAGGGGTGGGAATGCTGTCAGCTTCAGTGATTGAATTGTCCATGGCTCAGCATCAAGAGTCCTGCCTCCTTTCTGTGATGTATGAAGGGTGTACCCAGCATGGGGAGTATCCCAGCCAAGTTTCCCTGTGCTGTAGTCTACCCTGCCCTTCCTTGCCTGCTCTTGAATGGAGCTATTACTTGAACTGGACACAGAGATGGGGAAACTAGCTAGTTGCAGGGTTTACAGATGGATAAACAAGGAAACTTTTATCAGTGTATATGAGGATTTTATTCCAGAGCAATGTTCCAAGAGAAAAGTAACACAGATCAACTCCAAACTAATTAAAAGTTTTTATTCACTAATAATTCATCACTCAACTATAAGACCATGAGTGAATTAAATATGAACTACAAGAAGATACACTATTATTATTTTTATTTATTTATTTCATCAAATTTATATACCACCCTCTCCCGAAGGGCTAAGACACTAGACCACAATAAACATCTCTCTCCCAAATGTGCACACACACATTGAGGATGGAATAAGGATGATGAATAAGGCAAGGCTAGGAAAAGGAAGACATTTAGAAGGGTGATACTACCTGATCCAAGGTATGTGAGAGACTGAAAATAATGGGGAATCTATGCAGGAGAAATCTAAGGCAACAGAGTATCGAGGAAAGAGAGAAAGGATCCCACAAGTATTCAGGTAGTGAAAGAATCTGGCACTGACTTGGGCTGATCCTTATAGGGGGGAAAGCCCCATATCTAGACATGGGATCACACCTTCCCAGGATTGGCATTGTTCCAAGGAAATAAAGTTGGAATTTGACTAGGTAGTTTGAGGATAACTGCTGTTCAGATCTGCTAGCAGATTAGGAAGTGACACCTAACCTTCCAAGGTGGGGCTGCCATAAAGAATCTGTGAAACAATACAATCTCCCCTTGATGAATCATCCTGAGTCAATCAGATTTTGATCAATATCTGGATCAAAGGAGACGCTTAAGGATCACATGAAATTGGTTCACGTTGCTTTGATGAAGCATTCTTTGAAACAAGGGATATACTGGAATTACCCAAGCCCTGGAGATGGAGGTAGGTAAATGGTCTGTGCATATCACTGACCTCCTGACTCTGTGATAGAATGTCTGTTGCTTGTGGCAGACTAAATGTGCTATCTGAGATTCATCCTCAGGATACCCATTCACTTAGGCTTTTAATGGGATCTCCTTCAGAACAACTAAGAGGGGACTGAGGTTCAGATTGGGAGTCTCATCAGGAGAGAGGACAAGTCTCACAGTACTTCTATTGGGGGTCCACCATAATTGCTTTAGCTATTGAGCTCATTGTACAAAAGAAAAAACAGAGTGTATACTCTCATTACTTTACCATGCATGTAATTTTTTTTAAGGAAGAGGAATTTTAGGCACAATTCTATCCTCAGCAAGCACCTCAGCAAGCAAAGGTACATCCAGCATTTTCAAGGGAGAGATGAAGAGAAGGCCCCTATAGCAGTTTCATGTGAATCCACCAGAAAGATCATCTTTTATACACTGCATAAAAGAACAAACAACATATTTTCCAGGACGGGCTAGCCAGTCATTAACCACTAATCTTTATAACTTTGATATGAAATGTTCAAATCAGAGCCTTTTGCAACTGCTGCATCTTACATCTCAAAATCATAATTTGCAAAGTATTCCAAGAATGTTGCGATCATTGTAAATGTTAAGGACATAAGTACTTAATGAATAACAAGCACCATCTTCCCCAAAGCACCCTGGCTGTGGATTATATCTCTGTGAGCCTCAGTTGCCTTCTTCAATGGATATTCAGGACCTATTGCCGGTTTCAGCCAACCAGCTTCTATACCTGCAAGGATCGAAGCTGCACATTCACCCAGCTCCTCCTAAACAGAGAAGACAACATTTGCAATTAAACATTTGTTTACAGGAAAGAAGTCTTCCATTCTTCAGAGATTCTCCATAAAAACTGTTTCTGGGGGATAGGAGATTATGACGGCAAAAGGGGACTTCTGGTTTGGCCAGAAACTCACACCACCAGATTAAAAAATAAAGTTTACTTAAAGAAGTTTAAAAAAATTACTTAAAGCAAACAGAACTGCATCTTGGTGTTGACACCAAGAATAAACATAAAACAATCAAACTCTACATACTCATAGTCTACTCAGCATAGATTGTCTTTGAGGCATAAGAAGAGTTTATTTTCACCCTGGCAGCATGACAGAACAAAGAAAGGGGAAAGTACCTGCTCCTACAATAATGAGTATTTTATGCAAAATGCTGCCCATAACCTGATGACCCCAACTGATAATCCAAATGCTGTTTTGGCTGAACTTTCCTGACTTAAAGCAACTGACTTTTCCCATCTAGGAGTCAAATGACCCGCTCCCATCCAGAATTTTCCTGCTACAATTAACTACTGTCCTGGGAAATGACCTTGAACAAATAAGCTCAATTGAACACAAGTCTGCACCTATGAACTTACTTAGCCCAGAGATTGCTAGGAAGTTACTCGCTGATGACTACAGTCTTGATAAAGATCCTGAGGAATGACATAAGCAGGGCGTTCAACAGCAAGAAGGGGGGATCAATGGAAATGACCAACTTAGCCTGAATCTAACACTAGAACTCTGACTGTTGTCCAATACAACAATTGTAAAATAACGTGTTTAGAATTCTCTGCATCTATATACATCATGTGTGGGTGGGATAGTTTACATTATATTGAAATACCAACAGAACGTTTGTCACATCAAAATGTAAGACCAAATCTCGAAAGACATTATGTCACTGGCCAGTCCAACATTTCTGAATAAGGAGTAAATCGCTTCCAAGAACTTACATGAAGTTTTTGAATGTGAAAGAACCAAATGAGAGGAAGAAAGAAGGGAATTTAAAAGAATGTTCAGAATGTCACACAGTTTGGAACTAGAAGCAGTCTACACCTCTGAGACAGTGTTATGGAAAACGTGTGTTGCTGTATCTAAACAATTTCTGTAAAATACTGTATGATTTATTTTACCTGCGATGCAGCATTCAAAGAAACTCCCCTGATGCTTGACTCCTTTGCCATAGTCTCTCTAGGGTCTATCTCAATGGGACCTCTGCTTCCCACAACCTAACATGAAATTGATTGTGGAAAAGTGAGATAGTGACAACTGCACATCTTGCATTAAGTTTGTGATTGAAGATCTAAAATGACTACTTACCATCACCCTTCCTCCTTGGGTTAAAAGTAACAAGTCACTGGCAAGGTTGACATTAGCCAGCATTTCTATAATTATGTTTATGCCTTGATCACCTGTGGTTTCCTACACAAAAATAGTTTAAAATAAATTGTTTCATATGACAGTCATGCACATTTCTTGCTTGACAGATAAGAAAAATCACAAGTTAAATGCTAAAATAAAATTTAACTGCTGATAAAAAGCAGTATGGATATCCCTGACGTATGCATTGTTCGTGTAGCTGCACTACCTCCATATCTTCGACGGAATTGAGGTGTTCCAAAGCAATCATGGGAAAAGATACATTCTGTATCTTTTTGTTTGTGTGAGTTTAAGCAACCGCACAGCTCAATTTTAAAGCAAACGTTTAAAGTGAGGTATTAAGTAAAAGAGAAGCTGGGCATGAGAAGTAGAAAGGCAGGGTATGAATGTAGCTAAAAAACTGGGAAACTCCCTTCCCTCCCAACAGCACAATTCCTAGGTCTGGATTTCGAGAAGCAGCTTCCAGCTAACCACAGCCCAAGTGTCTTGGGTGCAAGTGCTCAAGGTGAAGCAAGAAAGAAGTTGCTCTTATAGTTCAACACCTGAGTAATAGAAAATTGGAAATGATTGCTTTTACTTCTCCCTCCCTGTGCTCCACGTTGAAGGGGAGAAGCTGAGCAATTAATGCCTCATTGAACACATGCACAAACACTAAGCCTTACACATACATAATCCAGCTCCAGGATACAATTTCTCTGAGTCTTGGAAGCATATTCCCTCTTCCTTTCAATGAAACTCAACATTCTCTGGCTCTTGAATGGGCATGCTTTGGCCTCACTGGAACAGGGATTTACAAACAAATATATATTTTACATACCAAGAAATATTCTGTTGTATTCCAAGAAATCTTTTGCACATAGTGAAAGCCAGCATAGTACAATGGTTAACAGCTCTAGAGAACCAGGTTTGATTCCCTGCTGCTCCACTTGAAGCCTGCTGGGTGATCTTGGGAGAGTCACAGTTCTTTCAGAATTTCCACTCATCCCCACCTAATTCACAAAGTGCCTGTTGAGTGGAGAGTAAGGAAATACCTCTGGGGTTTCTTCCTTCTTTCCCAAGCTCCCTCCCAAACTGGCTTTGCCAAAAATTTTTGGGAAAGATCAATCCAGACAGGACTGAGGTAATATTGGTTGGAATTGTCAAGTCAGTCTGTCCTGAAGGAGGCAGAACTCCCCTTGAAGAAGCCTTGGCAATGCTACCGGATTGTGACCTACAATTGGAGGCTCAGGTATTCTCTATGTCATGTAACTCCAACTGGTTCACAGCTGTCCTCAGCAAAGATGATCTGGCCACAGTGATCCCTGCTCTGATCACATCCAAGTTAGATTACTCTAATACAGAGGTGTAGCTGGGCAAAGCTGTGCTCAGGGCAGCCTGTGAGCCCCCCCCTCCCCCCCGACCACTTACCTTACATTCCAAGTTATGATAGTGAGGTACGGGGATCCGGAGGGGGGGGGGGCAGAAAATTTGGAGGCTGCCATCTCCCCTCTGCCCCACAGAGCAGGCAGTTGCCTGCTCCATTGGGCAGAGGGGGTTTCCCTGCCTGGTGCTGCTGCCTCTCGCAGAGTGAGGAGAAGTGGCGGCCTCCAGGCACAGGCTGCGATCGGCCACCATTTCCCCACCACCCACACTGGAGCTAGTGACCTGCTCCTGGGCTGCAGAGGGGGTTTCGCCTGCCCGGCACCTCCGCCTCCCACAGCGCCTGGGACAAGCCGCCCCAGATGTCCCTGTTGGCGCTACACCTCTGCTCTAATGTGCTCTACTTGGGCCTGCCTTTGAAAACAGTTCAAAAACTTCAATTGGTCCAAAATGTAGCAGTCATCTGGCTACCAATCTAGCTAAAAAGTTTGGGCCCGGATACACAAAGGATCATCTCCTCCCATGTTATCCAGCCCACCAAGAGGTCTTAGACATTGGACATTACCCATCAGCCCTACCCTAAAGGTAATCTCTGGTAGATTAAAAAAAATCCAAGCAGAAACCATTGTAGGATGATGTGTCCTGAATTACTAGGTAAGCTACTGCCTGCCTTAGGCAATCCCTCCCCACCACTACGAAGGTGAAAGAAAAGTTCGTTCATCCTCTGCAGCAAGTCGCTCTGGTCCTTGTCACTCCCACTGCTGTCAGGAATATGAAAAAAAAAATTTCATGTGAGCCAGTTGTCTTCTCACCTCTTCATTTTATCCCCCACAACAACCATGTAGGTTAGACATTTACTATGTGACTGGCTCAAGGTCGCCCAGCAACTTGGATGACAGACTGAGGATGTGAACCTCCTAGTCTGACATTCTAACCACTACACCATGCTAGGTTCCATGTTGAAAAACTGCTACCTGAGTGATGAATAATGGTGTCTCACACATTTTAAGGCTGGGTACACCTCCTGTGGCAGCCATTTTTGGGTGGTGCCCATAATACTTTGTCAATATACCTGTGGTGCCTGCAGACTCAAAAAGGTTGGGAGCCCCTGTGACAATTGCATTCTATTAAATCAATCAGCCATTGAGCTTTGACTATTGTGAGGAATCAAAAATACAACTATATTACCTTAATCTGAACCAAGTAATCCTTCTTCCTGTGATTGAATACTTTGTGGGCTCCATTTTTCAGAACTAGATTTATTCCTTCTTCAGTACCAGCTGTGCCCAAAACCTTCAAACCATAGGCTCTTGCAATCTGGCATACTGCTATTCCAACCTAGAAATTTGAAATAAATATTTTGGGAGAGAAAGAGTACTTGAGAAAGAGCACAACTAACCTGTGCTTCCTTTATCCACTAAAGTCTCCAACAGGAACATTTTTAACTTTTTCCAGGATGCTATTCCATAGATATGGGGAAACCTGTGAAAAATTCTTATCCCAGATCTTTGTCAAGAGTCTCTAAAAGGGGCTACTAGCAAGAAGTCCTGCTAGAAAGAATGGAACTGCTATGTGGAAATACTGGGAGAGGCCATGCTTCAAGTACAAGGGCCCTAGGCTATGAAGAGAATAAACGTGAGCACTAACCCCCTGAATTTCACTTGGCTATGGTGTAAAAAAGCAGGAATAGGATAATCAAACATATAATTCTTCTCATTTGTCCATCCACATGCACTAAACATACCAGTACAAGTATTAATACAAGTCCAAGAACACTCTACAGAAAATATATGCATGTGAAACACTCCTGTGTAGTACAGTAGTGCCTGTGTCTAGAATAACTTTGGTCCATTCCACACAGCACAAAAAAGGCGTCCAGGGGACACTTTAAAAGAGGCAACTTATGGTGTGCTTTCCAGACAGCAAAGGTGTCAGAGGAAACAGTGGCTGTTTCCCACCTGACTGCTTTGCTCTCTGCTCTCTTTGATCGCTTGCGCCTGGTATTTTGTATGCAGCTGAAGGAATTCTCCCTGCTGTCATTTGCTGAAGGTTGATCTGTGTGTCTCAATGGGCAGTAGAGCTGTCCTCCACAGTCCCAATGCTTTTCACTGAATGTCCTCAGAGCAGCTAAGATTCTTATGCATGTCTGCGTATCCTTGAGGATAGCTACTCCAAAATAAAATGTAAAATAAACAGGAATCAGCAGGATCAGCTGAGTACAACTGTGTACTTTTAGGCTGAGAACTTTAGGCTGTGTACTTTTAGGCCAGGATCAGAGCCTGAGGAAACATCCTGGAACAACCTTCAGCAAATGGTGGCAGGGAGTATCCCTTCAGTTGCAGACAAAATGTCAGGCGTAAGTGAAGGTGAAACTGACCAGGCAGCAAAATGGTCAGGCAGGAAAAATAAGACTCCACCTGCGCTCTGCATTCCACACAGTCAGGTAGGAGATGTCTTGCAGGTGGCTTAGGGGAAAAAGGTCACTTTGAAGCAGTGAGCTAAAATAAGGTGTCCTGAAGTCATCTTGGGAAGAAATCTGTTTAGTGCCTTCCCAGGACACCCTTTTTTAACATCCCCAGGAAGTCTTCTTTAGGCTGTGCAGGACAGGCCTTTATTATCCTTGTCTATAAAGGAAAATTCACTTTTTTGTACAGAACAGAAAACTTTGGCCAGCATGTAACAGACTCTTTCAGCAAATAAAATTAAATTTTACACAATTTACAAGTATTTAACCACTACCAACTGGGGGCAGAGTGGCAGAAAGTAAGAATTATGGAAGGGCACGTGTTTAGCTCCACAAGAGACCAAACCTACATATGTCTCATTAGTTTTCCTCCACACCTCTGAAGGCTAACAAACTGCTGAAAAAGACCCGACAAAATCCAGGCTACTCGATGCCTGTACATATAGAACAGGAACAACCATGATTATATTCATCCTTAGCATTGGGTATTTACTTCAGATCAGGACAGGAAAAATAGAAGACTGACCTAAAATTGGAACTTAAGAACCAACAAGACAAGCTTTGAGAAGTAAATTTTTTTCTGCCTCCCTCTTCCTTCAGCAGCCACTTGAGAACAATGAAAAAATTATTCCAGAGGTCAGGAAATTTACACATAACACACACAGCAGCACTGAAGATGGGAAGATGGGCAAGAGTGCCCCACCTGCCTGTTCCACAGCAACATCTCTATTGGTGCTAGAAGCTCTGCTGATAGGAAGGGTGACAGGGAGATGTTATCTAGGTGATTGTGATACATTCCCAGATCCATGTAACTGCTTGAAATAACAAATTAATGCTGCTAGAAAAATATATGTAACCAGCCTGCTATATGTATCCACTGCCATCTGTGCATTCTTTTCTAGATCTTTACTTCATGGCTTCACATGCTTTGTAGTCAACTAGGCTTCCCTTGGTACCTCTGTCCCATGAAAACTGTATTACACCTGTTATCTCATAGGGCAGGAAGCCAGGTGGCTTTCTCTTGCTATCTGCCACCAATTTTAGCTCCAAAGACTGTTTTTCACAATGTCTTGGGAAAATGGGAGGGGACTTTCAATGGGGATTAAAGGGGACTGTGAATGCCAGCTTCATCAGAACTCGCTTTGCCAAGTATGGTCCTTCGATACCTCTTCAATAAATGCTACTTCAGAGTCCATTTATTGGCTTAAGGTTCCAAGACCTAACAAAGGGAGACTTCAGTAGTTTTCCCCTGCACAGTACTCGAACATAAGTTGCACAGCTGTTTGTTCACATGGGTTCCTCAATCTCCAATATAGGCTCACAGATTATATCTGGTAAAAGTGAAAAATATACTCTGCCCAGCACTTTCTGCAAGTGTTGAACAGGATCCAAGCCTCAATTTTTAACACTAAAATTGGGGTTACTAACCCAATAATGTTACAGGATTACAATTAAAGCCATTAAATTTTTCAAGATACTTACTCCTCCACTTGCTCCATGGACCAGCAAGGTTTCTCCTGCTTTAGCATCTCCTCTGAAAAGAACATTCAGATCATCAACATGATAACTATTTTACTGCTAATTGCAACCATGGTATAAACTTACAATAATGATAGTAAATGTGCATTTTGTACCTGGATTTTCAACGGGAAATGGATCCAAATTTTTTAGAGCTCATTTACTAAATTCATGGCAGCAACAGAATTTTCACAAATGTTTCTGCGAATTTTCACATAGTAGCTACAGTATCATTTGGCATATAACAGGCTCTAGAATACTGAACAACCAACTTCCTTCAGATCACAACTCCCCTAACAGTACTGTCAACAGAACCAGTTCATGCAATGCAACTTAGAACCTGCAGGGACTTGCAAGAGGCATCTCATTTCTCCCTCATCCACTATTTCCTCTTTCTGTTTCCTTTCTTCCCACCCAACAATCAACCAACCTTCATCCGCTCCTCTGTCTTAAGCGTTCCCTCTGTTTCCCCACTCCAAAAACCTCTGCCCAGAAAACTATGCCAGTTGTGTGGTGCTCAATTTCCTCTTTCACTCCTCCTAACAATCCTCATACTATCTCTCCTGTCTCTGCCTCATTCTCTCCTTCTCTGCCATTCATCATCACACCCTGACATTTATTTATTTATTTGATTTCTAAACCGCCCTCCCCCAAGGGGCTCAGGGCGGTGAACAACAATGATAAAACAACTTTAAAAAATACCATAAAACTGATTCGCAATAAGAATAAAAACCAGAACCATATCTCGGGACTTCATTAAGAAATCTCCAGGAACTTCACAGTGTGGAGCTGGTAACTCTACCCAGGCCTGACCCTAGTGAGTTCTCCCTCAAAGGGCAAAATAGGCCTGATAAGAGCTATGCCCCCCCCCCCCCCCGCATCCCTTGCTTATACTGACAAAAACTGAAACCTGGAATCGGTAGCAGCAGCCACTGAAATAATCCATTTCTTCAAGGTACAGGTACTCTTTTTATCATTTTTGAATTTTTTGAACTCCCCAATCTATTTTTTTCAGATGTCACATTTTTCTGTAAACCTGAGGTCCTTTTAAGCTTTATAGAAACATATGTTTTGCCCATTCACAGCTCCAGTCCTGGAATTTAAGTATCTAAAGATATTTTCATAGATGCAGACACTACCAAGATTTTCTTCACATTGTTTCTCAACCTCAGAAGTATTCCTCTTTCATGCCAGCTCAAAAGGAGAGGAGGGTATTACAGCAGGGCCATAAGTATGCTACATTAAAGACATAAGGCAAAAGACAGCATATGGTCCCAAAGATAAGGACGAAAGAGTCTCTATTTGAACTTTTGGCATGTGACAGCTTACTTTTGAAACAGAGAATGGAATGCAGTAAAATATGGAATTCCAATTGCTGCACCTTGCTTGAAATCCAGTTTATCAGATAAGGGAAAAACTGTGTCAACTGAAGCAATGGTATACTCTGCATAGCCACCAGAAATGGTATGAAAAGTAAAAACCCGGTCTCCAGTCTGGTAGGAGAAAACAAACACCAAGTGAATTATTGTTACGAACTGTTGCATAATTTGCAACAAAAATATCAATTAGCATTTTATAAAAGATAAATCAAATTCTGTTAAAGATGAAAGGAGAACAGAAAGATTATTCTGGACAGCTGTCCCTTTATATATATATAAAATGCAACTTAGAACCTGCAGCTCATATATGGAAATATGTAAAACACTAGGAATAAGAAGAGGTGCAATCTACCACAATTCAACCCTTAACAGGATTGCAAACATTTTAGACAACTCTTGATTCTTTACACACTTCTACTTGTTTGCAAGCAAATACTCTTCACAAAATCTTAACAAGGGTCAGTCACAAACTCAGAAAATGGCAATGAGAAAAACAGCATATTAAAAACTTCCAAAGAAGATAATGCAATTGAACCTCAATTGAAACTAACTCACTGAAGTTAATTTATGGATACATTGGTCTTTATTGTCATTACAACAATTTAAGTAATTACAGAGAATGAATGCATATCTATGATCTATGTCAGTGCTACATGGATTTTAGTTATTGGAGATACTTCTGCAAAGCTTCTGGTGAAATTAGGATAAGTGATTATAACGATTACTTTGTTCGAAGTGCCAAAAATAGCAAGCAAGCAAACATTTTTAAACTTTTGAAAGCAGGAGGTTCTGTTATTTGGAATGATTTCAGTATACAAGACTACAACTTAAAGGATAACTTTTTTTAGGAAATGAAGCATTATGGTCAAAATATGGCTTGACCTTTTCACAAAGAAATCAACTTTTAAACTTATTTTGGGGGCCAGAAGATCAAAAAAGGGGAAAAATTAAAAAGAACAGGCAGAGTTTTTTCCACCATTGACAGAGGGAGAGAGTATAAATTTTTTTTGCCAGTTTCCTCCTTCTGCAAGAGTAGATGTTCTCAAGTTTCTGAGCCTGCAGATACTTTTGAAAGTCTAACACCAGGTGGTTAGAGCAACTACAAAAACAGCTGATGTAGAAAGACCAACCACAAAATATCAGGGAAATGAGGTCACATAGCTTGAGGTCAAATAGTAACTCTTCAACATTTCAAACAGAAACTCTGTTGATGATCATCTTTAGTCATAAAGAATACAGCATTGTGCTAGGGTATCAGCTACTGCTGAAGCAATTTCTTAAAAATCTGCACAGGCAAGAAGATCTCCTGTGGCCAATCAGAAGCCCTGCAGAGCAAAAGCCCCACCTAGCCCCTCCCACATCTAAAAACACTTAGTGGGCACCATGCTGGGAATCCCTGTACCATAAACTTCTGAATACCAGTGCTAGGAGGAATCATAAGGGCCTCTATGTCCTACTATTGGGGCCTCCAGAAGAATTAGTTGGCCATTGTGAGAGACTGGATGCTGGACTAGACGGACCACTGGACTGATCCAGTTGAGTCCTTCCTATGGTTACTTCTACCCATTGTAGATATAAGGATCTCTTGATTTTCAGGAGCAGAATGTCAGGGGAAGAAGAACAGAGTAGGAAAGTACCATCTTGCTCATAGTTCTTCCGATATAACCCAGTGCTTCATGATGAACTTTAATTATCAACAGCTGATTGGTGCATGCTTGCTATCAGTGAAAAACACCCCCTTTCCATCAATGGAAGTTTCCCCCTGGATCCAAACCCAAGTCTACATAAACCAAATGAGCACCCAGAATACCTTGAAAGTGGTTACATGGTCTCCAACTGCTTCTATTACCCCAGCCACATCGGAACCTGGTGTGTAAGGTAGAGCTGGCTTTCTAGGATAAGTTCCATTACGAATATAGGTCTCCACTGGATTAATGCCACAGGCATGAACTTTAATAAGAACCTGAAGAAGAATTGTGGTAGACAATTTTAAGAAGAAAAACAGTTA
The DNA here is from genome assembly GCF_021028975.2 of Sphaerodactylus townsendi. Classification (NCBI taxonomy): domain Eukaryota; kingdom Metazoa; phylum Chordata; class Lepidosauria; order Squamata; family Sphaerodactylidae; genus Sphaerodactylus; species Sphaerodactylus townsendi. The sequence goes on along the minus strand of NC_059429.1, from coordinate 54,467,443 downwards.
GCTGTTTTTACATGCACACTTTAAAAAAGATATACAAAACGAATAAGTTGTTCATATGCAAGCAGCATAAAGTCAGCTTATTAAAAGTCACTCGAAACTTAACATCACTCATTCAGTGGTAGATGGAAGAATTTTATTTTACTAAAATAGCAATGTGAGCTATTCTTTCATATTGAATCAATTTTCACTTTGTCTGCATGTTGCTTTGTATACGTTTAACTGGAGCTTGTAATAAATGTTAAATAATAAAATTCCATTTACTGAAATCTCAGCTTAAGGCATTCACTTTCACCTGTTTGGCTTTTGGAACTGGCAAGGAGACATCTGACTGCAACTTAAGCACTTCAGGTCCACCAAATTCAAACACTCTGACAGCTTTCATCACAGCTCTCCCTGTTGCCATGGAAACGCAGAAATCCAAGTGATAAAGATTCAGTGTGTTAATCTTCACTGCCTTTTCCACTTCAAAGGGAAGGGATAAAAAAACTTGCTCTTCGGCTGAAATTTAAATCAGAGGTTCACCGCTCATTTCATTGTGTTCCACAATGTGTTGCTTTTGGATTGCACTGCATAAAATTCTTTAGCCTGCAAAGGAAAAAATAAACCAGCATCAGTGTGGAGAAGAAACTGAGTGGACTCAATTAATCAAGTCTGCTAAAAATGCATACACACAAATCTAGCAGCAAGGAAAGAAGTCCCTTTTGGGGTCACATCTTCAGAAAGTCATACAGATAATTAGTCTACTCCACACTGAAAAGGAGAATAATTTTTGTTCATTAGCTATTATCAGTGTAGAGACCATACAAATTCCATTCATACTGATAGTTATAGGGAGGAAAGGGGAAATAGTTTCACTGCCAAGCTGACATAGGTCATTTGGAATGTAACAGAAATGACAATAATTTTAGTATAGATTGCTTAAGAACAATATTTTAAAATGCATTTCACTAGACCTTTGGAAACATTTAATCCTGGCTTCTCTAAAATGTGCACCAGGAAATCTAAAGCTTACCATTACACATTCAACCAGACTTTTGGGTTGATGGCAGTTATTACAGGTTGTGATGTACAGAGAATCCAGCTGACTGCTGCAATCCAGGAGGTCAGTTTAGAAGTGACTCAGAGACTCAGGTGGTCTGTTCAGGGAACTGTGAGGTCACCACCAGTGGTGTGACGTACACCAGTGGCTCCAGACTGTTTTCAAGGCCCAAGAAGAACTAATGGCCACATGACAATCTGTGGGGGGCTTACCTGGGACTTTTAAGAAATCATTAGACAACATCTCATTGCAGAACGGATATCTATTATAATATCCAATTCAGGGAGGGCTTGGTAGTTTCAACCATTTCCTCTTTTAAAGTTTAAGAACTGCCTGGCTTGTCCAGATTTTATGAAGACTATGTATCTCCTTTTAGATCCCGTGACATATCTTCTGGGAGATTAATGGGGACATAGTGCTGTATGTAATTTGAGGTGAGGGAAGTGATATTGATGTACTGTTAGTCATGGTTGAGAACTGTGGTATATATATGCTGTTTGTGGTGGGTAATTGTTTATTGAGAGTGGGAAATGGATATTGCTTATATAAAGAAGGCCTGCATAGAGACAAGAATCCCAGTGATTGGGGGATTTGGGAAGTATGGCAGTGGGAGAAAGCATTTTAATGGAAGGGGTTGATGATACAGCTGTGTGATGATACAGCCTCCTTCCAACATTCGTCCCTTTGTCCCAACACGATGGTGGTGAGGCGAGGGGTATAAAATCTTTTTTGACACTGATGTTAGATACAGATAACTTTTAATGGCATAAATTACAAAGATTTAAAATAAAATACAAAAATTAAAAGATAAAGTGCAAAGCAAAATTAAAAACTGGGCCGTTTATGACCATGAATAAAAACTGGGCCGTTTGCTCTAGAGCATCCTTGGATTCGTTGTTTAACAAATAAACAGTCTTCTGCTGGTCTGTCCAGCACTCTAAGCCCATCAATAAGATTGAGAGAAACTTTGTTCTGGCCCCGTTATGAAGGGGGCAATAATACAGGACATGATGTACAGGTTCTGCAGTTTTCAACGTGCAGATGCAAAAACATTAACTTTGAAGTGATCTGGAGCCTCTGCCATCCCTCAAAGCGGAAGGAAGCACATTGCGTCTGGCCAGAGCGATGGCACGTTGATGCTCTGGATCGGAAAGAGTGAACAAATATCTGGTCACGCCTAGGCAACTGTAAAGGATGCCAAGGGAGAGGGGAGAGAACTTTTTTGCATGAGCCATCAATTCCTGATGTTCTAAATCAAAAAGTCTAGATTTTATAATAGAGAACATCTCATTGGGAGGGAGCAGGGCTATAACTTCAGGAGGTAGGCCCAAGGCATGGAGGACACTGACGTTGTGCAATCATAGGATTAATAATAAAATTACTACCCTGCAAAATAAAGTGAACTTGGCATGCATGATTGAGACCTGGGTGAGGGAGGGTGAGATTGTCACCTTGAAAGAACTAACCTACCCCAGGTTTCTTCTGTAGGAGCACTAGGACCGTCTCAATTTGTATTAGGTCCCACACACACTGGATTTGATCTTTGGCATGGGGAAAGATGTGGGTTTGATCTCCATGGATAGTGGTTGAACCATTTTGCCCTTTAGGTCCATTTGGACATCTCAATCCCTCCCGGTATAGGCAGCAAGCTGATTTATGCTTCCCCACAGAGGTTTATACATCGAGTTGGTTTCAGAACACTCTGTGGGATCTGATATCCCACAGAGACTTGTTAGATGTGCTGAAAGGGGGCAAGCATAACACTCTCTCTCAAGCAAAAATCGCTCTCTGATGTCCTCTTCACACCCATTCCAAACTGGCCCTTGTTATAATTTGGAGCTATGGAGGGAAAAAAACTAGGACCTTAGATGACTAGAGTGGGTTTGGAATGATACTTGTGACTAAGCTGCAAGAGCATCTTGTAGGACATGTATGAGCTCCTATGACATGGCTGTGAAGGCCGCTAAAAGGAAATATTATTGCATCTGCTAGTTCTTGCCCAGAACAACTGTATAAAGTGATTAGATCTTTGACTACCCTCACTGAGAGGTCTGCAAATGTCAAGATTCATCAATTAGCTGTGAGGCTTTTGCAAGATTTTTTGTGAATAAAATCTTGTTCCCCCCTCCCTGCCCCCCACCCTACCTGACAATACTGATATAGTTTGCAAACTGGAGGCCCATTGGCCATTTTCAGATCCTATGTTGGACCAGACAAACAAAAAAAGGGGGGGGGCTTTAATAGTAAAGCACCAAAATTAAGTACCCAAAAAATTAAGAATGAATAAATGTATAGGACCAAATTTAATTGTAAAAATTATATAAATAATAAAAAATTATACTATAGAACATATATACTGCCAGTTAAAATCAGGGCTCTTAATAGCCTACATTATTTATTTATTTGTTTTTGGATTTATAGCTACCCTAGTACAAATATATTCATATACCATTATAACACAAATAGGAAAAAAAAACCAGTTTCCAACCCTGATCACGTATTTTGGCCGAATGGTCTTCCTCATTTGTCAAAAACTACATAAAACTACAAAAAAGGACTGCTTTTTAAGATCTTTATGACTGTGGTAATTAGTTTTAGAGGACATTAATTCATAATGTTGTCATGAGTTCGAAGCGACTTGACAGCACTTAACACAGAGACAACACATTGCTTTTTTCTTTAAAAAGTGTTTCAGTTGTGTTTTAAACAGTTTAATAATTTAGTACAGAGAAAAAAGAAACAAAAGAAGTAAAAGATTTCTCTACAGTCTGATAGGAAATTATACCAATGCTCCATTTCAGCATCCAACATATACTGTAGACTTCCAATGCTGAACTCCGTTGTCCATATAACACAATTTGGGATGAATCACACAAACAGCTAGGTATTTGAGTTACAGCTATTCTATAGTAAGTACAACCTATTGCTTTTCGGCCTTTTGGTTCAGATCAAGTGTGTAGTAAGTACAACCAAATCAACTGAAAAATCACACACCTTTAACTATCGTTGAATTTCAAACAAGGAGCTGAATTCTACTTAACTTTACAACCATAATTTTTACTTATTCTCCATTGCCCACTGCAGTCTACCATTCTCCCCAAAATCTTATATCTTAAAACTAGCAGATCTTCAGGACCAAAATAGTGAGTAAAACAAGGGAACAATTAAACTGTAGCTCCCCAGGCACACACAATTTTTCCATGATTAAAGCCATTGTTATATACACTTAACCAGCGCACCCTGCTTCAGAAGCAAGTGCTGAATAGACTGTTGCACAATAAATGAACAGCAGAGGGAGAAAAGTCTTAAGCAGGAGTGTTAGAAAACTTCATTTGTGAGACATCTGAGGCTAGCTTTCCAACCCCATTTTCTGTCCCTTCCATCACTGCCTAGTAATAACATTGCTTCTCAAGAAACTAGTAACATTTTAATCTTTTGACTCTTCAGAATCAGTGGTTTTGAGTGAAAATTAATTTTTAACCTCCCGCGTTAATTTTTACCCTTAAGAGATAATAAAGTTGATCTTCGGGTGAAAAACACTTCCTGCTCCCAAAATGAATAAAAGTGGGGAAAAGTCATGGTTTAGTAGTACAGTATCTGCTTAGCATGCAAACTGTTATAAATTCAACTCTAGGCATCTCCAGCTAAAAGGATCCGGTAGTAGGTGATATAAAAGATTCTCAAGAGCTATTACCAACCATGACAGACAAGAGTATGACTTTGTAGCCCTATTCACTCGTACCAATGAATGCAAATCCTACATGCACTTACGTACATCTATTTTTAGGAGTCAAGGTGTACTTACTTTATAAATAAAAATGGAATCGCTATCTGGCTAAAGGTGCAGTTTCAATCACATGTTCATCTGCACATGAAGGAACTCAATGCATATATAAAGAAAACTCAAGCGCACACTCTGACTGTATGAGCATTAACTATATTGAATGAGCATTAATGCATGTGCATTAACCGATACTGAACAGGGCTTGTATAAGACAGCTTCATGCATTTTGTCAGACATAATTTAAAGCTGCGCAAAGAAGACTTCACATATACCTCGATGTCTATTTCATATATCTACAGATGAAGCTGCTTCAAATTTAAAGAATCACTAAGCCACTGTTTCTTCCTCACAAGTCACAGCCACCTATAAAAGCTTGCACAATATTTAATTAACTTATTGATTTGATTTTCATCCCACCCTTTCATGACACGCTAAATGGCAACTTTCAGCTACAATACTATAACTATTTAACAAGTCTGTACACGCTTAAAAAAATAAAGCCACATGCCTTTCCTAAACTAAATCCGGCAAATTTAATATAAAGACTTGAAACAGAGCCCTTCGGGGATTGGGCGGTATATTAAGTCAAATAAATAATAATAATAAATAATAACATAGAAGTTACTGTTTGAATTAACATATTCCAACTAGTCCTGCACTGAAACTTTACTACCATGTAATGTTTCTTGGCAACAGAGCCAGCCTGACAATACAATCCTACTTACGCTACCTTCCGCATAAGCACACATGTGACTATTCAAGCCTTTCTAACTACTCCCGAAATCTACATACTCCCATTTTGCTGTAAAATAAAATAGACGGACACAGCAACCCACTCGGAACTTCCCTTTTGGTGCGCTCACCCTTTCGTAGGACGAGAAAAGATCTTGTTGCACCCACAGCGCCCCTAAGGTAAAGCAGCTCTTCGCGTGAGGGTTGTTAATTCACGACACTCGCAAACTAGGTTTCCAGTGGAACACACCTACGCATAAAACCCGAACACAACTCAAGTCACGTGCCGCCTGGCTCCAATCGGCACTTCCGTGCTAACTTTCAATGCAAAGTGCATTTATCATAGAGATGCCCAAGGGAATGAGTGAGCCCTAGATGGTCAACGCCAATCACAGCACTCCAACTTCCGGCTATGTTCGAGGTCGACGCTGCTCTACAAACTCTATAGTCTGGGATTCTCTCTGCGGAAAGATTTGCAGCGTTTCTTTTCAAAGGGAGTTTGCAGAAGCTCGTGCAGTGGAGCTGGTTTTATTTGAGCAGTAACTTTCCTATAGCATCGGTGTTGCTACGTGGGAAAATACGCTGATACAGGCTTGTACAGCTGAGGCTAGGTGCTTTTTCCGGTTTGTTTGCCAACACTGTGCGAATTATATGGATTCTACCCCATGCATAATTTTAGATTTCAATCATATCCCCCCTCAGACGTCTCCTCTCCAAATTAAATGCTGCAGCCTCTCCTTATGAGGAAGGTGCTCCAATCCCTCATGTTGATGGTTGTTGCATGATGTTATGTTTATTGATAGTATTATGTTGTTGTGCACCGCCCTGAGCCTTTCGGGGGAGGACGATATATAAATTAAATATACCATACCATTAGTCTGAGCCTTTAGGCAAAAGTCCAACTGTCCTACATGGGCTCTTAAGTCAGTGTGCGTAGAGCTGCAGCTCGAGCCTGTTGGGGTTACACGAAATTTTCTGTGCAAATAGAAAACTAGCACAGGAGGGAGAATGTTTCTACCCCTTCTCTTAAATTATTGTCACTTTGTATTTACTGGCAGTTTTAACACAGGGAGGGAGAGCACTTCAAAATTAGTTCGCAGTGCAGTCCCTTCAACCATCCCATTCCTTCAACCATCCCATTCAAATCATGCTAAAGAATGGAACCACTTAGGACGACAGCTTTGAATATTCCACCATAAACAACAACGCTATGTAAATAGAAAACTAATCCACCAATGAACAAGCATATCTTTTTCTTGGGAGTGCCTATAGGGCAGGGGTGTTAAATTCAATTGCACAGGGGGCCAAAACTCAAAGCACACTTTAGGTTGGGGGCCGAACAGGATAACCATTTATTGCCAGGCATGCAAACCCCCTCTGCCCATGGAGGAGGCAGCTGCCTGCTCTGTTGGGCTGAGGGGCAGCAGCGGTGGCCTACCTGGTGCTGCCGGCAGCACCAGGCATGCAAACCCCCTCTGCCCCATGGAGAAGGCAGCCGCCTGCTCTGTTGGGCAGAGGGGATGGCGGCGGCGGCCTGCCTGGTGCTCCCCCTCTCGCGTCGCACAAGCTGGCAACACCATGCTTGCAAACCCTCTCTGCCCCACGGAAAAGGCCGCTTCCTGCTCCATTGGGCAGAGAGGGGACTTGCCTGCCTGGTGCTGCTGCTCTTGCGCCATGCAAACCCCCTTTGCCCAAAGGAGAAGGCAGCTGCCTGCTCCATTAGGCAGAGGGGGCGGCGGTGCCAGGCATGCAAACCCTCTGCCCCACAGAGAGGGCAGCTGTTCCACCTGCTCCGTTGGGCAGAGGGGACGGCAGCACCAGGTATGCAAAAACCCTCTGCCACATGGGGAAGGCAGCTGCCTATTCTGTTGAGCAGAGGGGACAGCGGCGGCCTGCCTGGTGCTGCCGCTCTTGCACTGCACAAGCTGGTGACACCATGCTTGCAAACCCTCTCTGCCCCACGGAAAAGGCCGCTTCCTGCTCCATTGGGCAGAGAAGGGACTTGCCTGCTGCTGCTGCTATTGCGCTGTGCAAGCTGGGAACACCGGGCATGCAAACCCTCTCTGCCCCATGGAGAAGGCAGCTGAGCCGCCTGCTCCATAGGGCAGAGAGAGGACAGCAGCAGCGGCGTGCCTGCCACTGCTGCTTTTGCACCGCATGAGCCGTCAATACCGGGCATGCAAACCCCCTCTGCCCTACGGAGAGCAGCAGCTTCTGTTCATCCCACACGGCAGCCTACCCTGCAAGTATGCATAGAAGTCAGAGCAGGACTCCCCTGGCGCAAAGCTGAATCTGGACCTCCCATCCACCCCTTCCACTTGGCCGCCGTACCCAAAGCATGACCCAGAGATGGAGCAGCTCTTGCAAAAAAACTCATGCAAAGCGCCAGGCAAAAAAACACACACCAACCTCTGCCCACAAGGAGATGCCATGGGACTTGGAGGCCGGGAGTTTGCAAGTTTGGGTGGAGTGAAAGAGGAGGACTTGCCCTTCTTTTGGCTTTGAGTTCTATAACTCATGGCCCCCTTTTTTGCATGGATAACAGGGCTGGGGGCGTGTGTTTGCTTCAGGCTCCTGCTGTTTGTTTGTGTGGGTACAAGAGGATCCCTTGGCTGCAGCCTTTCCCCACTGCTCTTCCCCAGGTCCCACACGGCCCTTCCCCCACGGCTCCAGGCCCGCGAGCCAGACAATGGGGTGTTAAGTGTGTGTTAAGGAGGGCCAGATAGAATTATACAGATTTGGCCCACAGGCCATGAATTTGACACATGTGCTATAGGAGGAGTGCCTATGGAGATAGGGAGAACTCTTCCCATCTTCACAGGCACCCAGCTGTCCCCGCCCCGCTCCTTGCAAATCCGAGATGTTTGTGGGAGAAGGCACAATTTCAGTGTTTGCACAGGGCGCCATTTCCTGTGGATACGCTGTTGTCTCAGAGAATTGTTTGAACTTGTTCTGGCCCGTGCAAGAATTGCCCTCGCAGGGCCGGCGGGTAACAGTCCTCCCTTCCTTTGGAGAGAACGCTAGGGCGGGAACTGGGCCCTTTTCCTACCCATGCTCTCTGGAGACTTTCTCCTTTCTTAGACTCTCTTCTTCATCAAGGGCTGTTTTTTGACCAGCTGGTTGCAAGCGCAAAACTGCCATCTTATTCAAAGTAAGTCTCATTGAACGGTTTACTTCCTGGAAAATAAGAACCGTTTGGAACGCGCATTTTGTCCCATGCAAGCTACCGTCGGAGTAAAATGGCGCCGCCCACAGGGCGATTGAACTAAGCGGGGCCATTCCTGTAAAGCAATGGGGGATGTTACTCAGTCGCCGCAGCCTTCTTCCATGGCTGATTTCAAGAGCTGGAAAGAGCAGCGGCTGTCACGTGTGGACGGGAGCCGGAAGGGCAGCGTGGACGAGCCCATCGCAGGGATAGTGCAGCTCCTTAACGATCAGGACTGCTTTTGTACCACCAGCTCGTGCTCCGGCCGTGTGGTTGTGCTGGAGCAGCCTCCTCTGTGTTCCCCCACCGAGGTAAGCGCAGCTTCGGCCTGCCAACGCAGTGCTTCCCTACAAAGTATCTATTGTTGCCAACCTCCAGATGGCGGCTGAAGATCTCACGCTATTACAACTGATCTCCAGGCAACAGAGATCAGTTCACCCTGAGAAGACTACTCAGGAAGGTGGAATTAATAGCATCATACCCCACTGACGACCCTTCTCAGACACTGCTGTCCCCAGGCTTCACTCTTACAATTTCCAGATATTTCCCAATCTACAACTAACAACCCTGCATGCACCTGAAACTGAAATTATGACCCCTATTGGAATGTTTTCCTCTTGCCCCTCTTTTAGTAAGTAATTTAGGGTCGGAGCACGAGCTGGTGGTGTGCACAATGATGTGTCTCTTTTTGTTTGTTTATAGACTATGAAAGTTAGTACCTATATTTTTTTATAGAGCAGCCTAAGTTCTATTGAACTCACATGCAGATGGTTGGCCTGTATTTGTCCAGAATAGTAATAGTATTTTCATCAATCGTTTATCCACCTCTACAGATCAGTACACTGAGGTACAATTTTAGTGCACCACCACCACCACCACACACACACACACACACACACACACACACACACACATACCTCCTGGAGGGATCTTTTCTGTGATTTCTATGTCAAAGCTTTTCTTACTGAGATGGGTGCTTGATATCAGTGTGGACCACTGAAAACAATGTGGACTCTCTCCACACCCTTCTCATTACACCTTCCCTTTGCAATGATTTATTCAGTCAGTCCATCACTCCCATCCCTGCCACCATTCTTTTTTCCCTTCATCATATGTCAATAATTCCAATTTATGGTTGGAATGAGGAAGTGTTACTTTCTTCAAATGCAGAAATGTATGGTGTGCTTTTTCTCCTACTAGCCTACTAGTGGCTTTGAAATCCAGAAGCAAAACTGTACATGGCTTATGGTGACCCATCAAATATGTACATTGGAAGATGTGGTAAGAAAATTCTGCCAGTTATTTCCATGTGTTTCAAGATTGCTTATGTTTCTGTCATTTTGTATAGAGTCAATAAGAAAATTTACTTGGTAGCGGAGGATGGATTTATTGGGTTTATTTATTGGGACATTACTAGTGTAATCTTAAACAGAGTTGCACTCTTCTAAAACCACTGCTTCAGATGGTACTATAAAAATTGTACTGTGTATATTAGTAAAATGTTCTTCTACAGGAATTCATGACTTATGGATTCAAAACACTGTTTGCAATATGAATAGAATTATACTAATAATTTCAGCTACATTTTTTTACAAAAACCCTCAAATCTCAAGTGCAGATGTTCTTAAAACACTCATTTTACATTTCATCAGAAAACTCTTCTTACATTTAAAACCCTCCCATTCCAACTGTCAAAGCTATCAGTCATGCTGATTGACTATTGTCTTCTTTGGCCTTGAATAATCTAATAAGATGAAAACATTTGCATATTTGGGGAGGGGGTGTAGCTATTATTTTCTTTGTATAACCTCTGTTGTCAGTTAAAGCCATTTTAAACCAACAATGATGACAGATTTCACTGTAAGAGAGACTTATATGTTGCTTAGTTGAATTAACATATGATTCTGTCTTCTTGTGGATTCACTTCAATAGGAAGTTGATTGTGGGTTCACTTCAATAGGAAGTTTTAGCTTCTATTAAAGTTTGCCAGGGGATGGCAGAATGATGGTTAAGATAAAAAAAAGTTTGTACCTGTGCATGCTTTTTGTCTGCTTTTTATGGGCACTCTCCCACTGCTGGGCCTTCCCCTCCCCTCTTTCATTGCTTCTGAAGTGGTGAGGAAAGGGGAGGGGAATACCCTGCCAGGCATCCCTACTTTCACCCTTTGTTTACTGACAGGAAAATTAAACTTTGTTTTCACACATTTGAGCTATTTTAACTTGTGTGGAATAATAATATATTATTAAAATTTATTTAGAGCCATAGTGGTGTAGGCCTTAGACTGCTGAACTAAGATCTGGGAGACCCAGGTTTTAATCCCCATTCTTCCATGGAAGCTTGCTGGGTGATCTTAGACCATTCACATTGTTTCAGCCTAACCTATTTTATTATTTATTTATAAGAGGACAAAATGGAGGAAAGGAGAATGTTGTGACTTGCTTTGGGTCCCCACTGTGAAGGAAGACAGGTTATAAATGAAGAAAATAACTCCCACTGGGAGTATCAGCAAGCATTCATGAAGGAAAGGCTGTGAAGAAAGGGCTATGACATAACATTTGAAGATGTAATAGGAAATTACATCCAGTTTTTTATTTTTAACGTTGAGCCCCTTTAAGGATATTAGTGCTCTAGAAGCTATAAAGTAACAATATTCTCAATCCCAATACACATTTTTAAAAGAGTATTTTGAAGAAACAAGCCATTGGACTTAGGCTTTAGCCTGCAGAAAAGTTATACATGCATGTAGAAAGTGAACAGCCAGAGTTTTCATTGAAGTATTTGTTACACCAACTTTTATAACCAAAAGTTACATTTTAATCTGAACTATGGTTGTTTTCTTTGTCTGTGAATACTATTTCGGCAAAAGGGAAAGTTCTGGCTGTGCCTAGTTCCTCCTTCCCCCCTCCCGCCCCCTGAACAAATATATTTCTTTCTCAGTTTGGTTATAATTGCAGATTACCACTATTCCTTTTTATTTTATTTTTTCCAGAAACTGCTTGTGGTCAGTTATTGTGAATATATGCATGTATGTTGCTACAGTGCTGACTCTGTGACTATGAATTAATTTCAGCTTTTTAAAGTAACTGACTGTCATGCCAGTCTGAATGGAGACCCATGAGTAACCCTTGTTCTGCAATCTTTTAAGATGCTAAATAGTACTGATAAATATTGTGGATTTTTTAGCTTACAGCCTTGCAGAAAGCCACCAATGATGCCATATTCAAATTTGAGCCATTTGTACTTCATGTGCAGTGTCGAGAGCTACAAGATGCCCAACTCCTGGTAATGTGAAATGTTGTACTTAAATTACATCCTTGTTACACAGGGAACAGCTGACTCTTAGCTAACAATTTCATTCCATGAAGCATTTTGTTTATTAGCTGAGTTTGTGAAAATATGATGTTGTTAAAAATGGGGTTTGTCTTATTTCTGTAGATATGATATTCATAAGAGAAATTATTGTTTGGTTGAAACCAGTGGCAGAGATTCTACTGACTTTGTTGCAATGAGAATTTCACAAATGCTTCCCTATCTGTGTGGCAAGTTTCTGAACTCTCTGTTGCTTGTTGTTAGTAGCCAGAACATATGGAAAGGATAACTTTCAGGTGCCATTTTAAGCCAGCACCAGATTTTTTTGTTACTGTGGTTCACAGCAAGAAAAAAGGCTGGGTTAGATACAGACTGAGTTTTCCAATGGCACAATGGAACTTTCCTGCTCACTGCTTTTTTCTTTCAGAAATAATTCTGGCCGAGATGCTGTCATACTGAAAGCTAATTTTAAAGTTATGGGCCATTTCAAAAGCAGTCTTCCACACACAGCAGTGGGTCCACTGCAAAGGAGGGAAAGAGATATCGTTTGCTTATGAAATGATCTGCTTTTTCTGACTTTAAATCTATTTTCACAATGGTGTTCACTGCCTTGCTCAGTAGGTATTGTGATTATACTTTTTATAGTTGCATACTTTTTGCAGTATGTCTTCCTAACTATGTCTATTCTTAACATTCAGTAATAATGTTTGAAAAGAATAGCTTGAAACTAGACAAGTTCCTGAAGCCATTTGTAAATATTGGCCAGCATAGTTAAAATTGCCTGAGTTTCCAGTTTTCCAAAACTTGAACACTATCCTATGTTGATTAAAGATTTTGCTTTTCTCCCCCACCCTTTTTTTTGTGTGTGTGGACAGCATACAGTGGCTATAGAAGCTGGTTTCAGGAACTCTGGTATAACTGTTGGTCGAAAAGGGAAAATTATGATGGTATGTTTCTCTGTGGTGCTATTTAATATCCAGAATGGCTCCTAGGCCATTCCCTGGTCAGGATTATACAAAGACAGCTGTGGCAGTCAGATAATTTATGCACATCCTCTGCCAAATCCTTTCAGGGCAGCTTTTTTACCCATTGCCATACCAGGAGGTACTATCTTGTAGAGGTGCATCCTCATGATCTCAGCCAGGTCTTGAGCACAGGTGTGGTCACAATCATTTGCAGGGCTGCTAAAAATATGATCCACTCCTTAGTTTTAATTCTGTTACATGCAGTATTCAGAAACTATAACAGGATATTGTTCACTGTGATAAAAACAGTGCTTATCTCTGTCATTCATGTCAGATCCCCCCGCCCACCCCAACCAAAAATTGTTTTAAAAGCTTCCCTGGCTGATATACTGCTGAACTCCTTTAAATCATTATCATTCGGGTATTGTGTTTATATCATTCTAGGCTGTCCGCAGTACCCATTGCTTAGAAGTTCCACTAAGCCAGAAGGGAAAATTGATGGTCAGTGAAGAATATGTTGACTTTGTGGTTCATGTTGCTAATCAGAAGATGAAAGAAAACAGGAGGAGAATTGACAGGTTTGTTAACTATTAGGAAATACAAATGAGAGAAGGTGGAATAATGAATTAAATACTGTGTCTAGAAGATTGTAACCTTTGATGTATGCTGGATGGCTGAACTGAAATAGATATCAAAGTGTGATATCAAAGTTTAATGCATGAATCTGGAATTTTGTCTCTATTGGCATAGGTGGACAAAGCACACTACATATTATTTTTGTGGTTTCTTTGGAAGCTGGTTCAGCAGTAGAAGCTGAACAAAGGAGAAGATTATTAGATTATACATTGGGTAGAGAAGGAAGTCACTGGTAGAACTCTCAATTCAACCACAAATTCAGCCAGAAATTGAGTTGGTTAACCGAAGCAAGCTGTTCTGTCTCTTAATCTCAGATCCCTATCATATTTCATGTAAATAGTTACATCTCATATCGTATGTGTGTGTTTGGGAGTGGCATACAGGGCACAAAATAGTTATTTGGCTTTTTTGGTTGATAAATGTGGCTTTCCACAAGCCATGCCGTAAGTACCACTGAGTTTCAGTGTTAGAATCAAACTTCAGCTTGAATTCCTGCTTTAGGACAGTCATTCTCCCTTAGCTTCACCTACTTCATGGGACTGGGAACATAAAATGTAGGAGAGGAAAACCAGGTATGGTACTATGAAGTACTCAGATGAAGGTGGTATAAAAATAAATAGATTAAACTACTTTGACAGTGTTTGAACTAAATCAGTTCCGTATTTTTACTAAACTTCACTGGAACCTTTCACTAAAACTGTACACTGCTTGATAATACAGCAGAGACTCTCTGGATCAGTTTATTAGAAATCTGAAACTAGCTGCAGAAGCAGTTCATTGTGATACTTACCAGACTGATGCCTACTTAAGATAGATGAATGAGAAGGTGATAAAATTGTTCTGAGAACTTTGTTTTGTCTGACTCATTTTAAAAGTTTGTTGATTCCTGTGGTGTAGTAATATATTCTTGGCACATCTATGTAATGCCTGATAAGCCTTTGTAAGAATGGACTGGACTGGTGATGTCTGGAAAATTATTAAGAAATCTAATCATGTATTCCTTTTGTTTTAGATTTTACAGCTGTCTGCAGTTTGCTTTGGAAAACAAGGACCATAAAAGTAGCTTGCCTGCCAAAGAGAGAGAACAAAATAGTAAGGAACAGAATAATACGGTTGAAATTTATAGAAGCAGAAGAAAATCAAAAGGAACCCAAAAAGATACTTCTGCATGGAAAAATAAAGGGCTGGAAAATGAAGATAACACCGAAAACAATCTTAATATTTTTCACTGAAATGTGCTGAACATGGGGTTTTGTGAAGTAGATGTAGCTGTACTATATTTGTAAAAGGTTGAGATCCTATAGCCCACAGGTGGAGTGAATTTAGAGAAGGGGAGTTTTGCTAAATGCATCCCCTGTTCCCTCTACAAAGTTTCTCCTCAGAATCTTGGGGAAAGTAGTGGCTAAAAGAGCTCAGATGGAATCAGCAAAACTCACTCCCTCTGCTTTTTCGTGCAAATCAAGGAATAGCTTTCTTGAGAAGCCAAGCCATCCCCAAAGGTGCCATCCCCAACCTTAAGGGTTGGTTTTGCAGGGGAGGAAAGAAAAGTAGTGCAAGGGTGGGGGGGGGGGGCACAGCAAAACTCTGCCATCAATTTATATCGTTTGATGGTCTACTGGAGCCAGCCCAGTATATGTATTTTGTCCTTCTCTTTGTAAGAGCTTAAAATATTTCCGTGCTTTAGAAAGTAGAATATTTGTAACACAGTTTATTATGTATTGTTGTGATCTCTCAATGCTGTGGGGCAAGACCTGCACTTTCTTGCCCTTCTTTTCACTGTCATTGTCACCACCTTGGTAAAAACCTACCTTTCTCAAGGGTTGCCTGAGGCCAGCTCCAAAGGGATGTATCACGTAAGCATGCCAAGGAGTCAGGGTAGGTGGGTAAGACTTCTGCAGACTCTTTCCAATTAAACAACATCATTTCTACAAGGTAAAAACTCACAATCTTACAAGGACAGGTCTAGGTATACTAAGCAAAATAAACAAAAGAAACCAATTACTGACTGCAGTATTTACAGTCCATGGTATATCTGGTCTTTGTTCATTGCAGGATGCCCCCTCACTGTTTAGCATCGCTCCCTTCTGTCATCCTTTATGGCAAATGCACTTCAAAAAGCACTCCCAGCAATAGATACCAAGCACAGACAAAGGAGCAGCTCCCCTTTTCAGACCCCACCCCAGGTGTGCTCCAGGACCTTCAGCCAATTTGGATGCCAGCTGTTGGGGACTAAAGTCTATCAGGAGAGCACTCTCTTGGCAGCCAGGGTACCTTGCCATTACAACATTACTGCTACAACATGTCTTGCCCCCTCCCTCTCATCATGTCATGGATATTTAACAACTAGCAAAGTAAGTCCTGTTAACAGTAGGTAAATGTGAACAATTCCATGGGAAAGTAAATTATGTTTAGCACACAAAATATGAAATATTTTGAAGTTGTATCTCAGATTATCATTATAGAATATTGTAATAAATGCTTCTTTTGTTTGAAAATACAATTTATAAGATTAAATATTAGTTTTGAAAACAAAGAACGCCCTTGTGTTTTTGAATCTTTCTTACTTCCTTTACTCATCCCTTCATTTAATAGAGATAATGGAGAGCACAAGTTCTTGCACACTGAAAGAGGAAAGTATATCCATTAAAATGTAATCCTTTGTGAATAATTGTATCAAATATTAACCTGAGCTACCATCAGTGTTCATTTATAAACATTTCATCCTTTCCTACTCTGTGTGAATAAACCATTGAAAACAAAAAACGATAACCAGGCAGGGACCTAAAAATTGTAATTGTTCTTTCCTAAAAGTACAAGAATCCTTTAGCATTTTAAAGACATGATTGAATTGTTGTTGCACAAACTTTTCAGATTAGATCCCACTTTTATCAGAGGCAAGAAATGGATCTTTAGTTGACAAATACATGCTTGTGTGAATTCATACGACATCTGTATACATACAGAGGTATATTCATGTATAAAGATATCTTCTTACATGTCTCTTAATTAGGATATTCCTACCTAAGCTTGAGATTATTCCATGGTATTAGATTTTATGTTTTCATAAATCGGTACAAGTTGCCTAAATAATTAATTGTTTCTACCTTAACCCTCAAGTCTTAAGCACATTTGATTGGAAGGAAGTCCTACTGGTTTGAGTGGAACTTCCTCTCAAGGAGGGGTTCTCAGAATCACAATCTCAAATAAGTCCTCTCAGTTCTCTCCTGTTCCCCACCCAATCCCTGTCCATGCCAATGTAAGATGTGTATTAACAGTGCAACAGGCTCTTTGGGCTTCTGCCTTTAAAAAGGTATCCTAACTTTGCCTGGTGTCTGTTTCATTATTCAGAATACTATTAGTGATGCAACCCACACAGTTTATTTCAGTGAAGCTACAGCTGGGTTTCACATAACTTGCACATTAAATTAACAATTTAAATTAGTTTAGAGGTCTGACTCTCATGGATATTATCTGTGCTCCTTGAAGGAGATTTGTGTATTCTCTTTTATGACGTTACAGTTCAGAAGAAGTTTTGGAGAGGGTGAATCCAAATACAATAACAAAACTGTTTGCTCATTACTACATGGCTATCAGAGAATACACTTTCAAAATGAGTTGAGTGTTATAACTCTACCATCTCAGATATATACAGAGGCCTTCACTGTTCAAGAGGACTGAATTACGTGAGAGCTTCTTTCATGATGCCTAGTTGCTCCTGCTTTTTGACCCAAGACCCACATTGTCAATAGCACTTTACTTTTTGAGAGAAGTGTTGGGCCTCAGTCCTAGTGAAAATCTCTTATCCCTGGCACTAGCTGTCAGAAGGCTGTCTACATAGCTCTGTGGAAATGTAGCGGGCCCGGCCACGCGTTGCTGTGGCTTATTGTGGTGAAATGGGAAAGGAACAGTAGCAGCAAATCAATTGCAGAGGCCAGCAGTACGTGCTCATGCAAACACGCAGCCTGATACTGTGTGATGTCAGTGATATGTTATTGCCCAGCATTCAGCCAGAGTTAGGGATTGGAAAGGCACCCCTTCCACACATCTAGGCTGGCTGGTCATGATCCTTTACCTGGGAGTAAGTTTGGGTGTCGCTTCTGAGGAAACCCTCTGAGGGCCGCGACGCAGCCATTCAAAGCATGTCACGGTTGCTGTATCGAGCTTACTCCTCAGTAATGTGTGCCTGGTTTTCTTAACTGTAACCGCAGTATTCAGGGAATCTAGGGTGTCTGGCCCCTCTCTCCTGTCCCTTGCATGTCGCCCCTCACTCTCTTCCCTCCCTCACTTCTCTTCCCTTGCATGCCACCCCCCCTTCCTCCCTTCCCTTTCCCTCCGCTAGGGTGGGTGGGTCATATCAAGATGCTGGGCCCCCTGCCTCCCCTTCCTTGCATACCACCCCTCACTCTCTCCCCTCTCTCACTTCTCTTCCCTTGCATGCCTCCCCCTCCGTCCCTTTCCTCTCCCTCCCTCTCTTCCCTTGCATGCCACCCCTCCCTCTCCCCCGTGTGTATGTATGTGTATGTGTTTCACTTCCACTCGAGTTACTGCCTATGTACTGTTTCCATTGCTCATATCTGGCCATCTGAGAGAACATTCTAAGCTGCACGAACATTCTAAGGGTGACAGTTACACACAGGCAGCTGCATGTCCTTCACCATGGAGCGCCAGGAAAAAGGCGTTTTACCTGGCCCAGGTGTGAAATTTCAGGTATGTAAACATCTAAAAACACTCAGCTGGCTGACTAGCGGCTGGGAATTTTCAGAGGAATTGGCCCAGCAGTTACAGAGGTATACTATCTTCAACAAATACACGGTTAGCTTTTTATATATATAGATTATTACTTCACACGTTCCAGACTGAGCCTTGGAAACCTAGGTGTCAAGTTTTCATTATCATTTGTAACTATGCTACTTGTCTTTGTAAAAAAAGGAAGCTAAAAGGTTTGCATTGGCCGATTATGCACAAAACACCTGCTGCACGATGGGAGCAAATGTCTATCCTCTAGCCCACATTTCTAGTCTTTCAGCAGCAAGCAAGACCACTTCTAGAATGAATTTAATTTTGCTTTGCTGCTAGAGTGGGGAGATTTGCCAGTGAGCACAGCTTTGTCCTGGACCTCTTCCATCTGCCCAAAGCTGGTATGCCTAGCTCCACCCTCCCCACTCCTTGCACTGCCATCCATGCCTTCCCCCCTGCCTCATTCTATATTGCCTGCTTCTTCCTGCTTCTCTAATGCTTTTTTCAATAGATTGATATAACTAAGGCTTTTGCAAGGAACAGCACAAGCAGGGTCTGTTTCTGGCACCAGCGCGCCTCCCATACTCTACTTCTGCCCTCCCTGATGATCAAGAGGGCTTTCTAAAACTTGTTTCCAGGCAAGCCTCTTTCTAAAAACAAGTCTTTCTCACACAGCAACAGTAGAGAGAGTGGAGGGGAAGGGAGGGATATGAGGAGAATAATCAACTCTACAGTATTGATACTACCGAGTGTTATGGGATCTATACGTTTAAGAGGGGTGAAGTTAAGAGAACCAGGAAACAGGCTTGTTGAGACTAGCAGAGGGGGATAACTGGACTGCATGTAATCAGAGAAACTGAGGAGACCACACTTCAGCCCCTTTATGCAGCTTAAAGGCTAAAGGTAAGTGTTCCATGAGTAATAGGCCTTTGAGTTGGATCAGCATGTTATTGAAGCCTGCCTATGCCCTTTATTTGAACCTTGGCTATGTGACACGATGTGAGTAGCATGTTACAAGAGTATATTAATATACAGCAACTCTCTTAAAATGCAGGATTTTTTCAGGTTTGGGCATATGCATGGAATTCTAGAAAGAAAGACGCCAAATGGCATTGGCTCCATGGTGAGGTAGGAAACTCAATGAGCAGGCGGTTGGGAGTTTTCTGCCATGTCCTTTACACTTTTCCTTGTCCCTTTCAGTTTTTGAGGCTATTAAGGCTAATGATATATCTGCACAGATACCAACACTAACAAGTGAGTTGAGGCCTACTATTTTGTTCCCATGCCACCAACATTTTCCTCTGGTGCAACAAGAAAGCTTTCTGCTGCTCTCTATCCAACTGCAGCCTGAATCTTTTTACCCCTCAAGATCCTCTAATTTTCTAAAATCAGATGAATCTATCCTTTTGATACGAAGGCGGGGTTTCCCGAACAAGGCATGTATTTCTCCACTGCTTTTTAGAGAAAGTAGCTTGGCTGCCTGTGATTTCCAAGGGTACATTAATCAAGGATCTTTTTTGCATCCCTCCAAAGCCCTCCAAGCCCTGACCATGAGTACTGGCTGAAGTTGGCAGAATAATAACCAAGACTCTGCAACAATATAGGTGTCTCTGGTAACTAAATCAAGAGCTCAGGAAGCACCACCTGCCTGGCTCCTAGCTAGCGTCACTAGGGCTGAGTTACACCTACCATTTAAGTTAATTCAATCATCTACAACCGGACACATGAGCCCTTTGGGGGTAGGGTCGTCTATTAAATTTAATAAATAAAATTATAATATCCTTTTCCATATTATATCACCAAGGTACCCTTCTCTGGTGTCACTCTACCTTTGAAAGTTTGAAGTCTCCTACAGCAGCTATAAGATCCATAGTATGGTGGTTAAGAGCGGTGGATCTGGAGAACTGGATTTGTTTCTCCAATCCTTCACATGAAGCCTGCTGGATGACCTTGGATCAGCCACAGTTCTCTCAGCATTCTCTCAGCCCACGCAGGCTGAGTGGGAGTGGGTCACTGACTTGATGGCACACACACACTTAACAGATTGGATTGAGAGTTTTGGAATAATGGAGTTTAAGACTACAAAGGTGTACAAATCACAGTACAACCCAAAGTTCAGCAGTGCACATCTGGATCCCACAGTTATGGTCCAATGTTATTTGGATCCTGATTCTGCACCCAAACTGGCTAATAATATGATTTACCCCATTGGGGCCCAGGCAAATAAAGCCTGCCATCCCTAGCCCTACAGTTGTGTAGTTAGCTCCCAAATATTCTTTCATCCTCACTGACAATCAAATCACTAGACCTCCTCATAAAGACAGGAAGAGTATGATGTCTCTCCAGTTCTTCTCTTCCTGAACTGACTGTCATTGTTCTTCTGTCCACAGATGCAATTACTGTTGCAGGTCATGTTAATCCAAAATCAGTCTCTTCAGCCATCAGAACAGATGCAAGTCCTGAGAGATGTTTTTTTTAATATCATTTTAGAAACAAAAACAATTAATTAAACCTACATAATACTCGAAGTATTTTGTGGCTTTTGCCTTTAGTGTGACTAGCAAATAACTGGCTGGATCCCAATTAACCTGAATAACGTTCAACTGAGGTTTCCTGTACTTTCTTCCAAACAAGCAGGTATGGGATAGGAAAGAGATCCTCCAGACAACAGAGGATCCCTTCCCCACCCAGTTCAGTTCTAAAAGTGAGGACAATGTGGAATCTGGTGTGGAAGGTTGCAACAGGAAAGAAAAATCAGTGCAATTTTAGAGCCTCCCTTGTGTGAAGAGAAGCGCCTTCTGCTCAGATGAGGCTACCAGTGGATCTCACAGCCATTTTTACAAAATAGTGATGTAAGCTACATACTGAATACAAAATGTACAATATTTGCCAGATGACGATATATAAATACAATGAATATTTGAGAGAGGAATTATTAAGATTTTTAATATCTCATTCCTCAGCACAATTGCCTTTTTTGAGTGAGGTTAAAACTAGTTCAGAAATTGCATCAGCTATCGGAAACATCTGCTCAAGCAGCAAAAAGAAAGGACTGCAGCTGACAGTATGATAATGTGTAGCAGAATAGAGACTTTTTCATTTTTAGTTTGACAGCATTCCACCAGGTGGCAGAATGGTACATGTAGTCAGCAGAGAGACCAGATCACAAGTTGTACACACAAAGTTTTCTTCCTGTACTTAAAACGAGGAAAGATTTTGTTTTTTGTGGGAAAACATTTTCACAAGCAGCTCATTCAGGATCTTCTGTGATCACACTGGCTCCTGTAAAAGAAAAAGGAATGTCAGCCAAAAATGGAAAGCCTTAAATGCCATACAGCCACTAAAAATATGTTAAATCTGTATATGTATGCAAATATATTGTACTGTAGACAAAACCTAAGAAAAATAAGACTTTCAACCATCTTTGAGAGCAGACATGTTCTGAGCCTTAAAGGAAATATGTGAATCTTAGTATGCTAAATTGAAATCTGTGTATTATTAAAAGGAAAAACAACTGAAAGGAATGCTGTATTTTACAGTGTATTTACACTGTATTTTACAGTGACAACACCTTGAATCCCTTATGTTCTTTGCACTTAGGCGGATTCCTCGTGGGCTCCTACAGTGGCTACACATATGATGCTGGTGGAGCCCTGGGGCCATTCGCACGCTGAGGGCCCCGGAGCAGCCACGGCCTGTGGAGGTGCCTCCACACAGAAGTGCCTTCATTTTCTTTCCCCACACTTATCTTCTCTCACTGTGGAGCTTCGCAGGGACAGGGAGGCATGCCCACACAGAGAGAAAAAATAAGTGTGGGGAAAGAAAATAGAGGCCCGGTGCCATTTGTATGGTGCTGGCTGGGAAACGCTGTTTCCCAAAAGTCACGCTCATTGAGCGAGGCAGGGAAAAAGCACATGCAGAGGTGACAGCTGTGCGAACAGCACCCCTGGAACAATGTTTTTACCATTCCAGGGGCGCTGTTTTTGACCCGTGCAGATTCTGCCTTAGAATTGCTGTTTCGTTTACAAATACATATGGAATCCCACCATGGGTGAGGGGGGAAACCCATAAACCATTTCAGGATGCCACTGTCAGGTGAACTGGTACGGAGTAGTCAGCTACCGTAGCAATCCACACTTCTGTCTCCATTCCCGTCTATGCACAGTAAAAATCATGTACAGCACCCCCTTTCCCATGGATGTCTCTGGGTCAATCTGATTTCTGATGAAGTGGAAAAAGGATTGTAGCATTGTATCTAATGGTTGTTTGCCACCAGCAAAAGGGGAGAAGGCAGTTTTTGCCAATTCTCCCTTCCCTTTGATAATGGAGGGAATCCTTTAGAATCTGTAAGATCCTTTATATAGCCTATTCTACAACATGACTGCCTTTGAGAGTACCCTGAACAACAAACACATAATTTCAGGAGGCAAAAGAGAAGGGAAGAGAGAGGTAGGATACTTCCACAACTGGAGTTCTGCTTATAGTAGAATATAGTCCACAATGATCATAGTTGAAAGGACTGCATGAGTCTACAGACACATGGAGGTTCTCCTACTTCCTTTCCACTGTGCCTCTCATTTCCATGAAAATTCCCTCCTGAAAATTCCAATTTCTCACTAGGATACAGCTAAGAACAGGACAGAGTGTGCCATCCAAGCACTTTGTGTATAGAGTACTTTGGACCCCAGTCAGCGGCTTTAACCGTTATTTTCCAACTCCTTTATTTCTACAAAATCTGTTGCTCTTAATTATTTTTTAAAAATCATGCACACCGTAATAGTTAAAAATCTACAATCCATAATAGTTAAATCCATAATAGTTAAAAATCTACAAATCTACAAATGTGAACATAAAGGCCATGTATTAAAATATACCACTTCAACCATGAAAATGATGGGGCAGGAGAACTTCAGTTTTAAAACAGGCAAAAGAAGCTGGTTTCAAGAGGGTTGGGTTCTGCTAATAGATGTGCTATTCTTGGTAGAATGAATCTTTCAGATGACATTCTGAAGAACCTCTTCCACCAGAGGAAGGCACCTTCCACTGGAGGAACATTCTTTGGCTAGTGAAACAGATTTGTGGAATCAAAGCCAAGGATTTGCAGAAAGACATGGATGATATTATAGTGACCTAAAATACTTTATTGTGAAGATATATAGTAATGAGTTGTTGTATCCAAGGAACTGTTTTAAAACACACTTTAAATATCTTATGGGATCATGGTGAAATCTATTCCTACTAATGTATAAAAGTTGTAATTAACTCCCCCCCCCTTACTAGGTTAACCAAAATTATGGATTCAATACCACTCCAAACATTTCTCATGACAAACTATATAACAGAAATATGAGTAGAATCAATCCCAAAGAAAAGAGCCAGTGTAAATCTATTTAACTATGGAATTAGATGTTGATGCCTTTGTGTTTCTCTCACCATGAAATCTCACCCATAGGCTTTATATTTTATGATTATCATTTTTGTCAGTAACCAGGATGTGTGTCAGTTGATGAGGGTATCAAATTCAAGCTGCTAGTATTAAAGACTTAAACTGTACCACACTACAATATCCATGGTAAAATGATATGGACTGGCAGAGGTAACCTAGCCTGTTAACTGAATAAATTGCAGCCTGATTTCTTTTTAACATCAAAGAATGTTTAGATTTTATTTCTCTGAGTAATATGTTTCCAATATTATGTCATCAATTTCCTTACTTCATATTTAAAAAAGTATACCAGTGGATAGAATTCCAAGGATACTGCATATATTCATTCAACTCTGTAGGAAAAAATTACACATTTTTCACTTGCATATGAAGATCCCTATCCTGAAAATGTTATATAACACCATGTTTTTGTTTTTTTAAAAAAAACTTGGAAAGAAAACATTGCAGCTTCTATCTTGGTGTTTTACAGTGTAATCCTAAACAGAGCCATTATCTTTTAGCTCCACTGATTTCAGTGGATTTGGATGGCTGTAACTGTTTAGGATTGCAATAGTAATAAACAGTGGGTTTTTTTGGTAGTATCTCAGGCCCCCTCAGCACATGCAGAAAAATCCACTTTCAATCCATATTCAATGCACTTAGCAGCTGGATTTTACTGTGTGGAATAGCAAAGTCCACTTTCAAACAATTGTGCAAGTGAATTGAAAATGCATTATTCTGCATGTGCAGAAGGGGCCTAAGTTAGCTTTCTTTGAAAAAGAGAATGCTGTATATGATTTCCCCATTTCACTAGCAGCTAGCACTAGAACTGAGCCATCTTGTGAAAATAAATTGGAAGCCATAGAGGAAAGTGCAATATTTCTTAAGATAAATTTTTAAAAATTTAAAACCCCAAAATGAATTTGGAGTTTATTATAAGATTCTTGAGAGAAAGCCCTGAGTTTTATAAACAAAGTTCACATTTCGTAGGTCTGATGCTCTTCCCTAAATCTGTATTTATGTTTACAATGTGGAAACTAATTTGTTGTTGCTGTTATTAATGCCTACACACAGCATATTAGCTCTCACTCTAATGTCTTTTACAGCTTCATATCACAATCAGATATTGAAAACTGTTGAGAGTTGTTGGGAAAAACTGACATCTTAGGAACAGCAGCTAGGATTCTAATGTTCTGTTTTGTTAAATATAGAAATGCAGGAATCTTGAGCTAGAGGAAAATACTTCCTCTGGAGCGAGACACTTCACTTATTGGAAGGATGTTGTGGGTTCCAAACCTTTATAAATAAAAACTAAACTTCTCAGAATTGAGGTACCTACACATCCCCAAAAGCAGATCCTCCTGCTCATTTTCTGTTTTTTCTTCAATGAAGGTATTATTTATATCCATCATAGAGCCCTGTGTATGTCTGTACCTGAATATTTTCATTAAAGGTCATTAAGACAATTGCCAGGATCATTCTTTTTGTTATCTGTTCAAATGAATAGTGTTCCAGATTTGTTGCAATTCCACTTAATAACATGAATTAATTTGCTATATTAAACAAATTATCAAATAAATATTCAGTATTTTAACCTCTCAATTGTGTGTGTATGTATATGCATTAAGTTCTGCCAAGTTCCTTCTGATTTATGATGACCCTATGAATCAATGTCCTCCAAAACGTCCAATTGTTAACACCTTCCTGAAGCCTTACATACTGAGAGTAGTGGCTTCCTTCATTGAATTAACCACCCATCTCATATTGGGTCTTCCTCTTTTCCTCTTGCTTTCAACTTTTCCTAGTGTTATTGTCTTTTCCAGTGAGTTATGTCTTCTCATGATGTGACCAAAGTACAATCACCTCAGTTTAGTCATTTTAGCATCTAGGGACAATTCAGTCTTGTCTCTTATAAGTGTGCATTTAACATGTGACAATATTTATTCATAAATGGGCAGCATGTAGGGAGGACAAGACGAAGAGTTTTGGATTATATCCAGCCTTTCTCTCCTGTAAGCAGATCAAGGTGGCTTAAAAATCCTTTCTCTTCCTCTCCCTGCAACTGGCACCTTGTGAGGTAGGTGGGGCTGAGAACGCTGAGTAAGCCAAGGTCACCAGGAAGAAATGTAGGAGTGTAGAAGCAAATCTGCTTCACCGAATAAGAGTTTGCTGCTCATATGAAGGAGTGGAATCAAACCCAATTCTCCAGATCAGAGACCACCAGGTCTTAACCACTACATCATTGACTCTTATTGGTGTTTCAGACTATATAAAATTGTGGCCCAGATTGTTTTGTATGGTACGCGGAGGACAGCACTATGTACTATAATTGTTACAGGGTTACCCATAGTAAATGTATCAAATATGATTGCCTCCATTTCCCAGACACATCTAAAGATGTTTAACACAGGTGTTGAAAGGTGCATGTATATATATGCATGTGTAGCTTCCATGTTATATTCATCTGATGCAGAATATACTGAAATAATATCATGCTTCCTACAATCTTTCATAAGGAACTATATTGAATTTCTTTTGCTATACATTTAAATGGTCTTATGCACAAGGCTTATTAATCAAATATATTTGATTAATAAGCCTTGTGCATAAGACCATAAATATAGTTGCTTTTAAAAAGATGTCAGTTCATACTATGTAAAAACAGCTGCAGTTGTTATATGGCATTAAATTGATAGAAAATATGAATAACAGACCATCTTCAATACTTTGCTTTTTTATAACATAACCTTAAATATATCCAAAATAGATCTTTTGAATTTTGCAGAATTATAACTTCCATTACTGCTGAAGTATCTTTCCTCATCCCTCCACATCCCCCAAAACATTATGTTATAATAACTTTCCACTAATAAACATAATATATGACAAGGATATTGTGAAATTTTAACTCCTAATGACAATCACCCTTCTAATATAATTTGATTCATCTGCCTGATGGTCCCAAAGACATCATAATACTCTCTAGTACATGAACCTATTTATTCTGTACATCAATGAAAGGAATTCTGACATAGTAAGCAAACAGCAATTTTGATTGCTATATCTGACACAAAACAGAAATAAAAAACAAACTCCTATATTAAGAAGAAATCAGACACAAATTCATACACACACACACACACACACATACACACACACAGGTTTGTGTCTGATTTCTCCTTTGTACAGCATTAAAAGGTTCACCAAGCTCCCTGGATTATTTTACATAAGAAACCAAAACTTCTAGGAATCTTGATTTTTCAAACTCTAGTGGGAAAACAAATTATGCATTGCTTTTTCCCATTTCCACAGCGAAACAAAGTTAAACAAATTCCAGCATACAGAATAAAATTATATGCTTACTTTCACTGTAAATACTGTTTACCTATGTTAATTGTGGGTGGGGTAGAAGCACAGGGTTGTTATGTGCCACTTCTGATATTTCATATAGTATTTTATATTTTATAATTACATTATACATTTTATTTCTATCCATTTTCTCATGAAAACAATATTTTTTCCTGAAAGCTGATCCTTTTGCTGACATGGAAGTAGATGTTCACTTAATCAGATAAGACAGCATGGGTAATTTTGAAACTTAAAACTTTTCAGTCCCATCAGTTTAATATGAATACTTACTAAACAAATGGGAAGTTCAACAGCTGAGCATCAAGTTATATTACTGACAGATAGTTCAAACCTTATATTTCATCTCTAGCATATATAAGCTTCACCAGAAGGCAGTTCTGAGACAGGCTTTCATGTCATGTGATCGTGCATCAGGAAGAGAGGTGGATTATAAATGTTCTCAAATAAATGTAAGAACATGGAAGGGGAAAATTCAGGCTGTCTCTCTCTTTCCCATGTGGGGGTGGCTCTTCCACATCCTGAAGCGGAATTTTATGGAAATCAGTGCAATCGTATATATGAATGCCAACACGTTTGTTTGTTTTTAAAAAGGCATTGGGTCAATTAATATCCTTATGCTTGAGAGCAATTCCATTAACACCAGTGTGTGCATGCATTGATTGGAAATACTATGAAAAAGCAACGGAAGCTTTCCTTCTCAGGCAAAATATCAACAGCAATTTCAAAGAAACCCACAACAGCATAGATAAAGCTATTTCTCAAGTGAGATCCATTAAAAGGAGCAGAGAAGAACTTCTTAAATTGCTCAGACCTCCTCAGAGGAAGAGTTGACTAAAAATTTATGTGTGCATGACAGAGAGAGAGAGAGAGAGAGAGAGAGAGAGAGAGAGAGAGATCCCTGTAATGCATAGAAGAAAAGTAGATAAGAAAATTACTTGTTTATATGTTTAATGGCAGGTTGTTTCATTCTAGAAAAAATTACAATTATAGCTGATAATGGTCAGGGAATATATGAAGGCCCTGGTATCTGAAGGAAAAGAGAAAGGCTCTGACATAGCCATTAGGATTTGCCGTCCCAGAGGTCTTCAGAAGCATTCTTATAGGACAGGCAGTCCACAGACCCCTTCCCCTGTGCTTCAGACCATGTATAATTATTTTTCAAGGTCACCTATGGTTCTAGTCAAATTCACTGGTTTAAAAATTATTATTCCAAACCATAACAACAGCATATATACTAGGTAAACATGCCAAAGCCACAATTTCCTGCTTTTTTTCCAATAATTTATTTATGGTCAGTGACCAATACAACCCACCAACCCAAGATATACATCAATACCACTGTACCACAGCAGCATTAGCATGAACTGTATGTTTACAAAAAGGATACACTAAAATAGAAATCAAGGTAACCATAGTCTGTTCTGTATACATACTGGGGACACTCATATTTGGTACCCTGAATTTAAAAGTAAAAAATGTCCCTTTATGATTATGTTAAAATATTAACCTGATTAATTTTTTTTAAACTCAGTTTTTAAAAAAATCAGAACTCTACTCAGTTTTTCTGAGTTTACACAGCTGCATACAAAACCAAGCAACTATACATGTCATTTGTTGATTCTCATCCCAGAGAAAATACTCTAGTCTGGTTTTATTTGATTTTCTGGAGAATCTATCCAGTAATGGTCCAATAGTTTCTTCTCCCATTTCATTGAAAAAGACACAATTGAAAAAATATGCTCAATTGATTCAATTTATCTCTGTGGACAGGCACATACCCTCTGTTTATGAAGTGTTTTCTTAAATTTCCTCTCCAGTACCATACAGGACAAAGTCTTACTTCTAGTTGCATAAATGCCTTGCTAACATTATCGTATTCCAAAAAATGCAAGTAGGCTGGCAGACTATTATATATCTTGCGTTATCTGGTGAAATAAAACCTTGGGAGGCCAATGTATCCAGTTCTCTCTTTACATTGTATGCCTTCTGCTTGACTTCAGCTCTTGTGCACTTTATCCCAAGATCCAAAAGAACCTGAGGAGAGAGACCTAGGCTGATTCCACATGGGCCAAAAACAGCAGTGTGAAAACAGTGGGAAATGGTGTAAAAGGGTTTAAAACTGTGTAAAACGTTTTATACTGTTTTCACACCATTTTCACACTGCTGTTTTTGGCCCGTGAGGAATCAGCCTCAGCCTTTGGAGGGAGCTTAAGACAGCTTTTTGCCAGCTACATTGGAAGTTATCCTGCAAAATTAGAGGGGATAAACCTCGGGGAACTGTGCAACTTGATAACCATTTAAATATGGACAAAATGCTAATTGTTGCCTCTACTCTAAGCATTCCACTTTCTAGTCTAATCCATGCATTTGACACCAATTTAGCAACTTGTAAAAGATCCCTAAAAACGTGGACTGGACTTCTCTAAAGGACTACAAGAAGGAGATGGCAGCCCTAAAAAAGAGCCATAAGTTAACTGAGATAATGATGTGGCTTTAAACAACTTGAGAGCCACCAGTATAAAATGTCTCCCTTAGGATTTATGGAAACTGACAGTACTATTTGCTGACCTTACTCCAGAGGTGCCATTGTACTATAATGGATTGTTTTTGCACCTGAGGCCTGCATCACAACCCCAAGATATTTAAGATTTGTTCTCTCTCATTCCCCTGCAATTTCCAGCATCTCATCTTAGGTCTTTTCCCAAAGGTGAAAATCTTAGGAAGTTTTTAATAGTTAATGGTAATTTGTCCCATTTCACAGTAGTGGATGAGTTTGGTGGATAGAATTCCTATTTATTCAGAGTTTTTACCAGATTGTTCAGGTAGAAAATAAATAGTTTTGGAGCTGGTTGACACCCTTGGATGTTTTAATAGGAACCATAACCCTAAGGTCCATCTGACTCTAAAAGCAGTATACACATGCTTGGATAAGACACAACCATCTCTTTTCAATATATGAGACCCATAGCTTTTCCCAGAGCCAGCTCTGGGAACTGAATCAAATGTCGCTTTTATTTTATTTATTTATTTATTTATATATCAAATTTAGCTCTATGAACAAACAGTGATGTATAAATGCTTTGTATACAGTTTTTTTTAGGATGTTCAATAAACTGATTGGCCTGTAATTAGATAGGTCATCTCTGTTATTTTTCTTAAAGAATAGCACTACTACTATGACCATAACCCAATCTTGAGCAATTCAGCCAGTTTCATTAATGTACGTAGTATGTAATGAGGAGGCTAAAAAAGCCCTTGTTTACTTTTAACAGTTCTTGGAAAATACCACCAGATCCCAGGACTTTGCCACTTTTAGCCAATCAATGTAAGATTTAACCTCGATTTCCAATTTTTTATATGGTTACAGTTTGTTCCTGTCTTACCAACTTACTAGAGTTCTTTGAGGGTGTAAACAGGCATGTGGACAGGGGTGAACCGGTGGACATTGTCTACTTGGATTTCCAAAAGGCTTTTGACAAAGTTCCTCACCAGAAACAGTTGAGAAAACTCAGCAATGAAGGAATAAGAGGGGATCCTCCTATGGATTAAAAACTGGTTGAGAAACAGGAAGCAAAGAGTGGGTGTAAATGGGAAGTTCTCACAATGGAAAGATGTCGGGAGTGGTGTCCCCCAAGGATCCGTTTTGGGACCAGTGCTCTTTAACCTATTCATAAATGACCTGGAAGTAGGGGTGGGTAGCGTGGTGGCCAAGTTTGCAGATGATACCAAATTATGTAGGGTGGTGAGAACCACAAAGGATTGCGAAGAGCTCCAAGCGGACCTTGATAAATTAGGTGAGTGGGCTCAGAAATGGCAAATGCAGTTCAATGTAGCAAATAGGGGCAAAAAATCCAAACTTCACATACATGCTACAGGGGTCAGTACTATCACTCACAGACCAGGAAAGGGATTTAGGCGTCTTAGTTGATAGTTCCATGGGTATGTCAACTCAATGCATGGCAGCTGTAAAAAAGGCAAACTCTATGCTGGGGATCATTAGAAAAGGAATTGATAATAAAACTGCAAAGATTGTCATGCCCTTATATAAAGCAGTGGTGCGACCGCACTTGGAGTACTGTGTCCAGTTCTGGTCGCCGCATCTCAAAAAGGATATTGAGGAGATAGAAAAAGTGCAGAGAAGGGCAACAAGGATGATTGAGGGACTGGAGCACCTTCCCTATGAGGAGAGGCTGCAGCGTTTGGGACTCTTTAGTTTGGAGAGGAGGCGGCTGAGGGGGGATAGGATTGAAGTCTACAAAATTATACATGGGGTAGAAAATGATGACAGAGAGAAATTTTTCTCTCTTTCTCACAATACTAGAACCAGGGGGCATTCATTGAAAATGCTGGGGGGAAGAATTAGGACTAATAAAAGGAAACACTTCTTCACGCAACGTGTGATTGGTGTTTGGAATATGCTGCCACAGGAGGTGGTGATGGCCACCAACCTGGATAGCTTTAAAAGGGGCTTGGACAGATTTATGGAGGAGAAGTCATGGCTACCAATCTTGATCCTCCTTGATCTGAGATTGCAAATGCCTTAACAGACCAGGTGATCGGGAGCAACAGCAGCAGAAGGCCATTGCTTTCACATCCTACATGTGAGCTCCCCAAGGCACCTGGTGGGCCACTGCGAGTAGCAGAGAGCTGGACTAGATGGACTTTGGTCTGATCCAGCTGGCTTGTTCTTATGTTCTTATGTTCTTATGTTCAGTGACTGAAAAAAGTGACTGAAAAAAGAAGACACACCTATCTGATGAAATACAAGATGACAGGGGGGAAATGGCCTTATCAGTACCAACCAAAACTAGATTCCAAAATAGACTGATTTTTTTTATCTTTGCTGCCTCAATTAAATTGAACCAGAGCTTCCTAGTATGCTGTTTCTTGTGTTGGAATATTAATTCATTATATTCTCTCTTTAAAATAAGGAGAGATAGGTCCCATGCTTAGTCTAATTCCCTGTGTTTCATAAATAAAAGGGTAACTTTTTGACCTGAGTTGATATTGCTTATGAGAAGGTTAATCAGGAGAAGAAGAAGCCACAACAAATGCTTCTAAAGAACACAACTTGTCGGGGAAGGGGGGTTGTTTTTTTTTTCTTCAATTTAATTCTGAATATGTTCATATATGG
Source organism: Sphaerodactylus townsendi (assembly GCF_021028975.2). Classification (NCBI taxonomy): domain Eukaryota; kingdom Metazoa; phylum Chordata; class Lepidosauria; order Squamata; family Sphaerodactylidae; genus Sphaerodactylus; species Sphaerodactylus townsendi. Next base: position 54,435,108 of record NC_059429.1, on the reverse strand, counting down.
AAATGTATATGTTGCTTGTCAATCAATTCAGTTCCAGTAGTCTGTATTTTAAATTGCATTGGTGTTCAGATCAGAAGTTTGGAAAAAGTTCCCCCATATGCTGTGAATCCTGAAATTCCAATCAGACACTCCCCTTGCACCTCATTATAGCTATATCCATAATATGAATTGAATGCTTCTCTGTTGATTACCATATAATCTTCTCCAAGCTGAATGTCTATGAGAAACTGCAGGAATTTAGATTGTCCCTTCTGGGATTTTACAAACTCCAGAGGCTTCAACAGCCTAATGTTTCCTTGCCATATTAAATGACTCTCAAGTAGGGTCAGTATTCTGTGATCCTGAAATATTTCCATTTCTCATCAGACCATTTTGGGTTGTTTGATTTTGTTAATTTAGAGAGTCATATTCTATCTCGGGAGCCCCTCAGCTACACAGAGACCTCTACCTTCTCTGTGGGTGGCCTGATTTTGCTGTTTTTGTAATTACTATGGGGGGCACTTCACTATTTGATATTGTAATAATTCTTTGTGTTTGATCTAAGGAACCAGAAAACTAAGTCTGCCCCACAAACAGATCTTCCCCTTCTCCCTGCTACTACTGCATTCCTCCAAAATTAGCTCCTGGGAGTCAGTGTGGGCTCTGACTGAGCCATCTACAGGAGAACCGAGGAGTCAGAAAAACTGTTCCAAATCCAAATTTGGATCTAAGGCTCTGTTTATATTTATAACTTTTTACATTTTACAGGAACACGAGTAAAGAAACATTTACCCTTTTATCATTATGGTTATAATTTTTTTGCAAAAATATTTTTGTTCCTTCGAAGATTCTGAACAGGTTAAAAATATGAACAGTCTCATTATTTGATTGACTTTCTAGGAACAGGTATCTCATAATGTTTTAATGATCTCTTCTATTAACCTATCTGCTAGTTTTCAAATACGCCAATCCACTGAGAAAACTTGGGAATTATTTTTCCTTCACCAGTAACTAACAATATTTGCTTATTATGAAAGTGCAGATTTAAGGAAACATTTCAGTTTCCATCAGTATTCAATGTAAAAAACATTGTTACCATACAAGCGCTAATATGTGTGCAATAGCATGCCTAATTGAATTTCAAAAATATTCTGCAACTTTTAGAACTGGATTTCAAAATTAGAAAGAAAACAAACACGTTTTTCTCATTTACTAAAATGAACAGGTGGTAGGTTTTTTTTATTGGGTTACCTGAGAATTGCTTTGCAGAAAGTTAAGATAAAAGATTCAACTACTTCTAATCCTCTTCTACAGTTGGCTGAAGCACTCTTGCAATGGCATACTATCACCCAATAGTGTATATACATTTTTTTTTAAAGTTATATTTGGCATGGCTAGATAAAAATAGTTGTTGTTTTTTCATATATTTACATTATTTTTACATTATTACATTACATTTTTACATGACATTATACATCAAATTTACATTATTTTTCACATTTTGATTTGAGTTATTATTAGCCCTGTTATTTTTAGATCACACCATTCATGTAGTTTAGATCATTTTTTCTGTCTTGCTCTACTACTATCACTGAAAGGAAAATCAGCTCTTGTAAATTGTCTTATGCATGCTGCTTCCAGACACTAGGTGTAGTTTCCTGGTGTGAAATACTAAACATTCAGACAATATGGCACTTCCTAGAATACAACTGTACTGGGAAAACCATTTTCTTCTGTCTTGACTATTAATTTTACATTAATATGGCTATCAATTTATTCCATTTAATTCTACAATGTTTCTAAGATACAGTTGCAAAAATGCTGGCTCAGCTTATGTATCTGTTACTTGAATCAGCAAACACAAATCACTTGATAGTATATTTGGGTTTAATACATGATATTTCTCTCTCTCTCTCTCTCTCTCTCTCTCTCTCTCTCTCTCTCTCCCTCCTTATCACAGTATTTACTTATGTGAATTACACATTTTGAATCAAAATGCTTTCCGCTTTTGAAATTACAAATGAATTAACTTCTGAAGTGTTATAGTCTAGCACTGTTATAAATTCTCAAGTGATAATGAATATAAAGCAATGCCACTTAAAACCATATTAACTTTTTCAGTAACACCAAGCCATGTCTTGAACTTGGATCATCCTTTCATCATGGTTTCCTTTCCTACATGAAACAAAACTTTTTCAGTGACCTCACAATATGGACTAATATTGCAAGTTTATCTGTGCGTCTTTAATTATTTTTCAGCTTATTATAGCTATCTCATGTCATATATTAAACAAATTCCATCAAGTGTTTTTCATAATAGTTTCCAATATGGTAATACCTGATGAATTTTTACCATCTCTGTTGTAAAAGGCCCATTATGCATGAAACACTTTCTTTTGGGCTCTTCACCACACAGTGAGGTTGTAGTGGGTTCTCCTTGTGTTTCTCTGTTTCTTGGGACTGTAACCCTCATCTAAGGACAGGCACCTTGGGAAATGCATCCTATTTTATAGACCTGCAAAACAAGCATAGGGAAGAGAAATCAAGTAGCCTGAAAGGGCAGTTGCAAGTATCGACAAAGGTCTGAGCAAATATAGACAAAGGGATCTATAGTGGAGAAGAGGAGACAGGTAAGTTGCTCTTTTTGTGGTCCCATAGAACCTAATCTGCAGGAAATGGGGAGTAAGCAGTGGTGGGATTCAGCAGGTTTGCACCACTTCAGCAGAACCGGTAGTTAAAATGGTGCTTGTAAACAACCAGTTGTTAAATTATTTGAATCCCACCACCGGAGCTGGTTGTTAAATTATTTGAATCCTACCACTGGGAGGAAGGTATTAGTCATGACAATACTAGTTCTATTCCTGATTTTTTTAATAATTAAAGCTCAGTCCTAGACACACCCACTTGTAATTAATTACCTTTAAAGTCACTGGTACCCCTTTCCCACCATGTGATTTAGTTCCAGAGCTCATACTCCATTGCAATCTAATGAGATCTTTCAGATCCAGTTAGCACACCTTTAGAGACACAAAACTCCTTGCTCTGCTCAAGTCAAAGACCCTCAATAAGGCTGCTACATCATTTATGTATTATTTGCAACTGCTCTGTCAGGCTACTTGATTTCTCTTCCCTATGCTTTTCAGTGTAGAACTTGCAGTGTCTTATATAACACTGGAGCATATATGAAGCACTGCATAAATAAATACTTCAGACAGAATATCTCAAACTTCATATATACTGACCTTCAGAAATAGTGAACAATGTCTTCTTCCTGGTGAGATAGCTTCTCAAAAGAGGAGAGACAGAAACTCAGGATGTACAAGGCAGAAACATTCAAGTAATGATCGGAGGAGGAGAATTTGAAAATCCCTACCCCTCACAATCTCCACACTGGGATCTGGAAACAGAGGCCAGCTTCAGTTGATAAAATGGCACAATATTGCAGCTTTGACTCCTATCATCCCTCCTTCTGCTTATTAGGATCAAAAAACACATTGGATGGTCTAGTCATGGAGCGCCAATATCACAAGTCATTGACTTTCAGTAAGGGTTGAATGGCTTCAGCACAAATTTCTCATACTACAAGTAGTGCCTGGGGTTTTTAAATAGCAACACTTCCTGTACTTTTAATTTCACACTATGTTAAACTGAGAAATAAGGACACTTTCCTTAAGATTTTAAAAAGTTTGATACAAAGGGGATAATATTCCTAAATACAATGGTGGCATGAAAAAGAATAAGACCAGGGCACTGTGATGTTTTTAGATACTGTTGTCACAACTGGCAGACACTTAATAAAAAGGAGACGAGAGAAAACCCAAGCTAAGGACTTTGACAAAATATATACCAATTCATTCCAGCAATAATATTAGTAACACAGAATGGTATCCAAGTTTTTTAATGTCTTGTGAAATATAACATATTGCAGGGCCTGTCCAATATATTCAACGAGAGCTATCTTCTGCATTCAGTTTGACTTATTCATTGCTTTGCCCACCCATTTTACGTATGTTGTAAACACATTTATTTGGATGCAAGTTGATGTGTGTAGGACTAAAGTAGTTATGGCTCTGTGTCTCCTGCTACCATTCAGTTTGCAAAATAACTAATAATATTGAGTTGGATACAAAGCACTGCTAGCAGAACTCTGCTCACAGGTTATATTATTGTTATTTGTGGCCCTTTCCACACATATCACCAAAAACATTTGGAAAACATTTTTAATCCCCGCCCCTTTACTAAAATGTATTTCCACACTCATCCCCTCAAAATTATTCCTGGCTGCCATAACATGATTCTTATCTCTCTTTTTTTAAAGTTCTACATTGAATTGATGTTTCAATGCCTCAATGCTTCTTGCTGAGATTCTCTATTCCTCATATACTTGAAACAGTGATTAGCCCCCCCAAATAATAATAATTTTAAAAACAGAAATTATTGAAATAAACAGGTGCGAGGGAATGAAGTGAGCTCAGATGATGGCACTGAGGGAGAAGTTCAGGGAAGCAGAGAAGCTTGGGAAACATAGTAAAGAGATTGCATAGCAAGATGTTTTCAAAATGTTTCAGCCAAAAAATTGTTTTGTTTTTGTTTTTTAAAGAGATTCATTTTAAAAGTTTTGAGGCTGCAAATAAAACATGTTGGGGTAAAAACAACGTGGAATTTCATGGAGGAAATGTTTTATTTCCTGCCTCAAAATATTTTAAAAGGTTTGTAAGGACCTGTATCTTCACACTGCAGCTTCATGGGTCTCCAAAACGAAGACTTTGAGGGTCAGTGTGGGTTGAGTCACGGTGGGCTACAGAAGGATGAAAGAATCAGTGGAAGTTATATTTTCTTCTTACATATGTCAAACTGCCTTTTCACTCATAGTACCATTTCATTTATACTACTATAAAGTATCCATCTGATCAAAGCAAAATTAAGCATTTGTAAGATTTCTGAAGGACAGCTGCATTCTGAAGGACAGCTGCATATGGAAATTTTTAACACTGCTTTAAATGTTTACTTGTTTTATATTGTATTTGTATATGTTGTACACCGCCCAGAGCCCTTCAGGGATGGGGCGGTATAAAAATCTAACAAAATAAATAAATAATAAAATATAGGTTTAACTTTGAACATCATGGCCATTTTATTTAACATTACAGATGATACTTCCCTGAAGTATGTATATTAGAAAAACAAGTTATTATTTGGGAACCAGTTGCTTATACAATCCTTAAATCTGGAAGTGTGCAAGGTTGCTGACAGCTTAGACATCAATGTGATTACCTTTGGAGAGAGGACAGCTAGCAATATGCTTACTTCACAATTAATCTGTTGCTGCTTTTTGTGGCAAGGAGGATAATGCTACGATCATTTTATTGGTAGTGCTAAGATTTTGTCATGTAATTTTTGAGGTGAGCTCTCTGACCTCCAGGGCAATTGCTTTAGCATGACTGCCCACTTCCCAAACCTGCCAATCCCAAGTGAAACATTTCATTCGTAGTATAATTTGGATTATAAACATCACATATGGAAAGGGATAGTTAATATCTTTCTCTCTCTGGTTGGCTATAACTTCTAAAACATTAACTGTCCTATAATATTCCTTTCAAATTTCTTTTTTTCTCCCATTTTCAAGATATATTACTTTTCCATCTACTATAAAACTGATAACAATCTATATAACAATCTGTCGTACACCAGGGAGGGGGGTTTGAGGGGTTTTCTTTTTTAGAAATAACTTACAAACCGCAATAGCTTCACAACAACCTCTTTTCTCCCCACCCCCCCCCATCCAAATAATAACAATTTACCAAATTGTTGGGAAGTTGTTATAATTCCTTTTTCAAATTATTACTCGCCCTTTAGATTAGAAATGAGGCCAGGCTTAGCAATCAGCCCTAAATGGTAGGATTTCTAAAGTAGGAGCACTTGTCTGATTGTGAAGTGGAGGCCATTATTGCCTTGATTGAGTCTTTTTCCCCCCTCGTAGCTTGCTTGATTTGTAGTGGAGAGATACTACACGCTACTGCTCTAGAAGCAATCAAAGCTTTCTCAGCTTATTTCTGCTCAGTGATTTGGGTCCACTACTTTGGCACAGCTGCCACCTTTTAGCCTCTATCAGGCTGGCTCTCTCTCTCTCTCTCTCTCTCTACACACACACACAGAGAGAGAGAGAGAGAGAGAGAGAGAGAGAGAGAGAGAGAGAGAGAGAATTGGGACTGCAGCAAATTTTTCCATATATAAATCTATAGGTGCTCTATATTGGATGCTCTATATAAATCTATAGGTGCTCTAGGATGCTCTATATAAATCTATAGGTGCTCTATATTGGATGGCTCTCCTAAAAAGAGATTCTATATTGGATGGCTCTCCTAAAAAGAGATTCTGAGGACCAGTTTGATGATACTTGGGCACAGTGAAGGCAATGCTAGATTGCAAGTGTGTGGGTACCAGGTTGACAAAAGATGGGTGGTTTCTGTTCATTTTGTTTTGGGAAGTCATTAAGTAGACTATGGCAACACTCCTATGCCCTAAGTAATATTGCACTATGGCAACACTCCTATGCCCTAAGTAATATTGCACTATGGGTTTGGGAACCATCCAGTCTCTCCCACACCAAAGGAGTGTAAGTTCGATCCAATTACAACTCTTCCAGCACTTTATTGATGAGCTGTATGAACCTGCAAATATATGTCCCATACTTCACATATGAATTTAAACCAGTTTAAATAGTAAAACCAGCAAAAATATACCAGAAAAGAAACATTTTCTATATTTCCCAGTTTGTTTCAATGCGATATTTGGAGTCCAAGCTCCCTCCCCCCCAATTACCCCTTTCACGCTTTTTACAGTGAAGCACCAGTAATCTAGATGAACATCCCTATGCCTAAAAGGCACTACAGTCTATTCCTACTAGCAAGCAAAAGCACTTCAATCCAAAAAAATGCCTTTTCTTTGTATTTTCAATGTTTTAAAATGGCTGACTCTTTTATTTTAAATTATCTAAAAAGTGTCTGGGACACAGTCTGGAACTTGAATGCCAGGCAGTCTGAAATAAACTTTTCTGGCTGCATGAGAGACTAGAACAATTAACAGTTCATAACAAAATAACTAACAGTAGTTTATATTAGACTAGAGATTATTTGCAAAGTACATTTCAAAATTCGAACAGAGTTTCTTGATAAAATCTAGAAGTTGATCTTTGGAAGTGTCCCCCATACCGTTTTCAGGTCATAACTGCAGCTTTCTTTACAAATGCAAGGTCTATCTGAAACCAGATTCATCCATTCAGGGCCATACGGCAAACTATAGTTCAGGGCATTAATCATCTCATAATTAATTTACCTCTGTTAACCAAATGCCATACCTGGATAGACATAAAATAATGCATGTACAAATCTCACCAGCACTGAAGAACTGAAAGGTGTACATTATTATATTGTTAATCATCAGGGCATAGTCCCTGGTTGATAATATATTAGCCTAAAGGTTAATCTAATTCTATCAATCCATATTTGTATAATAATCATAATTTCAACCAGCTCCATTGCTTATTTAGATACAATTAAAAAAAACTACACAGTCCACCTCTACTATGCTGCTAGCAGTGGCAGGGGCACCGGGACATGGACCATGTCCTGCACCATGGCCAGCACCATGTCCCAGCACTGTGGGGGGGGGTGGGGAATGGGGCCGCACACTGGCAGAATCACTGCTCTGCTAGGGTAAGTGCCCCAGGAAGGGCAAATCTGTAGGTGTGACCGTGTGCCGCTTCCACTGACGAATTTGCTCCCCTCCCCAAATGGGGGTCTTAGAAGGATGTTTGCCACTGACCTCTGGAACTTTTTAATCCATGGAATGGATGCTTATATAAATAGTGAAATAGTTCAAGGTGTCATTTCTAGCAACAACTAGTACATATCATAGCTTGGGGGCTAGAGATGCTCTCTGATTTATTTGACAAAATAGGGCATGCAGGTTTCCTTGGCTTCCATTCTTAAACAAGAATATCTATTGCTGTTCTTTAACTTGGAACTTATTTTTGCATAGAAATAATATTTTGGATAGAAATTACAGAAACTATTTTTACAAGATCTATAAAAAGCCACAGCCTGTAATTGTCTTGGAAACACTGTGCATTAGAATATTTGGCTCATCTGACGATTGCTGTAATGTCAAGGACGCTTTTATTCACATTAACACATAGATATATTAGCATTTTATAGTTCATTAATATTTTACAAGATAGGCTCTTCAAAATTATGCATGGAATCAAGAAATAAGAAAGTCCACTTTGAATAAAAAGAGGAATAAGTAAGATGTTTGTTCAGTTATTAGTGTAATGGCATTTTAAAGTTATATATCTGTTCAACAAATATACAATTTGTGTTACTGGCTTCTTTCTTTAGAAAGGCAGTGTAAGGAATTCCATAGAGCAGAAATAAAAGGCTTTGTTGGTTGAAAGACCGTTTATTCAGACATCTTAGAAAGCTCACGTACACGGCGTGGCAGGAATGAAGTCTTCCCGCCAGACCCACAGGTTATAACCTTCTCCGTTCCATCCCCCTCCCGGTTTTCCCCGTCCCATTCTCATGGGAATGGCATGCTCATCTCTCTCCGTGAGATAAGGCCTCTGCCAGAGAAATCGCAGCCGATTCTGGCCCATCGCCCGAGGCGGAATCTACTCAAGGCCAGCGGCTGTGCTGATGAGAATCAACACCATTGAAACCTTTACGCTCTGCTTCCCCTAAAACCTTCTCCCCTGGTTTGTGTGGGGAAGGTATGATGGAAAGCAGAAATAAGGGAGAGCGTTAATATTTTCTGAATACACCCATTGATTATAACCAGCCGGAATACCCCACCCAGGAAACCAAATATTGCAAGCGTTTGCGGTTAAAGCGAGTCCGGGATAGAAACGTCAATTTCATAATGCTTAGTGGCCATCAATTATAGTCGGGGAATCTCGGTAGTGGGTGCCAGGCATCGAGGCGAGGAGCCTCCTTGAGTAAACTGGAATGAAAGACAGGATGGATATTACTTAAAGAATTAGGCAGATCTAACTTGGGCAGTAACATCATTAATCACTTTAAGTAATTCTAAAAGGTCCCACAATTTTTTGCCCAGTTTTGAAAGGGTTATGCTGCGTCTGAGGGTTTTAGTAGACAAGTAAACCCAAAGCCCCAACAAAGGGAAGTCAGTCCGATGTTTATCCGCCTGGAACTTTTGGGAATCTTTAGCTTGCTGTAAAGCAGTCTGAACCGTTTTCCACCCCTCAGCCAGAGATGAAATCCGCTGGAATTCTGGAGGGATGCAGTGCCTCGGCGGGTAGTTAGAACAGCGGTGGGAAGGCGTGAACCTACAATCTCAAAGGGGTTTTAGCATTACTGCTATGACGGCATTGTTATAGGCATATTCATAAGCGGAATTCAGTCGCACCAGTTGTCTTGGTGATAGTTGGTGTAACAATGTAAATACTGTTCCAAGTTCTGTTAGGTCACTGCTGACTCACCGTCACTTTGAGCGTGGTAGAGGCGACAACACGCCGGTAGCCCCAACAGACCCCAGAAAAGCTTTCAAAATTTTGAAATGAATTGGGGCCCAGCGATTAGGACTACCACCTTGAGGGGGGAAGGAGTGTAGGCGGTATATATGTTGAATGAACAACGGCAATTTGGGAGGCGGAAGGAATGGAGGTGCAGGGAATGAAATGGGCTTGTTTGGAAAACAGGTCTACCACCACCCACAAGACCGTGTTTCCCTGGCTCTCCGGTAAATCCGTAATAAAATCCATTGAGATGACTTCCCAAGAGGAGGCTGACTGGGAGGGGTTCTTCCAGTCCATGGGGCTTTCCGGGATGGATTTGGCCTCGCACAAACAGAGCACCCCTTGATATAAGCCTCAATGTCTTAGCATGGCGCCACCAGGCTGATGGCGGAGCTAAGTGCAGTGTCTTGAAAGCCAAAATGTCCAGCTGGCCGGGCATCATGGCGAGCCGAGAACCTGCTAGCGAAGGGGGGATACCAACAATTTCAGCTTCAAACACCATTCACTAAGAGCGGCTGAGGTCACCTTCCTCGCCCGGTAACTCGCGAAGACCCGCCTCCTCGAGTTCCCGCAGGAAGAAGGGGGGGGGCAAGGCCTGAGAGCAGTTGGAGGAGGAGGCCGAGATGTCTGGGATCGGTGGCCAACCCAGTTGAGGGGAGAGGACAGTCTGTGAGATGTCGTAAGGCAGCTCCACCCCAGGAAGGCGTGGCGCATCAGTTTGTTGGCTTTCCGAGGGAAAAAATGGGCGGTGAAGGAAAAGCGGGGAAAAGAAATCATTGCGCGTAGTTGTTTAGCGAACATTTTGAGGGTAGAAGAGCAGCTAAGTTCTTATGATCGACCAAACCTGGAAGGGTGTTTAGCCCCCTCAAGCCAGTGGCGCCAAGTGGAAAGCTGGCTGCTTTGATGGCAGCAGTCTCTTTATCCCCTGGTCCAGTTGAGCTCGCGCCGGAGAATTTTGGATAAATAAGCACCGCGGAACAAGCCTACCATTTTATTTCTCTGCAATAGGGCCATGGCGCCTTGTCGAAGCATCCGCGTGAACCCGCGAAGGGAAGGTCTGGAGTGGGTGCTTTAAAGATAGGCTTTCATTAGTGAAAGCGATTTCAAAAGTTGGAAGGCTGTTTGACATTCTTGAGACCAAGGGAGGGGCGGGCTTGGCATCTTGTGAGTCTTTACCTTTAGTGCGTAATAGGTCTGTGAGTGGAAGGGTCAATTCAGCAAAAGCGGGTATAAAGTCACGATAAAATTAGCAAACCCTAAGGAAGATTGTAGCTCTTTCGGTTGGTGAAACTGGCCATTGCTGGACTGCTTCAACCTTTGCAGGATCCATTTTTTAAACTAGCCGGATGAGATCCTGTAGCCCAAATAGTCTATGGAGGTTGATGAAAGCAGCATAGACAGTTTCGCGAGGTTATTAGAGCAAAGCGTTGTATTACCTCGAACCAAAGCCTCATGCTCCTCCACGGTTTGTGAGTAAATTAAAACATCATCTAAGTACACAACTTCTCCTTTATATAATAAATCATGCAAAACTTCATTTTATGAGCAGCGGCGCCGGGGCCAGCTAACCCGAATAGCATTATTAAAGTATTCATATTGTCGATTTAGTGTTAAAATGCTGTCAAATGCTGGTAGCCTTCTGCAATTCTGACTCCTGTAGTATGCTTCTCTCAAATCCAACTTAGTAAAAATCGGAGTCCCTTGCCCAATGCATCCTAAAAGGTCCTTGATTAGAGGCAAGGGAATTATTGTGGACATGGAAGCAGCATTTAATCCTCGGTAATCAGTACAAAGTCTTAAAGACCCATCCTTCTTCTTTACAAACAGGACGGGAGATGGTATGTTTGGTAGCCCGTCGATATGAATCATGACTTAGGTTTTTATAAAGCCGCGAGGAGTTCTTTCTCCGCCGTTGGGCTCATGCGATAAATTCTACCCTTTGGTAGTTAAGGCCCGGACTGTAGTATGATTTGCAGTCAGTGTCTCTATGGGGGTAATTGATCACATTCCTGTTCTTGAAACACTCTGGCTAAGAAGTCCTGGTAAGCTGGAGGAATGTCTGTGGAATTGAGAACCATTGGGGTGTGCACGCTGAAGAAACCAAGGGATTTATCTCATTGGATGGGGGGTTCTCCTCAATTCATATACTCTCCACAGGGGGGGATCAGTGAATTCTAGAATCCCGTTCCTTCCAAATAATATTTGGTTCATGTAGCAATAACCATGGCATGCCCAGGACAATGGAATGTTTGTACGGAGCAAGTATGAAACTAATCTTCTCCCAATGGTCAAGCGCCTTGAAGGAGGACAGGTTGCGTTTTGAATCGAAGGCAGACCCTCGGCTCAGTGAACTGCCCGTCCATTTGTGTTAGCGGTATGGGTTTTGCTGAAGGAACTTCGGTCTAAACGGAAACTCTTCAGCCCTTGGGGCGCATTAAGCAATGAGGAGCAACCAGAATCTCACGAGGGCGAGGCTAAAATCGTGTATGCTTAGCAGGGTTGGCCAGATAAACGAACAGTAATGGGGAGCTGCCTTCACTCCACCGCATCTGGAGTAGGATCCACATCCATGAAGCCGATGAGAGGAGCAAACTGCCACTTCCCCTCCTGGTGTCACCCTCGGTGGCCGCTTTTAGGCGAACCCGTTGGAGGAGGGCGGATCTCGTGGTGGCAGCAGAGGAGGTGGTGCATGGGAATTACGATCGCGGTGGGCTTCTGTTTTCGGGCAGTTGGCAGCCAGATGGCCTGGTCCCCGCAATAAAGGCACAATCCTAGCGTCGATGGCGTTCAGAGGGTAGTTTTGGTAGAGAGCGGCTGGGCTTGGCTTTGCGAGTTGTAGAGGTGGTGCGTAGTGGCGAGGTTTGGTAGCCCAGTCACTAGCGGCGTGGTCAAAAAGCGAGCAGCTAGCGATCCAAGTCGATCCACTCCAGCGATAGTCTGCTTAAAGGATCACGGATGAAAACACCATCTCTCGAAGTTTTCGTCGATGGCATCAGAGAAGTATTCACATTTCATGCGTTCAGGCCACTCCGGAGAAGTCGGAGCAACGCTGCCGGAACTCCGCGAGCAAATTAGGCAAAAGAGCGGTTGCCCTGTTGAATAGATTTTATGGCACAGATGGCTTCATTTTCAGCATCTGGATCTTGGAAGCGGGCTCTTAGGGCTTGAAGAAATGCAGCCACTGTGCGAGTATCATCCGCCTGCAGCTCAAAAAGGGTCACAAACCAGTCAGCCGCCACCCCGTCCAGGACAGACCCGATGTCCCGTATTTTTTCACGTTCAGATCGATATAAGTCATCATATTCTTCCATATGTGCATTTTTTTAAAAAAACCGTTTTCCACCCCTCAGCTTTCTAAGATGTCTGAATAAACGGTCTTTCAACCAACAAAGCCTTTATTTCCTGCCACAATGTAAGGAATTCCATAGAGCAGAAATAAAAGGCTTTGTTGGTTAACAATTCATTCAGACATCTCGCTTCCGGCCTGGCGTGGCAGGAATGAAGTCTTCCCGCCAGACCCACAGGTTATAACCTTCTCCGTTCCATCCCCCTCCCGGTTTTCCCCGTCCCATTCTCATGGGAATGGCATGCTCATCTCTCTCCGTGAGATAAGGCCTCTGCCAGAGAAATCGCAGCCGATTCTGGCCCATCGCCCGAGCCCAGGAATCTACTCAAGGCCAAGCGGCTGTGCTGAGAATCAACACCATTGAAACCTTTACAGGCAGCTGATGTGGTATTTGGTCCTGTTCACCTCACAGGATTGAATATGCCACAAAAAACAACCTTGCTGAAAGTTTTTCACTATCAAATCCATTGAGCTCTAGATGCTTTAAAAAACCTCATTCTCCATGAATGATTATGATAGCTCCAATCTATATATATAAAAAGCTAACAGTGACTTTGTTACTCATGCCCTAACGTGGAAACGGCTGGACAGATCGCCCCCAAATTTTCACATGATGTTCCTCCCTGTTGTGGGCAGGTAATCAGACCTTCAAATCGGCAAAAGTCCATACCTGAGCCAGGTAAAATGTCTTTTTCCTGGCGCACGAGGCCATGTAGCTGGCTGTATTTAACTGTCACCCTTAGAATGTTCGTGCAACATGTCTGTGGCCTGAGAAGTTGGTATGCCCTTAGAATGTTCACGCAGATGGCCAGAGATGAGCATTGAAAACAGTAAATAGGTAATACTGTTAGGTAATACGAGTGGAAGTGAATCACATACACACTTTGCCGTGTGAGACGTCAGGTGGGGTTCCCCCCCTCACACGCAGGTAACTTTCACTCTCTGTGCCTCACCCACTGCTATCACACAACACACATACTCTCATACACATCCAGCTCATCCTCACACACCTCACTCTGCCCTCCCTCATATCCAATCACCACTTACCTACTTCCTCATCCATATTCACCACAGCTCTCTTTTACTAAAAGCGAGCTGGAGTTTGCCTTTTTCTTCTAAGAAAATCCGTGGGGTGGGGGCAAACCAACACTACCGGCTCCACTTCTTTTGTACATGGCCCTTTAAGAATCCAAGGTGCTGGCCTCGATCTGATCATCTCACCACCCTGCCTCTGCTGCCTGACTGGGATAGCCTCCTTGCCCCAGTTCTGCCTTACCCAGGCCAGGACTGTGCATGTCAACCAGCCTCATGGACAGTGGGATTCGCACTCTGGACAGTTGTAGAATGGAAAGGGTTACTTTATACTAAAAAAACAAGACACCACCATATAACAATGTGAATTGAAAAGGGAAAGAGGGATTCCATTTGACCACCCCAAAAGGCTATGCTGCAGATCATTGGACCTGCATGGACATCTGTGTGGTTTGGGGACTGTGATGAGAAGGACAATTGCCACAGCAATGCATGGCCAGGCCCCACTAGTCCCTGTATAAAGTAGGTGCTATGAGTTAAATAAAATAAACAGGCTCACCACTCATGAGTTCATTCTGAATAAGATGAAAAACAATGGAAGAGAAATGATGGGAAAAACTGGTCAGAATGTGACAGGAATATTTTTACCATACCTTTTAATACACCAGCACAAGAGTCAACAAAGTGTGGGCCTACAAAAGCCACTCATAGTAATGATGCAGGTGGCAGAGAGGATTGATTATTTGTGTCCATTTTAAAAAATCAGTTTTGGGTCTGTGAGATTTTGGAAAAAGAGGATTGGAAATCTAATAAAATGTGGCAAGATGATCTATGGTTTGCTCATTCCAGGGGGATATCCATGTTAACTGTTACAGCAAAACAAAAACAAAACACATAGAGTCTTGTGGCACCTTGACAATTAACAGATATATTATAGTATAAACACTGGTGAATTAAAGCCACTTCAGTCACCTGAATCTCAGAAAAGCTTATGCTACTATGAGTTTTTGAGCCTTGAAGGTACCACAAGAAATGGAGAAATAGTCACAGTATTTCTGAGTGCACTGAAATTTCTCACTTAGTTCAGATCTTACTTTTCCTAAACGTTCCACTGGTTTTGTCATGTCTACTTACTTGCACTGCAGTCTCAGCTAAGCTCAGTGATTCAAGCACATTTTTGATCTGCAGGTCAAAGTTAATTCTCAAAAAATCACCCAGAATCAGACTTTCATACCATCCTTCCTCCCATTTTAAAATGTAAAGTACTGCATATGCACAATAGAGAAAATGATCCAAAGCATCCCTCATTGTATGGGAATTAGAGTCATACCTACTCTCCATGAATTACCAGATTGACTGTTGCAAGCTGACAGAGCTGTGCTGAAGCCAAAAACCTTTAGCAAAGTCATCTTCAACTCAAGATTAGTTCTTCCATGCTATATTTGGAAATATAATGAACATTCAACTGCTCTATAATTTCCTTAAAATTCCCACACATAAAGAATGAAAGCAATGTTTTGCTTGAAAATAAGCAAAATTGTTTTAACTACCCATGACAAAAAGTTCCAGTTTGGATCACCAAAACACAGAGATTATAAAAGATTATAGCTAATTATGCACAAACCATCTGTTGCATAACGGGGGCAAACGTGCATAGCTGCAAGATTTCTTGAATGGTCGCAGTGGCGTTCCTGCCTAGGGACAGGGGGTACCCTCTGTCGCCGGGCACCCCCCATTTGGTCACGTGGGGGGGCGCCAACATTTCAGGGTCGTTTGTGTGTTTTTAAATTTTTAAAGTGTTTTTTTCACGTTTTGGCCTTCAGGGGGCGCATTTTTAAGGCTAGCGGCACCAAATTTTCAGAGTACCATCCAGAGACTGTCCTGATGATACCACCCAAATTTGGTGATGTTTGGTTCAGGGGCAGCAAAGTTATGGATGCCCAAATGGAATGCCCCCATCCCCATTGTTTTCAATGGGAGCTAACCTGAGATGGGGGCTACCCATTTGAGGGACCATAACTTTGGTCCCCCTGAACATAACTTCACCAAACTTGGGTGGCATCATAAGAATAGTTAACAGATGATATCCTGAAAATCTGGTGCCACTAGCTTTAAAAATACATCCCTTCCAGGCACCCCAAGAAATTTGTCTAAGATTCTTTGTTTTGCAGTGACTTTGCTGCATTGTAGCCAATGGGGAATTTCTGAGTGTGTAGGCAGGCTGCACATTTTTGAAGATAGAGGCACCAGACTTTCAGGGTGGCTCCAGGAGGGCCTCCTGGTAATAGCATCCAGGTTTGGAGACCTTTGCTTCTGGGGGTTCAATTTTATGGGCCCCTAAAAGGCTTATTTTGTTTCCCCGCTCCTGCACATGAAAGCCTGTGGGCTGCGTTCTCTCAGAACTCTCTCAACTCCCCACTTCAGAAGCAAAGCTCACCAAGCTTGGATGCTATTACTCAAGGCCTCTTGGAGCCATCTTGGAAGTCTGGTGCCTCTATCTTCAAAAATGTGCAGCCAGCGCTTACACACTCAGACATTCCCCAGAATCTGCCAGGCTCTTCAGCAAGTTCTGTGGTGGGAAAAATTACTTTTCCCACCATAGACTTCAATGGGGCTTTCTGTTATGCCCAGATGGCTCTGTGGTAGAGGTTTCAACAGGAGGCACTGTGGTAGGGATCTTGCTCTGGGTGGGGGCATTTCCTGTAGCTGCTGGTGTGAGTCTCCTGAAAGGAACCAGCTAAATTTGCTAAAATGTGTGTGGAAGAGGAAAATGCTGTAGGCACTGAGTTGAAGGTGAACCTGATGCCCACAGCATTCGGCCATCACAGGCAAACTTTAGCAAAGTTGGCTGGTTCCTTTCAGGAGACTCACACAAGCAGCCCTGCAGGGGGCCTTGAGTAATAGCATCCAAGCTTGGTGAGCTTTGCTTTTGGGGGTGGGTGGGGGCGCTGAGAAGTTCTGAGAGAACTCAGCCAGCAGGCTTCATGTGCAGGAGCGGGGGACACCAAATAAGCCTTTTAGGGGCCCATAAAATTGGACCCTCAGAGCAAAGGTCTCTAAGCCTGGATGCTATTACCAGGAGGGCTTCCTGGAGCCACCTTGAAAGTCTGGTGCCTCTATCTTCAAAAATGTGCAGCCTGCTTCAGAAATTCCTCATTAGCTACAATGGAGCAAAGTCACTGCAAAACAAAGAATCTTGGGCAAATTTCTTGGGGTGCCTGGAAGGGATATATTTTTAAAGCTAAGTGACACCAAAATTTTGGTGTCACCTGTTAACTATTCTTATGATGCCACCCAAGTTTTGTGAAGTTAGGTTCAGGAGGACCAAAGTTATGGTCCCTCAAATGGGTAGCCCCCATCTCAGGTTAGCTCCCATTGAAAACAATGGGGATGGGGGCATTCCATTTGGGCATCCATAACTTTGCTTCCCCTGAACCAAACATCGCCAAACTTGGGTGGTATCATCAGGGCAGTCTCTGGATGATGCCCTGAAATCATGGTGCCTCTAGCTTTAAAAATGCGCTCCCTGCAGGCTGAAAAAACACCCAAAATACTCCCCCAAAAGCCCAAATACCTTGCATTCGCATTTGTTCATATTTGGGCAGGACATAATCAGACAATTTTTGTCCGAATGTGCCCAAATTTGCCCAGATTCCAGCCGAATCTGCTATTTGTTTCATCTGAATCTCCAACCCTCAAAAGTAATGCTGTTTCAGGGTGGGGGAGAATCCACCCCCAAACAGCATCAATTTCAATTTTGTTTTAACAGGAGACCCCAGATTCTCCCTTTAAGGTAGATTTAAAAGAAGAATCTGAGCTCCCTAGTTTAAACACCATTGAAAGTGATGCTGTTTGGGGGTGGATTCCACTGGAGGTGTTTTTTGAGAGATGATGCTGACATTTGTCTGGTAAATGTTTTGCTGGGGGTGATTTGTGAGAGATTTACATGCTTAATACCCACTTGCACTGGCTTGGAGCTGTTTCTCAGGCTAACAACCTACCTCATAGGGTTGTTGTGATTAGGAAATTAGGAAAGGAGTTGGTGGGGAGAGAGCCATGTATGTTTTGCTGGGAGTGAGAGGCATTTTGTGAGCTGGTACAAAAAATCATTGTTTGGTCATGGTGGGGGAGGGTGGCCGCCGATACGCCGGGCCGGGGGGGGGGGCGCCAAACTCAGGTTTTGTCCCCGGGCGCCAGTTTGCCTAGGTACGCCCCTGCATGGACGTATTCCTCAAGCCCCACTTTCACCTTTTCTTCTCCCTACAGCATGACCACTTCTAGCACGAATTTAATTTTGCTTCACAGCCAGAGCTGGCAGAGTTGCCAGTAAGCACAGCTTTGGCCTGGACCTCTTCCCTCCACCGACAGCCAGCCTGCCTGCTCTCACTTGCCACCACTCCCTCACACTGCTTTTCACACTTCCTCCTCCACCTCTCTAAATGTTTGTATTGATACATTGATAAGAACACACAAGCCAGGTCTCTTTCTGGCTCCCACCCCACCTCCCCCCGATCTGCTTCTTCCCTCTTCGATGATTGGAGGGCAGTTTTAAAACTTTCTTACAGACAAGCTTCTATTTAAAAAATGAACCTCTCCCTTTGGCTTTTGTAAAGCAACAACACAAGCAGGGTCTTTTTCTGGCTTCACCCCATCTCCCCCACTCCCTTGCACTGCCGTCCATGCCTTCCCCCTCATCCCTCATTTCACGTTGCCGGCTTCTTCTCTAAATGCTTATATCAGAACAGTACATGAAGGGTCTCTTTTTTGTCTCCACCCCACCTCCCGCACTCTGCTTTCACCCTCCTCGATGACCAGGAGGAATTTTTACAATTTTATTTCAAACAAGACTGTATTTTAAAACAATTTTCCTGGCTACAACAGTAGCAGGAAGAGAAACAGAAAGAGAGAGAGTGAAAGGAAGGGAAATGAGAAGGATCTAGCACATAGTCCCTTTCATCATCTGTATGTGATCTGGGGAATGACTTTACCTCTTTCTTTGGGGGGTTATGTTTGGTTTACAATATCAATATACCTGCTATCACAAGTATATCAATCTAAATAGAATTTAAAGGGCTTTAAGAAAGCCCTTTATCTTGTAATTATGGATGTGATGAGATCTGTGCCTTTAAGAAGAGTTGATGGGTAGAGTTAGGAAAACCAAGAAAAGCTGCAGAGGTCCATTGAGACCAGCAAGCTAACTTTGGAGCAGGCAGAGACTAACTCCTTGCATGTAAATAGAAAAACACAAGGAGACCCCTCTCCAAGCCCACTGTGTCTTAATGAGCCCCTAAAGAGCCCAGAGTTAAGTGTTCTATGCATAATGGGCCAATGAATATATTAGTATTAATGGGCTAACGAAACTATCTGATAAACAACGATGCTCATTTTAAGCCAATATTTTGAAAACTTTGCTGGCTCCTCAGGCCATGGCAAAGGCAACTCCTAGAAAGGGATTCACTTGCAACAGTCTGTTGTGACTCTAAAACTGAATGACCTGTGGTAAAGCAAGGCTAAGGTTTTTTTTAATATTATCAACTGCATCTACTGTATTTCCAAGCAACCTGAAGGGAGGGGGTAAGCCAAGTGAAGGGTATATTTCCTAGTGCTGCAGGGTGGTATCATGGCTCATGTCTGGTAACAAAAAAGGATAACCATCTTTGTGCAAATTTGACATCTATAAATTGATTACATAAGTGGGCAACGGTGGTCCTTTTAAGTATGTTCCTTTTGTTTCAGCCTTACAGTAAAATTACTAGCAGCAGTTTACCATTAAAGGGGAAAAATAATAACTGGATACGCTTTCATCTGTACATACAATTACAATGAACTGCATGCTTTAATAGGATTGTGAAAAATCTGTGTTTGACCCATACAAAAAAGTAAACATTCTTGTTCTGGATACTATATCATTATCACAACAAAGAGAAACTCCTGAAATCTGAGGATTTAAACATCTGGAGAATGTTAATCACTTCAAAATGACGGATGTTTTTTATTTTAGCTTTTGACAGACACACTCCTTTCATAGATAGATGATTATTTACATAAATTACATCATCAATGTGAATTTAAAAAAAACTTCAAAGGATAAGAAGCTTAATTAAAAAGAGACTTGTATTTTGCTTCCTTACCCACCAACCCTGTCCTTTTTGTAAAATGGCAGGAAAAATACCTTTTCCTTCCCCCCTTTCCTTTTGCAAATTGTTCTAATCCCTTCATGATTTTATAAATATGAAGCAGTTGCTCAAAAGTTAGTTCACATCTGAGATGCTGAGAACATTGAAATACACCCATATGCTTGCTTTGTTCCGTTATACACCTTCAGAATCAGTAATTTTGATAAATAACTAATAATTGACCCCTCCCAGGCCATGCTTGAGGCAGCTAAATAAATAAATACCTTGATAGCCAGATTTACTTTGATACACAAAAATTCTGGGGTTCCTCTTAAGCACCTCCTGTTCCAATAAGGTAGAGGAAAAACTGAATGAGCTTTTTGCTTTGATGAGCAAATGCTTTGGGAAAAGAGCAACCAGGCACCAAGAAAGACATCAACAAATACCATGCTGGAGGTAACTGCTGCATATGTTCTCCGAACCAGGGGATAAAATCAGATTAACAGCTTGGTGGTAAAAATGCATATGAATGCAGAGAAGGGATGGACACTGAATTTTTGTGTGTGTGAATTGTCTGGTTTGACTATCTGGGAGTGCAGCTCCCCACCTCCTGGCTCAGTGCACTTTTCAATGGAATTTGAGGTCATGGCAAGCTATGATTTCTCCATCTCTCTGTGACATATAAGTGCATTCACGCAAATAGTTATCATGCAAAAATAAAATGGCTCTGGTAACTTTATCAGCTCAGTCATCTCCTCAATTTCTCATCTTAACCAATCCCTAAATTGTTGTAAATTAGGAGGGCAAAACCTTCAAACCTCAAAAGCAACAATCTTCATATCACACACTCACACAATTAAATTACAGTTAGTATATTCCACATCAAGTAAATGGTACAACGATCCTTTTTGGTAGTCAGGCCCTGAAACTAGAAAATCTGATGCAATCATTCTATTGGCACTCCATACAGAAAGCAAAACATACCATGCACTGCAGCTTATTATTCATTACACTGTGTTGCTATGAACACTGAGAAATTTCTATCTATTGCAGCCCAACAAATCCAAAATCTTCCATTGTATTGTAATGGAAAAAGAGCAAACAACATATTTCAGAATAATTTTGTTTCCAAGCAAAAGCACTAATTATTGAACAGCTTCTTCAGTTACCGTTAAAAATACCATTGTCAGAGAGCTACATTTTCTAATCTAACTTTAATGTAATTCACTCTACTTTGCCAGTTTGTCATATCAAAGAAAACAATCCTCAATGAGAAGGCTTCCAACATTAAGAGAGCTCATAAAACTATTTCAATTGTCTTTGTTTTAAGCCCGCAACTAAAGGAAGATAGCATTCTCTATGCCTCCAGACTCCCTGTGTCCTGCCAAATGCTGGCCAATAGATCTGGTGCAATTTAGCTGATCCCATACAATTTCCTCCTACACTCTGAGCTGATCTGCAGGTTGACCTTAGACAATTTGTCTTCTCTCTGGTAGAAATGTCACCCAAAAGGAAGCTATTAAATCAAGAAGGTAATTCTCCAGGAACAGTCCACTGTATAAACAGAACTTGACCTCAGGTAATTTATTTCTGGTCCTTTACAAAGAGACTGAAGAGACAGGACTGATAAATGTCAGGGTCTTAATCTGTCAATTAAATAAATGGGAGAGACCAACTTATTATATGTTGTTTTGCAAGGGCTGAATGAAACATGTCAGAAGCAAGCATAAATAAGATGCCATAAGTAGGTTGTTCAATCTTCAAACCATATTTTTGAGCTCCCATTGATAATGTTTATCCTGTAAATGTCAGTAGATGGCCACATTAAAATTGGAGATACAATCCCAAGCATGGCTGCTTGAGAGAAAGTGGAAATAATGTGAATGGCAATGGCAGATAAAGAAAAGAAAGTGACATTATTAAAATGAATTGATCCTACCATTGATATCCTTCAAAATTAATAAATGTACAGCATAATCCTGATGGGCACTGAAGCAGAGGTGGTTGGTCATAGATGCAGCAGAGGAGCTGCTGGCCCACTACTTAAAGGAAATCTGCACAGACTGGAGTCTGAGCATGGGAGAACAGGGGCAAAGGGGAGCATGCACCACTGGACCTTGCCAAAAGCACACATCCCATCTCATTAAAGGTGCAGGCCCTCATCAAGCAGACCAGAGGCAACAGCACAAAAGGAAAATGGGATGTGGACCATCCTGCACACCAGACATCCACCCAGGAGGGAGTCTCATGTTTAACAATGGGGGCAACTCCTAGGACAATGGCATGGAAGCAGCTCAGAAAACATGAGGCTGGCCATGGGTGCCTGGTGGTTACCAATGAAGGTGTTTCCCAATACCATGGCCACTGTGCTAAGACCCCAGAGTGCACTTTAGGCAACCCCCCTTTGACCCCAGTGAAACCCACAAGCTGCTCAAGGTAGCATAGCAGTGCTCTGAGCCACTGCAAAACTCTCCAAACATCGTCTGCAACATCATGCTAGGTTGCCAGCGACTCCCTCTTAGTGGCCACACACAAGACTGAGGGTCAACTGAGATGATATTGGGACCCTTACCCACTTAGAGATGCACCAGTCACACCTTCTGGAGCTAGACCAGGGCACACCATGACTCTGTATCTCCCAATCTCCCATGGGCTTGACCCATGTTCAAGGACATAGAGTTCACCAGTTCATTTTCAACACTTACCTGAGGAGTCTCTAATGCCTAAGGTCTGGAGGATGTCCAATCCAGCCTACATGGCACTTGCTAGACCAGTTATTTGCCAATTTCTGACCTATGGTGAGTGGTTCTCTTTTTGGGGGCAGCCCAGTCAGCCTGAAGGTTGGCCACCTGAGCAGCAGATGGGACCCTGAGAAGGAGGCACAGTAACAGTGGATATTTGGGTGATGTCGGTGATCAGGTAGGTGGGCATATTAGCAGGAGGCTTTGTCAGCACCATCCCAGCACTCAATGCTGGCACTGTAGCACCAGGAGGTTTAGCCAGAATATTTTCAGATGACACAAGTATATCTCTGAGATAGGTTGGTGTAGCAACCAGTTGACTCCATGAGCATTCCCACCCCCAGTATTGACTGTTGGTGGGCTGGATCCAACCTAGATGAAGGGAGAAGTCTTTGATTTCTTCCACTTTTCTTTAAATGTCTATGTCAGCACATCTTCTAATGTCCACAAGTCAACCTTGGTCAAGGTTCAAATATGTGTGATTACAGACAAGACTCTCTCCAATTCCTGTGCATGATACCTTATAAGTATTTTTTTTGCCTATAGGAAGAATGGAATCCCCAAAAAGCAGTGTTAGCTGAAAATATGGAAGGAGAGAGATAATCTGAAGGAGGTAAAAGAGAATTGACCATGTTCGTTCAATTTTTTCAGGCATCACAGTGGAATGTCACTTCATTCCTTCAGCTCTATTGACTATCAGGAGCAATTTGCATCTTCTCTCCTCTTACTTGACTGCAGCACAGCAGTTGGCCCAGGTGTTAACTTTAGAAACATGTGCCTCTCTTATCATGTTTGTGGTAAGAGCAAAAGTTCTGAAAAACCTGTCAGTCAAAATAGATGAGGTTAAAATTAATGTACTTCACAGTCTTCCAAATTGATTCAGGTGTTCATTTAGCTAGGAAACATGAATAAAGATAAGAAAGTCTTTTTGTCAGCAATAGAATCGATTTAACTATGGAACCAGGTAGACTGAATGTTATTGAAAATGACATTCATTACAATACTATGCTGGGCGGAGGTGGGGACAATACTTAATTCTGCTCCAATTAATGACTATTATTTGTTTGGTAATAATTATTTTCAATACCTGGCTCTCCAAACACCACCTGTAACATCCTTTCAGTCATTTGTGCATGTATTTATTTATTTATTTTGACTTCTATTCTGCCCTATTCCCCCAGGACTCAGGGCGGGTTACAACATAAAATCATGCTAGGTAATAATTATTTTCAAGACCTGGCTAATACTCTTGCACATTTATAATTTGTAGATGTCATTTCAATCTTACACTTAACATATACATAGTTCGTGGCATTTTACAGTATGACCTATAAACCACTGAAACCCGAATATTCATGCCCTGTATAATTGAGGACTAGGGACAACATCTAACGGGATTTTGGATCAGAATCCTAAATTTGACATTGTGAGTGGAAAATATAAGGCAAAAAATAACATTAGACATTAGAATATGTAATAAGTTTTTTCCACTTTCCATTTACAAGGCAACAGGCACAGAGAAGGAGACAAAGAAGAATGTGCAAAGTGTATACACATCTGAAATATTCCCCCAGTGGAATGTCTTGGTCAGATGAGTAAATTGAACCATTTTGTAAAAGCCTTTGAATGCCAGACCTGGGAAGCAACAACAAGGGAAGTTTTGGGCCACTATCTCTTGCTTGTATGCTATCTGGTGAAGGCAGTTGGTCACTATGTAAAACAAAGTGAAACATTATGCTAGACTGGATGGACCACTGACAGAACCACAAAGATAATTTGTATTTTTCCCCATTCACCCAAATAAAAGCTCAAGGTATTCGCACATCCATTTGACAATGTGCTTTGTAACATCCAAAATGACTATGATTAAATTATAGTTGAGAGATTCAAATGAATGAGGGCTTGTCTCAGCTCATTTCCTGCTTTCCATGCATTCTGTGTTCCAGAATGCTGATTCCTCAGAACACCTATATCTGTGAGCAACTCACTGGCTCTGTATTCTGGGACATTATTGTTAGAAGAAAATGTAATCAGTTCCTGTACTACAATAAATGTGAAAACACAAACTCCTTTAAAAAGGGGGATGAGAGGGATTATGTGTATGTGACCTTACTATGGTCAGTGAGAGGTATAAAAATTAACCATAACAAATTTTCCTACAATGAATTGTTTTTTTCTAAAAACCTAAGCTTTGAAAAGTTTGCTGAGAATGTGCTTTGAACCTTTAAAAATTGTATTTTACTGCAGTTATGTCCCTCTTTTTTCCCATTATAAAACTCAAAGTGACATACATAGGGTTTGGGAGCCAGGATGGTGTAGTGATTAATAGAGGTGGACTCTAATCTGGAGAACCAGACTTGATTCCACACTCCTACAAATGAAGCTTTCTAAGTGACCTTGGACTAGTCATAGTCCTCTCAGAACTCTTTCAGCCCCTCCTATCTCACAAGGTGTCTGTTGTGGGAAGAGGAAGTGAAGGAGTTCAGATCCAGATTCAGAGACCTTTATTAGGCATTTACAACTTGGGGACAGAAGGAAAAAGGAAAAAGTAAATCCAATGGGGAACAGTGAAATATATTGTGAACAGAAGCCAAGGGAACCTAGTTCATAGTGTGCACAAAATTTTGGCTATTATTTCCATTATTTCAGCCTTGGGATTATTGAGCAGAAGAATAATCTTTGCATTGGTGGAGAGATCTGAGAACCCAGCTGCGGTTAAGGCAGAGAAGTCGGGCCTAAAGCTTTTATACTTCAGGCAGAAGAACAAGATGTGTTTAAGGGACTCAGTATAGGAAAGGCAGAAAGAACAATGTCAATCAGGGTATAAATCAGGGTATAAATTCAACTCTTCTTCTTCCCAGGTTCTCTCATCCAGGCACTGACCCAGGCCTGCTCAGCTTCAGTGTGGTCATATCACATCCTCCAATTATTCATGGAGATAATTAGCCTAATCCTTTTAGCTACCCCTGACTCAAACACACCTGCATACTAGCAAAGCTGACTCCTAGACTGAGACAGAAGGAATTGTGCCAATGTGGAAAACCACCTCTGACCCCAGGGACTCCTTCCTGCTTTGGGAAGGCTGCAAAGTCTCTTGGTCAGAGGAAGCTGAGTGGGCTGGGAAGCAGTGAGATGGGCAAGTTACACCTGTCATCTCCTGCCCATGATGCCCCAGCCTGTTCAGTACCCACACTTACCACCTCATTTGTTTGAGTGGTGAACCAGCGGCCCCAATCAGATCCCACTGGACTGCTGTTAGGCCCAACAATGGAGGCAAGATGGCCACTTGTCGCTAGGGAGGAAAGCCCGCCAAAATGGTGAACCAGCTCCACTAACTGGTATGTCAACATTAAGTTATTATTTTTTATAAATAATGTGGCAGGATGAACAAGCCAAGATAACTCCTGCTTCAAGTATTTCTCCATTGCG
This sequence comes from Sphaerodactylus townsendi, assembly GCF_021028975.2. Lineage (NCBI taxonomy): Eukaryota > Metazoa > Chordata > Lepidosauria > Squamata > Sphaerodactylidae > Sphaerodactylus > Sphaerodactylus townsendi. The sequence goes on along the minus strand of NC_059429.1, from coordinate 54,408,930 downwards.
TGCGGAGGTGTGGAGACTCGTTCCATTAGAAAAAAGACAACAACATATTTTTGTTGGAAAATGAAAATCGGCCGCAGCCCAATTTATTTAACAATATGTAACAACCTTGAAGCTGGGCGAGCATACAGAGCACATCCTGGCCCCCAGGCAGCAAATGCTGAACCTGGTTACAGGGCAGCCCCAGCTGACCCCTCAGGCCCTTCAGACAGTAACGCTGTCCGGCACATCCCCTAAGGGAACTGGAACAGGAAGTTAGTAGGTGCCACATGGACGCAAACCCAATTTGTTACACCCCTTCCTGCTGGGCAGCGAGCTCTCGGCGTGGCCCCAAGGCTTGCCCTAATGAGCTCTAACACCACCTCGGACCTCATATGGACGCCTCCGATGTGGTTAACCATGCCCCTTTCACTATGAGCTCCCACACAGCCACTGGACCCTGCTTGATCCCTCCTCGTAGTTGTGGTTGGCAAGGGATCTTCCCTGCTCTGCTGCCCCCTCTGTCCTTTTTGATTTTGAGGACATGCTTGCCCCTTTTATACTGCAGCGCAAGGCTTCAATAGTTGCCCCAGGCTGAACTGGAAGCGAGAAGCTTGTAGGGCTGCCTAATTGCCTTAGGAACTAAACAACAAAGGATCAAGTATGAGCTCCCCTTTGCTATTCACTTCTTTTTTTAAATGCTACTGCCTATCCTAAAATTACAATAATCACTCTTAACTCGGCTACCAAAACTGTCAACTTGTAACGAACACTAACTGACTAATTAAAATACCTAACTAAGTGTTTCCTACATAACTAGTTTGCTTATACTACAATAACCAACAGCCCTATTCAGGCAACAACTGTCCTGAATTAGATGGCCATTCCCGCTAGAATGCTATCAAGGCTGTTCTAAAGCGGCCCCAATCAGATCCCACTGGACTGCTGTTAGGCCCAACAATGGAGGCAAGATGGCCACTTGTCGCTAGGGAGGAAAGCCCGCCAAAATGGCACCTTCCTCTCCCTGCAGCCTCCCGGGCCCAGACGAGGGGAGGCCTGCCTGCCGCTCCCCTGTCTCCCCAATGCCTAAAAAAACACACACACAGCCGCCTAGCCCAACTGCCCAGTGCACTTAGAATACCGGGTGGAGGGGGGGATGAGAAGAGTTCAAAGGCCTGCCGCGAGTCTGTATAGCTGTGGCAAGAACAACCGATTTTCAAAAGGAGCCTCGGTCGCGCTCCTCTAGAGGCCGAAGGCCGCACCAGCTGAGTCTGTTGACCCAGACCATTGCACGCCCGAGCGGCTGCCTCGTGCTCTCCCACAGGCTGACTCAGTGATCGGAGGAAAAAACTCCCTCCTTTCTGCTTTCATGGCCTCAAAAGAGGCCGATTCCGGCCTGCACTGTCCCTTTTATGGGCTGACTGGCCCATGTCATGTGGTGGTTCCGCGCCACGTGACCAGCCTCAACTCAGCCGGGGAGGAGGCATTCTACTCCTTCCTCCCCTACTGCAATGCCGTTCCCAGGGCTGATGCCTGGGACGTGTTTTGTATCCACCAACATGTTAAAAGTCTGAGGAGCAATGGTTTTGAAGAATCTCGAATATTTCCTAAATGGCTGCACCTGGGCCCGCATGATCTCATTGTATACACCTACACCCAAGTTCAAAAAGAGAACAAAACTGCCCTGTTTGTTTTCATCAGGGCCTGCTGTATACATGGAGGCTGACAGTTACACAGAATCTGCTTTCTGTTTTTGGTCCTAGGCGTACAAGAGGATTTTGCAACATAATACAGGCACAACAGTATGGACCAGAAAGTTTTCCAGTTTGGATTATTTACTGATATTCTTTAATTAACTTGGGAGAGCATTCTATTATACATTGTATAATTTCTGGTGTACTTGCTTAAAACTGCTGATACTTGTTCAGCTGAAACTAAAAACCAACAACTTTGCTGTCTGGTGAATTGCCTTTTATCTGGCTCAGCATGATGAGCCAAGCAGCTGAATATATGAATATATTCATTCAGAAGTAGTCCCCACTGAGTTCAAGACTGCAGCCTTAGCTGCAATGCTGCATATTCTCGCTTACCTTTGCTTCACCAAAATTAGCAAGCCTCACTTCAGGGTAAACATGAATCAGACTATTAGCTTATTTTTAGTGGCATGAATCCCATCCTGATTTGACACATACTGCAATTCTCATTGCACTGAATGAGACAGAACAGATCCACCCCAGAGTCTGCTTGGGATTAGCGCCACAAATGCAATACAATTGTTCCAGATTTCTGTCATTCATATCATTCTGTCATGCAAATGATACTGCCAGAACAGTTTGTATAATAAGAGACATACTTTAGGATATTCATTATATTTGATATCTATCATTTAACTCTTGATTTGCAGAACAGGGGAAAATAGGACTCTGTGTGATTGAGAGACTTAGAGATATCCAAAAGAACACCTTTTAGCAGGAATCTGACCATAAGGACACCACCCTTTTCAAGCAAGTATCTTAAGTTTGAACAGCTGTATGACTGGCAATAATTCTAGCATGGAGTGTTCTGGAGGTATAGTCAATGATGGAACAATTGATCTGCTAATTTCTGCCTTTTATATACTTGTTGAATACACAGGAGCCCTGCTTGGTGGGTGATGGGGGTGGGAGGTAGCAGCCCTAAACACATTGTTAATTACATTAGAGATGCTCATTTTGGACTCACTCAAGACTGGTGTTGGTAGGATTACTTTTTTTCTTGCCAGGGACCTACCCAAGCAGCATGCACCAGAACCCTGAATAAGTCACATTATAAATAAAGGGGACAAAGAGAGAGAAATTTTACCCAAGCCAATCTGGTCCCTTATTTCCTAGCCATGACAGGAAACTTTCAGACAGTAGCCATGTTGGTCTGACAAAGGGAGCTTTGAATCTCAAAAGCTTATGGCCCCTCCCCCCAAATTTTTATCTAACTTGGTCTCTCAGGTGCTACTGGACTCAAATCTAGTTGTCCAGATAGGACAGGATAACAAGCACAAGCTCCACTGGTAATGGGGTGCCAAGAGAAGCTGAACAGGATCAGAAAGAGTAAACACTATCAAGGATTTTTTCAAATCCAAGTCAAAATGCCACCAACATAAATACTCAGTTCTATGAGAGTGCTGTCTTCTCCACCAGTATTTTTGTATATTTTTCATAGAAACTCTGCTCCAGGTTCTTTCTGAAGTTAAATTGGTAGGTATAAGAAGCAAGGTCTTTCTGACAGAAGAAAGCCTAACAGACATGGCTGTTCTACCTTTTCCTTTTCCAACTAGTCAGCCAGATCAGATGAAGTAGATCATCTCTTTTGGCCGGGGGGGGGGGGAGTTGGGAAAGGATCACTTAGTTCCATTCGTTTCAATTCTTATTGTTGGTGTTGGTGTTTAGTATTATTATTTAATTGTTTTTAATGTTTATACTGAAATTTTACATTTTAAAGTTTAATGATTGTTCTAAGTTTTATGTTGTGACCCACCCTGAGCCCTGCGGGGATAGGGTGGGATATACATACATACATACATACATACACACGACGACGACGCACTGCATGCGCATGCGCCTGTCCTGCATGCGCCTTGACGCCTGGGGAAATATCGTGCACGCGATACTTGTATAACGCGACGCCACGCATGCATACATACATAAAACAGAGATTTTATGCATCCTATTATGACAATGTTGTTAGTCACTCTGGGATAGGGTATTGCAAGCCAACCATTTCTTTATTAGATTGCTAATTAAGAATCCAAAGTGTTTGACTGATATCTTATCAAAAGGAGCAAACAAGTGAAGATTTTCTGATAAGAAATAAATATGTGTGTTTCTTTATCAGAGTTTAGAACCCATGACATTCCTTAGCTAAAGGCAAGGGTCCAAATATTGCAGGGGAGATGTTTTAAAGAGTTAGGGTACAAATGCCAGAGAGGTTTGAAAAACTGGCTACAGGTGAACCTTTTTCATGTGTAGGCTCCACCTGAGCGGGGTGAATCTGCTGTCTTCCCCTCCCTTTATATTATTTGTGAATGTGTAAATAAGACTAATATCAAAGGCACTGTGGCCAAATTCCCACTGAAAATTTAATCTAGATACAACCAAGTTTCCAAAGAATTGGCACTTTTCATCCAGGTTCCAATATCCTCACTGCAGCATGTTTCTAGTGAAGACATCTAGGCCTGCACCTTGGGGGTTGCCTGCTGTCAGGGGTGCAATTGTTAAGCTAACAGCACCAAAATTTCAGAATATCTTTAGGAGACCCTCCTGATGATACCACCCAGGTTTGGTGAAGTTGAGCTCATGGGGGCCAAAGTTATGGACCCTCAAATGTGTAGCTCCCATCTCCTATTAGCTCCCATTGGAAACAATGGGGGATGGGACACCCTTTTGGGAGTCCATAACTTTGAACCCCCTGGACCAAACATCACACAACCTGGTATCAGTAGGAAACTTTCCTGATGATACCACCCAGGTTTGGTGAAGTTTGGTTCATGGGGGCCAAAGTTATGGGCCTCCAAATGTGTAGCCCCCATATCTTATTAGCTCCCATTGGAGTGTTTTTCCCCCAAAAGGTGCATATACAAATACCGTGATAAGGGGGGGAACATCAGAAACAGGACTGATCTGTGTTCCGTGGTTCGGCTGTGAGGAGAACTTGAGGGAACCTGGATATTTCAGGTGATTATCCCAGGATTAATCGCCAGTGAGGATATCACCTGTAACAGCACAATCCAGGTGGGGGGATCTGCAGAGGTGATAGCAGAGGGCAGTTTTGCCAATGTGTTTTCCCCCTCCACCATGTAATGGGCAGCCCTGCCAATAAGGGGGGCAAATACACCAACCACTCCTCTGCTCTACAGTGTCAAAACTCAGAAGTTCGGGGCACTGTGGACCTGCATTGGCATGGCATGTTGGGGATGGAACAAACATTAGTCAGCTTCCATCAGAATTCCAGCCTGGAAATGCCAGTCCCCAGGATCTTGGATCTTAGTGGGGGGAGGGATTTCAAGTTTCCCTCCCTGCTGCACTGCTTGAAAGCTCCCTTAGAGACTGCGTGGTGCTGCCTTTGCTGCACTGCCTCTGCACTCCATGGCTGTCAGGATTGTGCTGTAAGTCTTCAGCAAAATTAAACAGAAATCCTCAGGTACCTTAAAAACTAACAAACTTATTCCAGTATAAGCTGTCCTGATTATGACCTCATGTAGAGGAGTAACGTGGCTAGACCTCTGGAATAAGTTTCCAGTGTACCCTCAGCCAAAAAAACCCCCTAAACTCAACAGTATTGCCCCTGGAACATCTCACTGCTATGGAGAGTGGAGGACAACTTACACTTTAAATGCATTAAATAAATTTCTATACTGCCAGAATAAAAAGATACAGGGAACTGGGTTAAAAAATATTATTCATGTGTTGATTCAGTTATGGTTGCTCACAGTACAGGCTTGCCCTGAGAGCAGGCCAAGCTTCATGAGATAAATGTCTGAGTGGAAGTCTGCGGTTAAAAGGACAGGAGCAGGGGTAATCAAAATGTGCAACCCTAAAAGCAGGGTAACTTTCTATAGGTTGTGATTCTGCTGGCTAAAGGAACACTGTTGCCCAGTTCACTGCAGCTCCCTTCCCAAGTGGCTCTTTGTCTGAATGGGTCCCCTATCATTAGCATAGTCTCCAAATGTCAGAAGTTGCTAGGCTAGGGGAAGGCAAGGGGTGATTTGCTTCTGCCAGCAGAAAAACAGTAAGATCCAATCCTGAATATTAATACATTCTTCTGTCAGGCAGATTTATGTAAAACTTCCTAGCTAGTGGTGCAGTGCTTGCCTATGTTTGTACACTGTGACTTTCAGTTGATTGTAACTATCACTTGTTATCTTATAGAAGATTGTAAATGAGTTACAAAGGCCGAGGATACATCCCTGCAGCGTTGAGAGCATTTAATGCCAAAGTGAGTCAACAAATCCTTTATGGGATCCCCATCTGGATAGGGGCATGGAGCAGAGAGGTTGAAAGGGTCCAGTTGTACTTTCTGTATAAAATCCTTGGCTTGCCCCATTCTATTCCCTATGCGGCCCTGTTGTGTGCTTTTGTGAAAACAGGCCAGCTTGTCGGCCTAGAAGCACTCTGTACCGGGTGCATAGGTACATTCAACGTTTTGGGCCAGGATTTGTTTTAATCCCGAGATGAACTGGACTATACATCCCAGGGACGCTCCATCCTCCACACAACCCAGTGGTGGGTTAAAATCGAAGCCAAACTTAATGAGTTGGGCATTTCCTTGGAGGACCTGCTAATGCTAACAGAGCAGGAGGTCTATGGGGCTATCAAGAAGAGACTTTTTGACAGAGAGTTTCAACAGATGCTAGAGGAAGCTAATAAGTCAGTCACAAGCCTTTATTGGCATAAAATAAACATACAAAATCAGCATACAAAATTTGTCCATTATTGCTCACAATTATAGACACTGGTACTAAAATACTAAATACTAAAATATATACATGGTCCTTCTGTATCTATAGGACATTCCTTCAGCTAAGTTAACTCACTTAAACTAGAGGAAGCTAATAAAACCTGTTCCCCGATCTCTCTGGGAATACCTGTGGATAGATTAATTGTAGCCCAGTACCTTTATCTCCTGGTTGAGGCCCGGTGGCGTAGAGCAATCACCTTAGCTAGGTGTAATGCCCTGCCTTCTTCCTTTAGCCTTGGACGCCACCTTGGAATCCCACATAAAGAAAGGAAATGCCCGTGTGGCATGGGTTCTGTGGAAACAGTATCTCATATGCTGTTGAATTGTCCTTTTTATGAGATAGGTAGGAAGAAGCACATAATCCCCTTCCTGCATGGAAGTGAAGGCATTACAGATAAACAGAAGGTTATATATCTTTTAAACAGCCACAACTACGAGCTGTTGGAAGCGGTGGCTAAATTTTTAAATGGTGTTATTTTAACTCGTCAGAAGTTGTAAAGTTGTAAAAGCTGTTATTATCTTGTTAAGTTAATCTTAAACTATTTATATGCCATTAAAGGTATTCGAAAATCGAATCGAACTGAGATTTTAACATGTTCTTGAACTGCCAGAACCCCAGCTTTTCCCACTGTATTCCTTTTGTTGACAAATGTTTCCATTCCAAGTATGACAGTAGAATGAAAAATCATAAACTGTCATTTTGCTGTACCCCAGTGCAATAAATCCCTGAGAATCCATCTTTATAATTTCCAAGACATAGCACCAGCAGCCCCAAATATAAAACTAAATGAAGGCAATAACAGAAGCTTTTGAAGGCAGTCGACTGGGATGAATGAGGTTTGGGAAATTAGGAAAAAATCCTGACTTTGCAAAGGGTGTTGGGGGTGGGGAGGGAGCTAGCAGGGTGGCTGTGAAGATGGAGAGCTTGTTGTGTGGAAAAAACCAACATGGTCGAGCAAGCGGGAATCCACATTTGGGGACTCAAGAGGACATTATCCCCCTTTTTCTTCTGTTCTCTCCTTCTTCTCTGACTCTCCATTCTGCTACCCCTTCTCTAAATCTCTCTTTCTGGTCCCCTACTCCAGCTCTCTCTTTTTGCCCCAGTACCCCCGCTCTGTTAACTTTCTCCTCTGCTACCCAAGCACTCTCTTTCCGTCTTTCTGCCCCACTACCCCAGCTCTCTTTCCACCCTCCATCCCAGCTTTCTCTGCCCAATCTCTCTTTCTCCCTTCCTACCCCAACTCTCTATGTTTCTTCCACCCTACTGCAGATTTCGTTTTCTCTTTTTGGCCACCTAACCTGGCTCTCTCTTTCTCTTTGCTTGGGAGGGGCAAATGCTATGGGCATCAAGTTCACCTTCAACTGGGTGACCACAGCATTCTTCTCTCCCACACAAACTTTAGCAGATTTGGTTGGTTCATTTCAGTAGACTCACACCAGCAGCCCTGCAGGAAATGCCCCCACCCAGAGCAAGACCCCCCCACCAGAGTGCCTTCCGTTGAAACTTCTGCCACAGAGCCAGCTGGGCATAACAAAAAGCCCAATTGAAGTCTATGGTGGGAAAAGTAATTTTTCCCACCACAGAACTTGCTGAAGAACCTGGCAGATTCTGAGGAATTTCTGAGTTTGTAAGCACTGGCTGCACATTTTTGAAAATAGAGGCAGAGGTGGGATTCAGGGGGTTCAGAAGGATTCAGTAGAACCTGTTTTTAAAATTTCCTCAGTTCAGAGACCCTATTGTTAATCCCACCTCTGCGACCTCTGTGCAATTTTTTTCTTTGTTTCATTGGCAGTTAGTGACATGGGGCTCATTTTTAAAATGAGTCTCCTTTTTGAAATGGAGGAGGGTGACGCAGGCGCAAGAGGAGTGGGTTTGTGCATGCCCTGAAAGAGAAAAGTAGGCATGTTTGGTGCTGAGGAGAACTTACCAGCAACATGAGGCAAGCTAACCAGCAATACGAAGAGGGTCGTCGAGTGATTTGGGAGGGTAGGCAGGCACTGGGGGTTTGGGGAAGAAGGAGCTGCTGCCCTAACCCTAACTCCAATTACGCTTGTTGTTGTTGTTTTAAGAAAAAGGAAATACAGTAATCTTAACTGAAGAAGTCTTTATTCACAGCTAACAGCTAGCTTTACAATTGCTTCTAAAGGTGAAAGGGAAAAAAGATAAGGTTTATATTGAAAAACAAAATTGGAACATTTATTTTTGTCAACGAAAGCTGGAATGGAAATTGCTTTCTGGTTGTCATGCCAGACTGTACTGATATACTGGCTGTACAATTAAGCAATTCAGAAAAAGGCATAAGATTTCCCTACCCACACACAGGAAAGCATTTGAGAAGGTTGGCAAGGCAGCAAAATTTGCCTAATGTAGGCACCCCCTTATCCTCTGCAGCTCTTGCTGCCACTACAAGCACAGAGATGTTCACAGCACCAGAGGAGCATCCACATGACAGTGTATTTATTTATTTACTTTCCTTATCTTAGCTCCCTGTGGCTGCCATACCTGTTCCCCCACCACCAATGGTGGCACATGTGATTGGAGGGATCTTTTTTAAAAAATGCAATTACTAGATTGCTATAGTGAAATAATGTTATAATGTCACAATCTTCTAACGCCTCTAAATTATCAGTTTTAGGTTTTTTTTAAAAAATCAGTCTTTTCAAAGTTTGGGAAAGATTGCAAGGTTTGGGAAAGATTGCAAACATGGGAAAGCAAGGAAAATGGATCATTAGGGGCCAACATCATGTGGATGCTCATTGCTCCCCCCACTAATCCCTCTACTGCAATTTGAATGCCAAAACGAATCAAAACCTCAGTGTGAAAATAATGTAGGTTTAGGGAGGATTGCCCTCCCACATGCATTTATTTTTAGAATTTCATTCTTCTTTGCCAATTGGGGAGGGGGGGTGTCTCTGGAATGTGTAGTCCTAATGTATCTGTACCCTGACCTAGATAGCCCAGGAAGGGAAACATGAGAAGGAGGGAGGCAATACAGGGGGCAACTGAATTTTGGTGATGTTTTAATTGTGGAGGGGTTGAGAAAGATAGACAATTAGATATGTTCGCAATATGTTAAAAATTGTAAATAATTTTTGGTTTCTCTCCTTACTTATGTTTACTTATCATTTAAAATCAATATATATAAAAGAAATAATACACTCCTTTTTGGCATACTTTAAACAGTCATTATTTGAATCCCCCACCATTGGAACCCATTGTTAAAATATTTGAATCCCACCACTTTCAAGGTGGCTCCAAGAGGCCGCCTGGTAATAGCATCCAAGCTTGGTGAACTTTGCTTCTCGGGGTGTGGGTTGAGAGAGTTCTGAGGACTCAGCCAGCAGGCTTCGTGTGCAGGAGTGGGGAAACAAAACAAGCATTTTGGAGCCCCATAAAATGGAACCCCCAGAAGCAAAGTTGACAAGCCTACCTTGTTTCCCAGAAAATAAGACATCCCCGGAAAATAAGACGTAGTAGAGGTTTTGCTGAAGTGCTAAATATAAAGCATCCCCCGAAAGTAAGACATAGCAAAGTTTTTGTTTGGAAGCATGCCCGTCGAACAGAACACCAGAGCATGCAGCTGTAGAGTGGAAAAATAAGAAATCCCCTGAAAATAAGACATAGCGCATCTTTCGGAGCAAAAATTAATATAAGATACTGTCTTATTTTTGGGGAAACATGGTAGATGCTATTACCAGGAGGGTCTCCTGGAGTCACCTTGAAAGTCTGGTGCCTCTATCTTCAAAAATGTGCAACCTGCTTACACACTCAGAAATTTCCCATTGGCTACAATAGAGCCAAGGCACTGAAGAACAGAGAATCTTGCAAATTGTTTGGGGTGCCTGTCAGGGGTGCATTTCTAAAGCTAGTGACACCAAAATTTCAGAGTATCACTCAGAGACTGTTCTGATGATACCACCCAAGCTTGGGGAAGTTGGGTTCAGGTGGGGGAAAGTTATGGACCCTCAAATGGGTAGCCCCCATCTCCTGTTAGATCCCATTGGAAACAATGGGGGATGGGGGCACCCACTTTGGGGGTCCATAACTTTAGGCCTCCTGAACCAAACCTCACCAAACTTGGGTGGTATCATCAGGACAGTCTCCGAATTATACCCTGAGATTGTGGTGCTGCTAGCTTTAAAAATGTGCCCCTACGGGCAGAAAAGTGAAAAAACACCCCAAAATACAAAAAAAATTAAAACGGACCCGAATTTTTCGGATATACCTGAATTTTTGGGTATATCCAAATCTGTTATTTGTCTCATTTGGTCATACAGATAATTTTATGCCCAAATAAATCCGAATCCGAATTTTACCAAATTTTTATGGTATTTACCAAGCCTAGTCCTGACTTGAATTTGGAACAGTATTTAAAGCAAACTATTGCTATGAGATTCCCTGTGTCACCAATAACCTTAGGTTACACCCAATAATCTTAAATCTTCCCAGTTGGTGTAAAGCTTTCTCTTGTGAATTACTGAATGAAATGGTCCCAGGTGCTCCAGAGATGCAAGGATGGTTCATGTGGTGGTTTACTGGAAAGCCTCTTAACTGCTACCACAGAAGGTTACTGGATGCTTTTACTAGAGGGAGTGACAGAGGTATTAGGGCTGCTTTTTTAGCACATGACTGCTACTTGGTGAAGGTGATTATATGATTATATCATTTGTCTGCCCCTCTTTCCCCCCTTTCTGTAGCACATTTTATTTGAGGTTAAAATGGGCTTTAGGCTAGTTGTTGAATCAATCAGCAGTAATAAGCAAAGAATAAGAGAATAATAAATGAGCAAAACATTTAAACAAAGCTTGATCCACTTTATGCATCTATCTGATACTTTCTGAACAGGGCCAACATATTAGCTGCAAAAGCTATGAAGTATTAAATACTTCCCAGGATCACAATGATGCAAGCACTGGATGTTGACCCTGTTGGGAAAGGCTGAACAAGACCAATAATACATAACTAGCAATCTTTGAATAGGTGTCTTTTTGATAATCCTATTTGAAAGCACTTGTTTGCAACCAGATGCCGACTTGTAAGAAATTGGGAGGAAAGCTAGCGTTTGTTAAAGCCATGAGACTTCACAATTATTTCTGATACAGGAGATGTATAGTGTAATCCATTGAAAAGATATAGTGAATGGACCTTAGCCTGCAGACTTTCTAGGACAGGGGTAGGGAACCTGCAGCTCGAGAGCTGCATGTGGCTCTTCTGCCCTTGCACTGTGGCTCCACGAGCCGTGCCACTGGCCCCATCCTTGCCCGCCCTGCAGGCAGCAGGGCGGGCGCACCAACTGCCCACGGTTGGCTGGGCCACGCTGCGGGCTTCCCCTCTCACCTGCCCCGTTGGAGCAGGGTTGGCGCTTTCCCAGCGGCCAGTGAGGCCGAGCCACCGGCTTCATCCTTGCCCACCCTGCAGGCAGCAGGGCGGGCGTATCCATGCGCTTCCCAGAATGAGCGGAGTAAAAGGTTAAAAAAACCCTATATATATAGTGTTATCTTTATTTTAAATGTCAAAAATTATTTGCGGCTCCAAGTGTTTTCTTTTCCCACGGAAAACAAGTCCAAATGGCTCTTTGAGTGTTAAAGGTTCCCTACCCCTGTTCTAGGATTTCAAAGTTGTAGTGCTGTAGCATGCAGATTAATCTAGCCCTGTTAGGACTGCCAACCTCCAAGCAGTACCTGGAGATCTTCTGGAATTAGAACTGACCTCCAGACAACGGAGGTTAGTTCCTCTAGGGAAAATGGCTGATTTGGAGAGTACATTCTATGCCATTATATCCCACTGAGATCCCTCCCCTCCCAGGGAACTCTGCCTTTCCCAGGTTCCACCCCCAAATCGCTAGGAAAGTCCTGACCCAAAGTTACTGAAAAGGGCAATAATGCTCCCTAACTGAAAGTTTGTCTATTTTTATAAAATGGACACAAAACAGACCTATTTCAATCTGGTTTCCACCCAGGTCACGGGACGGAGATGGCTTTGGTCATCCTCATGGATGACCTTGGGAGGCAACTGGACCAAGGTGGGTTGATGTGATTGCTATTGCTTGATTGACAGCAGTGTTCATCCTAGTCTATCATGATCTTATGGCTCATTGCCCTGTCAACACTAGGATGTGTGGGACAGCCTTGCAGTGGCTGTGCTTATTTCTCCAGGGTTGGGGACAGAGGGTAGCAACTGGGGAGAAGACCTTGACACACAAGTGGCAATCCTCTCCCCAGTATTATTTAACATCTACAAGTTAGTCAGGAGGTTTGGGCTGGATTGTCACCAGTAAGCTGATGAAACCCAGCTACATCTGTTGATAGGTGGCTGGCCTAATTCTACCCTGGATTCTTTGGCCAGTTATTTGGAAGCTGTGGTGAAGTGTTACATCAGAGTTCGTTGAAGTTAAATGCATTGAAGATGGAGGTCTTATGGCTAGGCTGGAGAGGGGCAGATAGGCATGGCCAACTTCCAATCCTTGATGGGGTGCAATTATCATCTACATCCACTGTCAGGAGTTTAAGAATGATCCTGGATGCTACCTTTTCTATGGAGGCACAGGTCACAAATGCAGTCCATCTGGCATCTTACCATTTATGCCAGGCAAGACTACTGGCACCCTATCTTTCTCAACTTGGTTTATCCACAGTGATCCATTCAACTATCATGTTGTGACTAGACTACTGCAACTCATTCTAAGTGGGACTGTTCTTGAGGCTCCCTTGGAAATTCCAGCTGATCAAGAATGCAGCAGCACAGGTCCTCACAGACAGTGTTTTGCCAACTGCACTGGCCCCTGTTGAAGTACCAAATTAGGTTCAAGGTTTCTGTACTTACCTTCAAAACCTTAATTGGTCTGGAGTCTTTATATTTGCTGGACTGCTTCTCCCAATATATTTCCCAAAAAGAGTTATGCTCATCTAACAACAACTTGCTGGTGATTCCTGATTTGAAAGTTGTCCATTTGTCCTCTATCACAGCTAGGGACTTTTTGACTCTGCCCCCAGCATGATAGAATTCTCCGTCAAGTAAGACTTGGATCCAAAAAGAGAACAGTCCTAAGCAGTCTATTCCAAATCCTAGTCAGGTCTATTCAATGGGGCTTATTCACAGGAAACTGTTCTTAGGATTGCACTGTAAGCATCTTAAGTAAGTATAAAATAAAATAAGCACTTTCTAATCATAGATGAAGCTACCATAGGGTAGGGGGGGCAAATGTCCCGGGCACAAACACTGGGATGGGGGCAGAGAATCGCTTCCCCCAACCCCTCCCCTCAGGCTGCCCCCTGAACAGCCTGGAGCACTCTCCATGGCCTGGAGCAGGCTGCTCTTTTAACTTTTAAAAGTAATTGAAACATGTTGGGGGGGCGCAAAGGGGGCACCATTTAGCCCTGGGTGCCAGTTTCCCCCTGCTTCTAATAGTTAAGAATCTCTACAATTTACTAGTAATAGACATTTACCATTTCACTGGTATGTATGTCTTTGTGTGTGTGTGTGTGTCAGTAAGCCACATCTGACTTATGGCAACCCCTAGTGGGGTTTTCAAGGAAAGAGAGGTTCAGAGGTGATTTGCCGCTGCCTGCCTCCTCATAACCCTGGTATTCCTTGGAGGACTTCTATCCAAATACTTGCCAGGACTGATCCTGCTTAGCGTTTGAGACCTGGCAAGATCAAATGTTTCTGGCATTTTCTCCTGAAGCAGAGGCAGAGCTACCAGGGGATAGGGGGTGCATTGCATTGGGCATATGCCTGGGGGGCAGAAAATTGCCCCCCACCGCCCCCCACATTTAGTTCAGCCTGAAAATGCAGGCTGGAAAAGCGGCCTGTTCACTTGAGGCTGAAAACGGTCTGGTGGGAACTACACTTCCCAGGAGATCTTGCGAGCCCCAAGGTCTCCTGTGAAGTGTAGTTCCCACAGGCTGTTTTCAGCCTCAAGTGAACAGGCTGCTTTTCCCAACCTGCACATTCAGGCTGAACTAAGGTAAGTGTGTGTGTGTGGGGGGGGGGGGTCAGAAAATGCAGAGCGTGCACTGGGTGCAGTATGACCCAGCTACGCCTTTGTCCTGAAGTCTTAATAATAAATGTCTACATGTAGTACATTTCTGATATTTACTGTAATTTTGAATATATTTTTATTGTGAAGATAATAATACCAAAAGAACAGCCTGATTACAGCACAATTCTGGTTACAGCACAAATGTTCTTAACACTAAGAACATCCTAAGAACATTTTCCTAGGAATCAGCCCCACTGACTAGGATTCTGAGGAGACCTGCTTATAATTGATCTCTTTTGTGTTGCTCACAAAATTCACAAACCTTTGCATACATTGAAATACTTTCTAATAAAAGTAATTATGCTAACTGAAATAATTGTAACATAGCAAAACCTAAATATATTAAGAACCCTCCAGTCCCCAAATGTATGTATGTATGTATGTATGTGTGTGTGTGTGTGTGTGTGTGTGTGTGTATGCATGCATGCGTTTGCGAGTGCTTGTGTGTGTGTGTGTGTGTGTGTGTGTGTGTGTGTGTGTGTGTGTGTGTGTGTGTGTGTGTGTGTGTGTGTGTGTGTGTATTTTTCCCCCAGGAAAAGGATCAGTTACTCACAGCAGGTCTACCAGCTGTTAATGTGAATTACATCTCTAGTGTTTTGGAAATAATTAACTTCTAAAAATATTTACATATAAAGTATATCTAGCAATGGAATAAATGCTTTATGGAACAATATGGACATTAAACAAAGACAGAACTTTTGAGGACTGAAACCAATGTGGAAAATCCATGGCATGGACTCTATTATGTAAGACATAAGATACCCTGAACTAAATCTCAAAATTCAGAATCTGCAATGTATATTCAAGGATCAAATCCAAACCAGATACTCATTGAGGATGCATCAAATTCAAAATAAAATTACAAACCACAGAATCTTTCCTCCCACCTGCTTGTTGTAGTATTACCCAGTGATAATGCACACAACTGTGATGACTCAATTCTCATTCACTAGTTTTGAGAATATGCACTTCAAACCCATGAAGACATTAAAAGATAATAGTTCAGGCATTCAATTCATTAATTTTAGTTCTTCTCTTTCTCTGTCACTAAATTTTGAACTATGCCTTCCTCAGATATGCCTCTTTACATTTCACTAATTCCAGCTGCTACTTTTGCAATGAATTCACCTATTCTATTGTACAGTTGGTAGTGTATGCGATTAAGGACTCAAAAAGTGGGTCAAGACTTTTGTTTGTTTCATCTACCATTTCTCCCCTGTCTTTCTTGGCCTGTGTTTCAGTGTGTGTGTGTTGGATTATGACTGTAGCATGAGAGAAAGGATGGTATAAGCCTATCACTAAGTCATTTTTTTTAACCTGAAATGTCCCTGGGATCCACTGAATTGCATGGAGTTGGATCCTATCAGCTTTTCTGCACAGTCTGGTAAAAAGGGCATTCTCATCCTTCTTTTGCTAGCAGAAAAATTACTAAGATCCAACCACAATATTTGACAAATTAGGCCAATTCTTTTATCGAGTCATTCTGCAGATCTGAAAATTATCACAAAGTTTTTTCCTTCCAAATATCTCCCTAGTTACACCTCTCTGACATTATTTATCCTTTAGAGATTTCTCCCCTATAAAAGATGATGGTAGAGGACTTGTATGGCCTCAGGATTTCCATCAATCCATTGTTTATGACAAACACTTAAGACCTGCAATTAACATAGTTCGGGAAGTTTCAACTGGGAACATTACTTGACAGTAAATAGCATTGTCCAGCATGCCAAAATGACATTAATGCTGTTTAAGGCTAGGATCCTGAAAAATCAGCATTTCTGTTACTGTAAAATATCTACCACATTCTTGCAGACAGGAATATAGTACCATGGTAGCCAATGTGCATAATGGAGAAACTGATCTGAAAATTGGATGGGGGTGGGGGTGGAGAAGAGAGGGAATAGTATATTGTCATACATAGGTAAGGGGGGTTTCTCGGTTTCAACCCCCCATTCATGTCTGAAGCTCCGCCGCCGCCGCCGCCCCCCCCCCCCGTTTGTGGGGTTTTAAAACATTTTTTAGTGTTTTTTGGTTTTTGGCCTGCAGGGGGTGAATTATTTGGGCTACCTGCACCAAACTTTCAGGGATTATTTGGGGGACTCTTCCGATGATACTGTCCAGGTTTGGTGAGGTTTAGTTCAGGGGGTCCAAAGTTATGGGCTCCCAAAGGGGGTGCCCCATTGTTTCCAATGGGAGCTAATAGAAGATGAGGGCTACACCTTTGAGGGTCCATAACTTTGGACCCCCTGAACCAAACTTCACCAAATCTGGGTGGCATCATTAGGAGAGTATCCTAAAGATATCCTGAAAGTTTGGTGCTTCTAGCTTAAAAATTGCAGCCTGACAGCAGGCACCCCCAAATTTCCTCAGAGTCTCCTTTTAAATCCACCCCATTCGGCATGGATTTAAAGGGAGAATCTGAGGTCATCAGTTTAGGAGAAGAAGAAGAGTTTGGATTTATACCCCCCTTTCTCTCCTGTAGGAGACTCAAAGGAGCTTACAATCTCCTTGCCCTCTCTCCCTCACAACAAACACCCTGCGAGGTGGGTGGGGCTGAGAGAGCTCCGAAAAGCTGTGACTAGCCAAAGGTCACCCAGCTGGTGTGCGTTGGAGTGCACAGGCTAATCTGAATTCCCCAGATCAGCCTCCATAGCTCAAGTGGCAGAGCAGGGACTCAAACCCTGTTCCTCCAGATTAGAATGCACCTGCTCTTAACCACTACACCACATTGAAAGTGATGCTGTTTCAGGGTAGGGGATAATCCACCCCAAAGCAGCATCACTTTCAATGTTGTTTAACTGGGGACCCCAGATTCTCCCTTTACGGTGGGTTTAAAAGGAGAATTTGGGCTCTAAACACCTTTGAAAGTGATGTTGTTTGGAAGTGGATTCCAGCATCACAGCGGCTGCCAGGGCCCCCCGCAAAACTCAGATTTTGCACCAGGCTCCATTTTCCCTCTATGCCTCTGCCCAGAGGGGAGGGCAGAAGGAACTGCCGGCTGCTGGCTGGGAGCCCAGCTGGTTGGGGGCAGGGGAGGGCAGGGCAGGGGAGTCTGCTGTCCCCAGCCTCGGAGAGCTGCTTTTATAAGTGCTAGGCTGGGGGCGGGGCTTGGGGAGGCATGGCCATGCCCTAGGGGCAGGTGGGGTGTGGCCCCACCCCCAACCCCCCATAAAAAATCTATACCTATGTCCCTGTTGTCATAAAGTCTGGGCAACTACCAGTTTCGTTATGTGCCAATATACAATAATAGCCTTTTAAAAATCTATCCAAATGGCATGTCTCACTTTTAACCAGAACTAGAGATATGTTACTACTGGAGACAATGCCAGTAAAATGTACATTCCCACCAATGTGAAAAAATGGACACAATGTTGCTTTAATATATTGGGCCCAATCACAGTCAACATTTTCCCTACCTTTTTATGCAGCTGACATTTTGCTGCATTTGGGTATGGGGTTGGACTAGATGCTCAGTGAAGTCTTTTTCAACTCTATGTTTCTGTGTTTCTATGTGAGGTAGGCAGACTGTGGAAGAAAGAGTGACCTGCTTAGGGTCATCCACTGAGATTTGTGGCACAGTGAACCAATGTCTTCTCAGTTCTAGTTCAGCATTCCAACCTCTACAACCACCTTTCTAATTCATCAGAATGGGCCAAGCTGAGTTATAGATCTTTTACTTTTCTGTGGTCTATTCACTGAGTATGGCAAAGAGCTTGACAATTTTACAGTAATTTCTGTGTTTCTCCTTGTCTCTGCTACATATGTTGCTTCATTTACAATTGTAACTCAATTTTTATTCCCATTTTTCCTGTGGTCTGGTTTTCGCTTGTTTTATATCTATCTGTAAATACACACCCATACACAAACTGTACTTTTTAAAAGCATGTGAAAAAACATTGAAATCCTTAGCGTACTACAGTGCAGCCTTTGCCTTCAATCCTTGTTTTGACTCCAATGGAGCTCCCCAGTACATAATCCTTTTCCCCTTTTAAAACAATTGCTTGGTGATTTTGCATTCTTTTTGTTCCCTGACATCAACAGGATATTTTCCTTGAGCAAACTGCCCATCAGTATCACAATGGATTCCACGAGATTGCAGGCACATAACAGCATGGAAGTTCTTTGCCTGTATTAATCTATCACCAGTGACTCTGTGACTCTTGTCTTGGTTCATTAAAAAGGAAAATCAGGTTTCGCCTATTAACTTGTACATAATTCTCTTGGGTGTATTCTTTCCCCAGCATCTTCCTCAAGATTCTATTCTAAAAATGTTGATAATGGATGAATGAACATTCAATAATATTTGAATATTACCTGGATGCATGAATATTATCATCTGACATTCACTGGTTCTTCAATAATGGGCACTACTGAGCTGTATCCACATGTGACTGCCAATGTTTGACAATATCTGCCCACTGAAATACAGTAGCAATCAGCTTCAGTTATGTGTCTAGATTCAATTAGCAGTTGACATCATATTCTACTGATGGGCAGCCACAGTCAAACCTTAACAGTATTTGACAGCTAATGCATATTATCATTTAGTAAATGTTGCAATGACTTTATTCATGCACTTAACTAATGAGGAAACATGTGCTTGAAAAGATAAAGGAAATAATCTAGATCAATTTCATGTCAAAACATCCACTGAGCCAAAATGTTGAATTATTTCAATTGATATTTGGATATTATTTCAGATTTTTGTTTTCAAAATTTCATTTTAGCTCCAGGGGAAGCCAGTTTATAGCAGATAAACATTTTGCAGTATTATCTACATTCATTTTTGCTGAGATTAAAATAATTTTATAGCTGATAAGTAATACCAAACGGTACCTGTTTAATGTCCTTAATGACAACATGTTTTCACTAATACTATTTGGTAACAATAATGAAAGTAAAGGGAAAAACCCTGTCTTAAACACTCTGCAAACATAATCAAAAACTTCAATTTCTAGTCTTCAGAGTTAGACACTGAACTGCAGCCACAATCCTTAATCATTGTAGCTTGTTGATTTATTAGGGTATTAAAAGGGGTATAGACAGTGGTGGGATTCAGCAGGTTCGCACCTCTTTGGCAGAACCGGTTGTTAAAATGGTGCTTGTAAACAACCAGTTGTGAAATTATTTGAATCCCAACACTGGGTATAGAAATAGAGATGTTTAACCAAAAAGTGGCTTAGTCTAGAACCTAAAATGAGCAGAGCATTGTGGGTGTGTTTGTGTTGATGCAAATGATTTTCCTCCGAAATACCTGATGCACTTTTAAATCCATGAAGTGTTAATCTAGGAAGTAATTTCCACTCATATAATAGAAGTGGATATATTATCATAAATGTGGATATATTTCTCAACGAACCCTGATATCAGGTAACTTCTTGTTCCAGTAGTGCCGATTTATGGCTAGCTTTGCTGGAACTGATCCAGTGAAACGTCTGTACAGGAAGCTTCCAAATCTCCTTGTGACCAATCAGTCATTTAGGGTTAAATCTACTTGCCTTTGTCAATGCAAACAGAATGTAACAAGAACTATCACAGCACATCTTCAGCAAGAAGCACTGTGTAGATGCATGGGAAAAGTCTGTACTGCAGCCTCCACAATGAATTCCAGAGCTGATTTTGCCAGATGATTTCTGCTCCTTGTCCCCTAGGTGGGACTGTAAGCAGAGCAGAACAAGCAGCTCATATCATCAGGTGCACAGTCTGAGTACAGTAACTGTTCATTGTGCTTAGTTTGTTCTGGCCGGCTGCATGGAATAGAGCTCCGTTGAAACATCTGCTTTCTGTTGCTGCAAAGGCTGATTTAATTCCATTCTCTGTAGACTTCTGCTTGGTTGTCATCACCAGTTTATCTGAGTATCTTCCCAGAATACATTAAGTGACATATATTCATTGCCCCCATCTCATCCCCCTGAAAAGGCTTGTGGCACATTTTAAATGTAGGTGGAGGTTACATGGTTTTCAATTTGTCGCAATTAGAGGTTGGAGGCATTGCTTTTTCTTGTGTTTGTGTAAGGAGGAGAGTTTCCTTTCATGAATTAGTTATAACTATGTCAGAAATATGCCAGAGTTTTAGAATCATAGTCTGCTATGGAATGTGAATTAGCTCCCTTCTCACGACAGATCTAAACCTTGCTTCAGAGAGATAGTACTTTCAAATATGCTGAATTTGCCATTCTGTTCCAATGCAATTTAGGAACCCTTACCAGTGTTCTTGCTCTGTCTCTCATATCAACAAAAGTGTGTGTGTGGGGGGGTGCACCTAGAGAGAATCTGAAACACTTCTGCACCAAATGCATACACCAACCTCAAACAATTTAGGGTCATCTTAGAAACAGTCTCAAAACAATTAGTTTATATAATACCTTAGATCAAAACACAAATCATTTCAAAATTGCCTCTACATAAATCTGGGCAAAAATGTACACATTCACGCATATCTCAGCAATAGAAAGCAATTCAAATGTGTAAATTTTAACACACTTATCACTAGCAGCGTATCCTAAAAAAAGTTATTGAAAGTTTGTTTACAAGTTAATTGTACACTAGCCTACCTCTTTGGGGGTTAGTGATATGGATATTTGTATTTAACTTTGTAGTCTTTTTGTTACATGTTGTTATAGCTAACAGCTATTGCATGGGGATGTGTGGAGACTCATTCCAATCAAGACACTAACACATACTTGTTGGAAATAAATCGGCCGCAGCCCAAATTTTATTTAACATAACCAAAACCTTGAAGCTGGGCGAGCATATCAGAGCACATCCTGGCCCCCAGGCAGCAAACCGCTGAACCTGGTTATAGGGCAGCCCAAGCTGACCCCTTAGGCCCTTCGGACAGAACCCATTTTCTCGGTAAATGGGAGCCCGGAGGATCTCCAGGATCCCATGCTGAACAGAAAGCTGCCAGCTCTGGATTCCCTGCACTGTCCGCTACAGCAAGGTCCCCTTTTCTCCTTTGAATGATCCACTGAGGGAGAGCTGGCACCTTTCTCATCCGCCGACTCACCCGATGAGGATGAACTAGGGGAACGATGAGAACGACCTCCAGAAGGTGGCTGGCAACCCAAGCTCTGCTGGGCCTGAGTCCCAACAAAAGGTACATCGGAAGTCCCGCCCTGCTGGGTGTTAATCCCTGCAAGAAGGGGACTGAGGAACCCAAGTTCTGTTGGAGCCTGAGTCCCTATAAGCTATGGGAACCGGGGAACCCAAACTTTGTAACTGAGTCCCTGTATAAGAGGTAACAAAGGCACCTAAGCTCGGTTGGACCTGAGGTCCCGGAAAAGAGGAAACCGAGGAACCCAAGCTCTGTTGAATCTGAGGCCCCGAAAGGGGCTAGGAGAACTGGGCCCTTTGATGAGGCCACAGACTGGGGTGCACCTGTTGGCTTACTCCAAAACCACCTGGCCATTGTCCAACTCCGGCCAACCCATGCCAGGATTCACGTTTCATGCCCATGCCCATCAATGGGGCATATGGGTAGGGGACATGGCATGAAAACAGAACCCTGAGTTGTAGGTAATCCACTCTGCCATAGGAGCCATGAACTGCTGGGTTCTGTATCTAACCCCCCAGATCGCCTTTGGGTGCACCCGCTGATCCCGGGTATTCCCAGAGTGGGTCCCATTTGCCCCTGCTCTAAAGCCCTGATGGTTGTATCCCGCCCACGCTTTTGCCTTTGAGGCCATGGCACAGAATGCACACTAAATCTAAAATTGCAAAGTAAACCTACTGTAAGTTACGAAACTTATTCTAAATTACAAAAGGAAAACAGAAAGCCTTAAATAGTTCTTTTCAAAACTCCGCCAAACTCAGTAGCAACCGAGCCACGCCTCTCAAGCTGCTGAGAATGATCCCAAAGATGCCCAGAGGATCAGCCAACAGATCCCCTCTAGACGAGGCTGCAAAGGAACCACGCTACTCCAGATTATATTGATTAGGTTGTCCCTTTGATGTTAGAGAAGGTTTGCACAAATTATATTTTTGTTATGATTTTTACAGTTTTGAAGCTTGAAAAAGATACGTTTGAAATACCTACCCAGTTCGTAAGTGGTATTGGGTATAATGTGTATATTAAAAATTTACACATTTGAATTACTTTCTATTGCTATTTGTGAATGTGTATGTCACATCCTTTCTGTTGTACATTTTTGCCCAGACTTATGCAGAGGCAATTTTGAAATGATTTGTGTTTTGATCTAAGCAGTGGTGTAGCTACAAGGGGACGGGGGTGTGCGCGTTGCACCAGGTGCACACCTGGGGTGTACAAAAATCACCCCGACCCCTTTCCTCCTCGCCCCGCCCTGCCTCACCAGGCCTGGCCCATTTTCAGCCAGCAGAAAGCTTTTTTCTGCCCGCTGGAAAATGTAAGTGGTGGGGGGATGGGGGCAGAAAACACGGAGATTGCCCTGGGTGCACTCCAGCCCAGCTATGCCTCTGGATCTAACATATTATATAAACTAATTGTTTTGAGACTATTTCTAAGTTGACCCACAATTGTTTGAGAAGTGTTCTAGTTTCTCTGTCTCTGGCAATATAGCCAGTAATGTACAGAGGGTCATTTGTTTGTGCTATTATCTGTCTTTCTCACTGAGACTCAAGGCAGATCATACAGTGTCAGTCAATGAAAACAACAGAATGAGTCATTGGATAAGAAATATAACAGGACAAGGACTGCAAAAATCTAAAGTCAAGCAAAAATCTAAAATAATGCTGAAATAAAGCAAAAGAATTAGTTAAACGTGTTAAACAATGTAGAAATCCCATTGTAAGATAATATTTACAGCAAAACACAGAGTTTGCTGTACATAGTAGCATAGTCTACTGGCTGGTTTAAAACCTTAAGAAGCTTCTCTAATTGTAACTCCTAGTACATAAGAGTAAATGCCCATGCAATATTTTCTACATTGGTCAAACTTCTAGGAAGATCTGGTTAGGGTTCTTAAACACGTGTCAAGGATCTGCAACAAGGTTGTTGACATGCCTCTTGTTGAACATTTTCTTTAAAAAAATAATGCACCAGATTCGCTGAAGTTTACAGTTCTTACAATGCTAGACCACTGTGATTCCTCTGTTGTCATTGAAAGGACATGGAAAAGGATGGAAACTAGGTGCACACTTGGATTAGGAATGATATATCCTGTATGATTCAATCAAGTCTTGGACTTTTAGGAATTCTAGTAACTAATGCAGGTTTCATCAGTTACATGGCCTTGCTTTTAAAATCTCAGATGAGAGCTCTGTCACTCTCCATTAAAGACCAAAGCAAAGATTGAGAGCACGTAGCTAAACTGTGGTATGGATATACCATCTATATTGGGTTCTTACTCTATATATTGTTGATATTAATTTCTTTAAAATTGATTTTGTAGGGAAGTAGACAAATTGTAGCCTAAGAGACCATCAGAGGTACAACAGCTTGCTTTAATCCCAAAAGAGGGGGGGGGGCAGGCATAATTCAGGCAGCTACCAAGGTTTAAAGCAGCTGGTGGGGGAGAGCTATTTCTGACCTGGAATATGTTGTATGGAGAAAAGTAATTCCCTACTCATGTCTATGATGGTCCCAATCTATAGTGAGCTTTCTCTTGACTACTTCTTTGGGTAAAATTATTCCTTGGAGTCACGCAAGTCCAGCATCACATGTTTCCATAAGAGTCTAGCACTGTGGCTCAGGGATGGAATGAATGTAGTGCAGGATCAACACAAATGTCCTTACAATGCCTATGCTGACCAGGAAAATGATACACAAGGCCTAGAAGGCTGCTTGACTGGTGGAAGTACACAACTTTGCATCACCAGCATCACTGTGTCCTGTTAGGGAGTTTGTTTCACAAATAGCTTAAGAACTGCCATTATGCAACCTTCAGTTTACATGCCTGTGCTGTTAACTAGGCAGTGTTATCTGAGCTGAGCACTACATGGAATTTGAGGTAGGTATGCTTAGAGAGTCCAGGGAGTCTGGGAATTATATCTGACACATTCTCCATGTTTAAATCATTGTTTAAATAAATTGAGGATAGATGGCAGTATCCAGTGGGATAGCATAGTTTTAGAAAACTGGAATGGAGGAAAAAAATAAGTAAAGTGTCCAAAGGGTTTCCTAGGTGTATAAATAAACATAGATGATAACACAAACAATTATATCATCAGGTTGTAGCAGGTTCAGCAGACAATAGCTTGTTGCATTCTCTCATTCTTACTTTGGGGAGCATTATGGCCTTCAAGAACTGCATAAATCAACACAAGATGACACTTCCTGCTTATAAATAGCAGCACGGATGATCTCATTGTTAGCACAATGTTTGCACTTTGCCCCTTGTTAGTCCTCCAATTTTATCTCTTGATGTGAAATGTGAATATGCATACAACAGAACTTGTGAACAATGCCTACACTGATCCTCCATATATTCAGAGGTGGGATCCAGCAGGTTCTCACCAGTTCCCGAGAGTGGGTTACTAATTATTTGTGTGTGCCGGGAGGGGGTTACTAATTGGGTCCGCTTTTCCATCTCCATGCCCTCGCCTCCCCGAAAGGCATACTGCCTTTGAACGTGAAGGTTCCATATAGCAATTGTGACTAATAATGTTACTCCCTGAACTGGGTTAATCCCTTTCAGGTACTGCAATTCATTGATTCTCAGCCTTTCGTACCTTTTATCTCACCAGTCTCTATCAAAGAACTTGTGTGTTTCACCATTGCTGTGTTCAGATTTGTGAGTTGGGGCATTTTCTATAATGTGATGATGATTTAGAAATGACCTGGTGCAAAAAAAAATTGGGGGGTCATGGTGGGGTGGCTGCCCATGGGGGGGGCATCCAACTCAGGTTTTGCCCAGGTCTCAGGTTTGCCTAGGTACGCCTCTGCCTTCTTTGCTGAGGGGGGCTGGCGAGGGAACCTGTTACTAAAATTTTTGGATCTCACCACCGCATACATTCTACGTTGACTGAAGAGGGCTATTGTCAACAGTATATATAGATGACCAGGAATCTATGAAAATGTATTATTTGTAGAATCTCTACAGAATGTATTTTAACTAGCAAACGTGGGCTGTGACAGCTAAAAAACAGATATGAAAGGAAGCTAATATGGGTCTTCTAATATCCATAGAACATCCTTTACATGCTCCTAAACACATTTTGCCAATGCCTCCAGCATTGTCTCAGTTTATTCCATCCACCTGGAAATATCTGAAATTTTTGCAGACTTTTCAAGCAGAATTGCAAAATAAAATAAGTGTACATTAACCAATTGCCAGAGATGTATGTTAATCTATTGCCAGTTGTGATGATAGTTTGGTTACAAATTTGAGGACAGATTATTTGGTATTTCGTATACGAGAGCAGAAGTGTAGTGCCAATCTTTCTCCCTCTCTTTTCCTCTCATTCATTCATTCATTCATTCATTCATTCATTCACACATAAGAACATAAGAACATAAGAACATAAGAACTAGCCTGCTGGATCAGACCAGAGTCCATCTAGTCCAGCATTCTGCTACTCGCAGTGGCCCACCAGGTGCCTTTGGGAGCTCACATGCAGGATGTGAAAGCAATGGCCTTCTGCTGCTGCTGCTCCTGAGCACCTGGTCTGCTAAGGCATTAGCAATCTGAAGGATCAAGGAGGATCAAGATTGGCAGCCATAGACTGACTTCTCCTCCATAAATCTGTCCAAGCCCTTTTTAAAGCTATCCAGGTTAGTGGCCATCCTGTGTTGACTGAAGTGTTTCCTTTTATTAGTCCTAATTCTTCCCCCCAGCATTTTCAATGAATGCCCCTGGTTCTAGTAGAGACTCTCTGTCAACATTTTCTACTCCCATGCATAATTTTATAGACTTCAATCATATCCCCCCTCAGACGTCTCCTCTCCAAACTAAAGAGTCCCAAACGCTGCAGCCTCTCCTCATACAAGGAAAGGTGCTCCAATCCTTCAATCATCCTCGTTGCCCCTCCTCTCTGCACTTTTTTTCTATCTCTTCGATATCCTTTTTTTGATGATGTGGCGCACCAGAACTGAACACAGTACTTTCCAAGTCCGTTCGCACCACGGCTTTATATATAAGGGCATGACAATCTTTGCAGTTTTATTCTCAATTCCTTTCCTCGTATCCCCAGCATAGAGTTTGGCCTTTTTCACCGCTGCCCATGCATTGAGTTGACATTCCCATGTGGAACTATCAACTAAGACGCCCAAATCCCTTTCCTGGTTCTGTGACTGAAGTAGCACTGACCCCTGTAGCGTGTATGTGAAGTTTGGATTTTTTGCCCCTACGTGCATCGCTTTACGTTTATTTCGCTACATTGAACTTCATTACTGCCATTTCTTAGCCTCCACTCAATCTAATTTATCAAGGTCCGCTTGGAGCCAAGAATCCTTTTGTGGTTCTCACGACCCTACATAATTTGTTATCATCTGCAAACTTGGCCACAACACTACCCACCCATACTTAGAGGGCAATTATGAATAAGTTAAAGAGCACTGGTCCCAAAACGATCCTTGGGGACTAATTCTACATCTCCACACATTGCAGAACTTCCCATTTATAACACCCTTTGTTTCCTGTTCTCAACCAGTTCTTAATCCATAGGAGGACTTCTTATTCCTTCTTCATTGCTGAGTTTTCACAGCCCTGGAGGAACAGCCTTTGGAAATCCAAGTAGACGTCCACTGTTCCCCTTACACACATGTTCGTTTACAATCAAAGAACTCTAGTAAGTTTGTAAGACAGGACTTGCCTCTACAAAAGCCATGCTGACTCTTCCTCAGCAGGTCTTGCTTTTCTACATGTTTAATTTGTATACAGACTCAGCAGTTTCAGTTACTTATGAACTGCTGTTGGTTAAAGATAGTGTAATTTAGCAGTTCAGTAACACAACATTACAGTAATCTGTAACTGACTGCCTTGTATTCTGCATGTTGTAGCAATACCATCTTGACTGATATAGGATTCGAAAAGAATATAGAACTCCAGTCATAAAAACAAAAATGTCAATGTCAAACCATACAACTCTAATTAAAGAGCTTAAATGGACTGTATTATCAACCACAGTGCCTCCCTTTTAGAAATTTTGCTTCCTTGTTCCTTGTTTAAAGCAATGATTTCTGTTTACAATGGAATTCCCAGAGTCTTGGTGCCTCACAATGAATTCTGTAGGCATTCAGCCAACCCCTGAGTCAGAATTGCAGATTACTTATTATGTAGATCAAAAAGAAAAGAAAAATGTATGTTTATATAGATTATTTTCAATCTATTAGCAGAGTAGTTTGGATTTTGTTATAATGTACCTCAACACCACATATCCACAAATGGGCTTTTTCTTTTTAAAAGAAGCCTCATGGTTGCAATCCAAACAAACAAACAACCTATCTGAAGTTCACTCAAGGACTAGTGTGACACAAGAGGTGACACAAAAGGACAAGGTGTCCATTCAAATTTCTCTCCAAGTAAAGACTTAATGAACACATCTGGAACCATTTCTTCTGTAGGACAGTATGGCAAGTCTACAAGCCCATCTTCACACATGTTTCTCGTGAGATAATTCACATCCTTTTGCTTGGCTCAAATGCTGAACTATTATTTCATCACAGTACTCTTTGCTTTCATAACATAAGATCAGATCATCCACACAGGTCAGAATGTAAGTCCATCTGTTGTCTCTATATCTTAAGTTCAGGCAAGGTTCTGCTTTGCCTTGTTCAAATCCTTCTTTGGTAAACATATGATGAAGCTTTTGCTTTCAATACTTGGTTGTCTGTTTTAATCTATAAATGTTCTGCAATTTGCACATGAGATGCTTGCCCTTGTGTTGTTCAAATCCTGGTGGTTATTCCATGTAGACTTCTTTCTTTAGAAAGGCAATCTCTACATCTACATGCTCAACCTGCATCTTTCTTGCAGCTGCGATGCTCAAGAGCAGTCTCACAGAAGTGTGTGTGACCACTGGTAAAAAGGTTTCATCGTGGTTTTCTCCAAATGTTTGAGAGTAGCCTTTTGTAACCAGTCTTGCCTAGCATCTTTCTACTTCCCCTTCTGCATCATGCTTGGTATTGAAGACCCACTTGCATTCTACTGCCTTCTTTCTAAGTGGTAGCTCTGTAAGTGATCATATTTTGTTTTGAGTTAATGCTTCAGTCTCTTCTTCTGCAGCTTTCCTCCACCTCTCTGCTTCTCTAGCAGGCATCCTTACAAGGTCCTCCCATGTGAAAGGCTCTGGAACTATTGCTGCCTTCACAAGACAAGCACATCTCAAAGGACTGCCTGAGACTTGCAGCTCCTTCTGGCTGAACAGACTTTGCAGATGCTTCATGTGCATTTTCTGTTGTGCTGTCATCTTCAGTTGCTTGAAGTATGCTGTCCATGACATTCAGATAGACAATGTCTGGCTGCTGCGCTTGATTTTTGCTCTGCTCAGGTGAAATAACTGGAATCTCATTTCTCCTTGTCATAAATATAAACTGCATCACAAATCTTTCATTCATCAGTCTTAGGGTTAAGGATTATTTATCCTCTGCATCCCTGAGCATATTCTATAAAAATGCCTTCTTCAGTTCTGAGATTTATTTTGGAATGCTTTTCCTTAAGAATATAAGTATATGCGTTTGATCCAAACACTCTTAAGTGGCTCGCACTGGGTTTCTGCTCAAACCACAGTTTAAAAGGAGTCTAATCAGCTCCCTTGGTTAGCAATCTGTTTTGCAAGTAAGTTGCTGTATTAATTGCCTCAGCCCAATATTTATCTCTCAGTTTGGCCTCAAACAAAATGCATCTGGCCATTTCAGTAAGGGATTTTTTTTTCTTTTGGCTTGGGGGTTTATTTCTGGACAAAATGGAATAGTCAATTGATGTTTAATTCCATATTCATTCAATAATGCTTTCATTTCATTTGAACAATATTCTCCCCCATTGTCTGGACATACGACCCTTTGGAATGTGTTTTTAACTAAAGCAAGGTAAGCCTTAAATTTGCTCAGAACTTGGCTTTTATGTCTGAGGAAATACATATATTTTGAAAAACCATCTATAAATGTGAGAAGGTATTTGCTCCCTGAAGGGGTCTCTAAAACAGAAACCTCTTCATACATCAGATATCTCCTCACAGTTATAGACCCTCACGTTAAGGATCCACATAAATCTGTCTGAATAAGTTCCAGAGGATGCTTTGGTCTTTGCTTGCTTGATTCCCTTGCAAAGCGTGGTCTAACGCCCTTTGCCTTAAAGCAAGTATCACATTTCTCAGTTCACTGAGAGCAGTTAGCATTTTGCATATCTTCATTAAAGTCTGGCTGTCAAGTTGTTTTGTTGCTTCAGTTGATCTATGGCGAAAGAGTCTGTGCTTCAAGTTTAAACAGTCTTTGTGTGTACTGCAGTCAAAGCTCTGCTCAAAACTATAATGTCACATGATTGGCTCAAGGTTGACTCAGCCATCCAACCTTCCAAGGTTGGTCAAATTAATACCCAGCTTGCTGGGGTAAAGTGTATACAACTGGGGAAGGCAGTGGCAAATTGTCCCATACACATAGTCTGCCTAGTAAATGTCATGATTTGATGTCATTCCATGGGTCAGTAATGACCCAGTATTTGCACAGGGGAGGAAATAATAACAAAAACATGTGTGGTTCTCAATATCCATTAAATTACAAAAGCCAGTGTACCTAAGTACTTATGCTTGAATCAGTATGAATATATTGTTATGCACTGCCAAAATTGTTTTCATCAGCAAAATATGCTTGCAAAAAGTATGCACAATGTGACAAAGACAGTCTATATGGTACTTATATGACCTAAATTACACAACTGAAATTGTTTTCATCAGCAAAATATGCTTTCAAGACAACATAACCAACAGTCTATATGGTGCTCATATTAGCAAAAATATGGTATCAGTCACAATCAAGCTATATATAAACATCAACACACATCAGTCTTATATCCACTGTATATAGGGAATAGGTAAACATAGGTAAACAAACAGAAAACTAGCAATACGTTGTTTCATAAGTTTCATCAGTATTTATCATTAAAAATCAAAGCCACAGTCCACACAGAATTGATCAAAACCACAGTCTACACCAGGGGTAGGGAACCTGCGGCTCTCCAGGAACTACAATTCCCATCAGCCTCTGTCAGCATGGCCAATTGGCCATGCTGGTAGGGGCTGATGGGAATTGTAGTTCCTGAACATCTGGAGAGCCGCAGGTTCCCTACCCCTGGTCTACACAATTGGCATGTACCCTTGTTAGGAAAATTTGAAAAAAAAATTCAGTTTAAGAAGCATTTCTGAAACTTAAATGGTTCTTCCAGTTAGGTTGGAAAAATGTTTGCTGAGTGGAGTACTAGAATCCAAGCTAATATGATCGAGTCATCCCATTGTGATCATTTTTGCAAATAGTAATAATATGCAATAGACTGGTCACAGATCATATCTGACTACCTCTGATTTCAGTAAACCCACAGGTAACTTACCTTTATCCCCTTACCACCTCTCTGTTTTCTGTTGCACAGCTTCATACATAAAAGTGAGCAATTTTGCCTCCTTCCCAATTCATGGCAAACTATGACTTAATTGCGTAACTCTTGTTTTTGTTAGCTGCACAACAGTGGTGGGATCCAAAAATTTTAATAACAGGTTCCGATGGTGGTGGGATTCAAACAGTGGCGCCGCCACACACACGCACCTCCAGTCCCTATTGGGCAGGGAAGTTGCTTTAGTGCCCCTTCTCGGCACTCAGAAAAAATTAGTAACCACTTCTAGAGAAGTGGTGAGAATTGGTTGGATCCCACCTTTGCTGCACAGTGATTTCACCACAAACATCTGAATATTGCCTAGAAGTTTTATTAAGTCATAATTCTGTTGCCTAGCTAGTGTTTTCTCAGGGAAGTTCCTATTGAAACCACATAGTACTAAGCATGAGATTATTAGTTACCCTATAAAAAGAAAAAAGCCTGGTGATGTTTCATCTACTCAGCCCCAAAGCTTCTAAAATCATTTGTCATCCACAGTTAAAGTCTATGGATGCAACCTGAGCTTGCATTTTCCACATCATATTCTTACTCATGACCTGACAAAGATGGAAGCCAAGCTTTTGGCAAGTTTACTTTTTTTTCTCTCAATCTGGATTTCTCGAGAGACCTGTCAGCCTTGCAAAGTCTTCTTTTTTTTAAAAAAACAACCTTAAAGAATTGTGCATTTTAGAAAATGAACCTTACAAAGAAGCACACAGTGAAAGAAACCATTACAAACTAGCAGAGTCTTATTAGCCTCAGTGCCAAGATCAATCCCTTGAAGAGTGCATGTGAACTGCATTTGCAAAAGAAAGCAAATTTTAAAAAATTAAACTGATACTCCCTATATTTATTTATTTTCATTCATTCATTCATTCTTTGGATTTATTAGCTGCCCTCACCCACAGGGCTCAGGGTGGCATACAACATAACATAAAACTGTACACATTTAAAAACTTATAAGCTTAAGATGAATAGTATAAACCAGTAAACTCATTCAGTTCCCCCACAGCATTTTAAACCACAACATTAAAACAGAAAACTCATTCAACCCTAACCTTAGCCCTCCAGCCATGGAGGAGAAATAGTTGTTGAGATTGGTAATGACCTCAGGAAATACATCTCTCCCAACATTACCTATCCTTCCATTATCACACTGTTATCAACATTTGATAACCCCAAACTGGCTTCAATAGTAGCTCCATGAACCTCACCTCTCTTGCAAGACTTCTCAGCCATTTTCTGGTCTTTTTCAGTCTCTGTCATGGTAGCCAAAACTAAGCAGGTGCAATCTTTTTCTTTAATGAGTTATTCAATACACCTTCAAATCTACCCAATTAATATTTGAAATTTCACATGTTCCTATACATTCCAGTATGTACTGCATACTACATAGGCTCATAGAGGCACATATATTCCCTGCCTCAAAAACAATTAAAAGCATATAGGGTAATTTGATGTCATTTACTGGTGACATTAGTTACCACCAGTAATGTTTTGCTTCTTTTCTGAGACCCCTTATGCACTTGTAATGGCATGTCTCTGTAGTGTTCTGAGATGTATGCTTTGCTGCCTCCTTGCCTCTCTTAGTGTTTCCCAATTATTTCCCTGCTACCAAAGGCTCTCAACTTAGGCTTCTTAGCTGAATCCAAATAACAGTATAGAATAACAGAACAATCAGCATGTGGGTGTGGATCTGGGAATCCTTTACTCTAAACACAACAGCTAATTTCTCTTAAACATAAATATAAGTTATTTAGAGGCATGGCACTTTTAATATGTTTCATAAGGGTAATGGTTTTAGATAAGAACAGTTCTCCTTTCCCTAAAGTTCCTTAAATAGTCCTAGTGACAACGGTTGATTTTCCTCACCACTGAAGCTAATAATTTCCACATAGATTTCTGTCATTCTGTGAAGAACTACACTGAGTCTCTTCACCCATTCAACTCTCTCTTCTCTTTCACAGACAGACCCTGTTCCCTAGGTACAGCAACTATCCTGTCATTATATGCTTCAATCACCCAGTCAGTTCCCCCACAGCACTTTAAACCACAGCATTAAAACATAGAAATAAAAACTCACAGTGTGAAACACACACACACATAGCCATAATACACCTCTATTTTGCTTATACCATGGAATTAAGATGGCAAATGTTCTTTAACATGAAATCAGGAAGCAATCCTTTAGAAGTACAAAGAGCCCCCCCCCCCCCACACACACACACACACACATTTTATAGACTGTCTTCTAATCAGAGTGGGTTGAACTGGTTTAGTTCAATTGGTAGTCTGGTTCATCCTAGAGAAGTTTCATATATTCTGTTTATGAACTACAAACTATGAACTGCCAACTGATATTCATGACATAAATCTTAAAAGAGAATTCAACATTTTGCTCATTACAACTATTGTCGTTGCCAGTTAAAAAGAGAACATGTATGCAGAGCATGGTAGAAACAGGAAAAACCAGCAAACAGATGAAAGAATAGCAATGGCGTATCTACTGGCCGCCACTCTTCTGGTCATATGGGGGTGGTGCAAAATCCCCCCACCCACGTGACCAGGAAGTCCTGGAATTCAAAATACTGTCCTTTTCTATTGTGTTGCTTTACCAGATCTCAAAAATTCTTAGCAGTAGAACCAAATCCAAAAGCATGTTTTCATTTACATTCACGGTTCATTTCAGATATTTGTTTGGCCTCATATTTGGCAATATAATAGAATATTAGAGAGGGAAAGGACATGGTGGAATTTCTAATCCCTACCAAGAGAGTGAGTCATTGTGTTTCACAGTTGGGGAAAAACGTGTCTACCCATTCACTGTTGGATGCAAAATGGAACTAGTTTCAATCATCCAGTTGCCCTCTCTCATGAATTGAGTCAACTAAACCAAATGAACCAGATATTTACTTTAGGCTGAACTGCAAGTTACCACATCCTCTTAGAAGGCTGCTTTGACTTAGGAACTGTTGATGGTCACCCATAAAAGCTAAAATAGTTTGCTACCTCAATCTTCTGAATTATGTGGAAAGTTTTCCCATCACCGTCAGATGATCTTGAAGTCAGTTATCACTTCTGTAAAAATTATCAGAAGAATCCAAATGATAACCCATGCTAAATGTTATTTCTAGAAGTGAAGAAAGTGGTTCTTATATGGATATAATAACAAATATATCAAACCTAAATTGTTAGACAATCTGGACTCTACAGAATGCTGAGGTCCCTATTTAAGTACTATATACCATGCTGGAGATACATGAGGGAGTGTGCTATTGCTGGAATGTATATGTATACTAGCGGTACCCAGCTACGCGTTGCTGTGGGTTATTGTGGTGAAATGGGAAAGGAACAGTAGCAGCAAATCAATTGCAGAGGCCAGCAGTACGTGCTCATGGACACGTGCAGACTGATACTGTGCGATGTCATTGATGTGTGTGACCGCATTCCTTGGGGGGAATGGAAAGGCACCCCTCCCACATGTCTAGGCTGGCTGGTCATGATCCTTTACCTGGGAGTAAGTTTGGTTGGTGATACTGGGTGTCGCTTCTGAGTAAACCCTCTGAGGGGAGCGACTCAGGCATTCAGTTTTTCATGGTTGCTTTACCGAGCTTACTCCTGAGTAACGCGTGCCTCGGAGGCAACCTGGTTTTCTGAACTGTATCCTCAGTATTCAGGGAATCTAGGCTGGCTGGCCCCTCCCTCCCCTCCCTTGCATGTCACCCCTCACTCTCTCCCCTCCCTCACTTCTCTTCCCTTGCATGCCTCCCCCTCCATCCCTTCTTTCTCCCTCCCTTCAGCTGTCTTTTACATGCAAGCTTGTTCAATATGGGTGTGGAATATTTCTGAGGAAGTAGTTAAGTGGTGGTTGGATGTGAGGGAGGGCAGAGTGAGGAGTGTGAGGATGAGCTGAATGTGTATGAGAGTATGTGTGTTGTGTGGTAGTAGTGGGTAAGGCATACAGAGTGAAAGGTACCTGCATGTGAGGGGGGGGAACCCCACCTGATGTCTCACACAGCAACATATGTATGTGTTTCACTTCCACTCGAGTTATTACCTATGTACTGTTTCCACTGCTCATATCTGGCCATCTGAGTGAACATTCTAAGGGCATGAAGGCTGCCAGTTACACACAGCCAGCTGCATGTCCCTCTCCATGGAGCGCCAGGAAAAAAAGCATTTTATCTGGGACAGGTGTGAAATTTCAGGTATGTGAACATCCGAAAACACTCTCGTCTGGCTGACTACAGTGGCTGGGAATTTTCAGATGAATTGGTCCAGCAGTTCCTGTGCTAGACCATCAGGAACAAACTCCCAGTTTGCTTTATATATATAGATTACATATATTAATTTGGATCTTGTGACCTCATTCCTCTCACGTTTTTCTCTGGCCACTGCAGAAGCTTTTCTCCACTGCAGTGCTCTCCTCCTCTGCATGCACAATCAATGTTTTAGGAGCCCTTATGCTCATGGTGGAGAGACAGGAAGTTAACATCTGTCGGGGTGGCCTGAGTACTGGGGGATGGAGCTGTGAATATACTGTGTGAAACTATTCTTCTGCTATTTCCTGACTGCTTATCTCTCCTCTGCTCGGATAGTGAAGGCCAAATAGTTTGGTCTGTAGCACAGCTGGGTGATTGTATGGGGGCAGGGGGAAGAATTGGGCTGGTTAGTTACTTTCAAATAGATAAGTTCTGGCTGGGGCAAGCCAGAAGCATCTTTGTACGCTGTACTGCTCTGAATTATTCTGACCTGCAATAAAGGAACCATTGTTCATCAACAACTGTTTCAACCAATTGACTGGTTTTGGGATGTTCTGACAACATCACAGTGGAGGAAAGCCTATTCCGCAGCAGGAGAGAAGTGCAATGAAAATAGTGTCATAGAATTGAATCATAATTATTACTACTATTTTATGAAAAACATTGCTTCAGTCGAGTTACTACTGACATTTACCATTCATTCAGCAGCAACAATGGGTGACCAGAATGTTATTTTCCCCAGACAAATCAGACCTCTATTTTCCCTGTACCATTACAGAGCTACAATAAACAAGTAATCCATAAATAGAATATTCCCACAGAGATGAATAAGTATTTGGTTATCAAAAGATTTCATAAATTAGACATCATGAGAATGACTATAGAAGTCCTCCTGCATCTCATTTCAGTTTGCTGAGAAAGCACATCATTTTGTTTTCTGTTAAGAAAAAGAATAAAACTGTATCCTCCAGGGACAGCCTCCCTTCAGATGGTTCCAGTTCAAATGAAATATGGCCACCAGACAAAAATGCAGAAAGTTTTTTTCACCTATTTGCTATAAACACAACATGCATGTTGAGAACTGTTGTAGCATTGAAATGTTACTTTGTCCTGTGGCCCTAATACAATTAACTCAATAGAAATAACCATCCAAAATAGAAACAAAATAGTAATAAATATGCCAATATTGTGCTTCCCTTACACATTTAAAGAGACACAGTCTTATGACACAGTGATGAGAAAGGGATGGATGAGTATTCAGACGAATTGGGCTGTTGTAGAGCATAAAATTTCTCACTATTTGAATGACAAAACCTACAAGGCTTCCAATGTTTCTATTCTGTGGTCACATTACAACTACTAATGATAAATATGGTGCTTTCAATTGGTGCCTCCCACAGACATGCAAATTTAACCCTACATTAAAATATAATATAACCTAACAATTAGCCAACACTCAACTAGTAAACATCACCAAATTAAAGTGTACTAGTTTTAGAACTTTAAAACTTTCTTTAAAAATATACATTTGGTCCATTCCACCTCAAGTATTGTTTGATACCAAATTTTCAAGCTCTACCCTAAAACCAAATGCTATTTTATGAGCAGTGACAGCCCCATTCTGTTTACTGGTCTCAAAGAGAAAAGGTTTTTCAGTGGTTTGTTCAGATATTTGACAGCCAGTGTGGTATAATGGTTAAGAGTAGGTGCACTCTAATCTGCAGAACTGGGTTTGATTCCCTGCTTTGCCACTTGAGCTGTGGAGGCTTATCTGGTGAACCAGATTAGCTTGTTCACTCCAACACATGCCAGCTGGGTGACCTTGGGGTAGTCACAGTTCTTCGGAGCTTTCTCAGCCCCACCTACCTCACAGGGTGTTTGTTGTGGGGGGGGGGGAAGGGAAAGGAGATTTTAAGCCCTTTTGAGTCTCCTTACAGGAGAGAAAGGGGGGTTATAAATCCAAACTCCTCCTCCTCCTCCTCCTCCTCTACTACTACTACTACTACTACTACTACTACTACTACTACTATGGTAGATTTCACAGCTGCCAGATCTTTAGCTGGTTGTTGGCCATTACAATTCAAGCCTCACCCAGAGGATTAGGAAGTTGTAATATATCAGCATAGTATTCGTTCAGATCCCAGCAGGACTGCCTTCTGCATTTGACAAATGTTAATTTTGTCAATTTGAAGATGTTTCAAGTGCTGCCCTAGTGTTTTCGGGATGGTGCCCAGGGTGCCGATTACCACTGAGACAACCTCAGCTGGTTTGTGCCATGGACGCTGAAGCTCGATTTTCAAATAATGGTATTTAATGACCTTCTTGTGTTCTTTTTCAATGATCCTGCTGTCACCGGGTACTGCTATGTCGATGATGGTAACTTTCATGTCCTCAATCACGGTGATGTCCTCCTGCTCCTCCACTTTTATTATTGTTGTTGTTGTTGTTGTTGTTGTTGTTGTTGTTATGAAGCAATTTGAGCCCCTTTGTTGCCTCTCTCTCCTCCTAAGCATGGACTAAAACTTCCCCCTTGCCTTGACATTGTCATATCATGTCTGTCCCCATTCTCTTTGCACTATGGGAAATGCACATGATCATGTCAGAAACCATGTTAAATTTCATTACACATTAGACAGCTGGAGGGTCCAAGCTCTTTCATAAAATGTCTTTTTTCTATATGACTGTAATAGTTTTGTGGAAATGCTGACCCAGTAAATTGCATCATACCATCAACTGTAGGTCATCTGTTCTGACTGCCCACAACCCCCCAGGATGTTAGCCTTTCTCATCACCTGCATTCAGCAAACTGAGATTTTTCATCTGGTGATGCAGGAACTTGAGTCCTTAAACATGCAAAGCAGTGCTACTGAGAGGTCCCTCCCTGTGTTTTAAACATCTTGAGGCAAAGATAATCGGTTGACCCCAATGCATAAGGTTCAATTCACAAGTGCCTTTCTGCTCATGGAAGGACTCTTTCTAGGCACATAAGCCTTTTTCATCAGCGAACGACTACCCTCATATTGGGAACCAACCCAGTGCATTCATTAAAAATTAATGTCTGCAATGAGACTGAAGTAAAACAGGATTTTTAACCCCTTGAAGCCAGTATAAGCACAATCCTATATTAAAAAGCTATCCAGCTTTTTATTGACAAGAGGAGGAAGTCTGACAACCATGAACATTAGCTAGCTTGCAAAAACTGGGAACTGAAACAAAGACTTCCACCCAAAAGACCCAAAATACATCACACAGATACTAGAGGAGGAGCAGACTGTTCCACTGCATAAATATGTATACAGTAAATAAACCGCAGTTTCTGCTACCATACCATAAACAGCTATCGTACTTTACTTTGCATACATCACTGTTTAATTTCCTGTCTATTTCTCATTCAAAGAATCTGTCCTCTTATTCTATGCCCTCTAAATTACCCTGGGGCCTATATAGACATTGTGTCTCCTCACTTTCAGGGCTTCATTCAAGAAGGAACTGATATAAATGAATTATGAGAATTCACTTGAAGAAGCTTAGCAGTCACTTGAAGAAGCTTAGCAATAAGAGGACAAGTTATATGAATCCATGACTAGTTAAAAACAGAGAGGGTAAAGAAATTTTCATCATGGAAAGAAGTGAGCAATATCCTGGAATCAATGCCATTTAACATTTATAAATTATCCAGATTCAGAAGGAACAGTGAATTGGTTAAGTTTGTTTCTGGATAAAAAGCTAATTATACCCTTCAAACATGAAAAAAATGATGCATAAGATAATGGTGTTAATTGGTTTCTGTATTTTTTAATTTTGTTCAATGGAGGACATAATTGCTGATAATTATGTAGGGTGGTGAGAACCACAAAGGATTGCGAAGAGCTCCAAGCGGACCTTGATAAATTAGGTGAGTGGGCTCAGAAATGGCAAATGCAGTTCAATGTAGCAAAATGTAAAGTGATGCACATAGGGGCAAAAAATCCAAACTTCACATACACGCTACAGGGGTCAGTGCTATCACTCACAGACCAGGAAAGGGATTTAGGCATCTTAGTTGATAATTCCATGGGAATGTCAACTCAATGCATGGCAGCTTTAAAAAAGGCAAACTCTATGCTGGGGATCATTAGAAAAGGAATTGATAATAAAACTGTAAAGATTGTCATGCCCTTATATAAAGCAGTGGTGCGACCGCACTTGGAGTACTGTGTCCAGTTCTGGTCGCCGCATCTCAAAAAGGATATTGAGGAGATAGAAAAAGTGCAGAGAAGGGCAACAAGGATGATTGAGGGACTGGAGCACCTTCCCTATGAGGAGAGGCTGCAGCGTTTGGGACTCTTTAGTTTGGAGAGGAGGCGGCTGAGGGGGGATATGATTGAAGTCTACAAAATTATGCATGGGGTAGAAAATGATGACAGAGAGAAATTTTTCTCTCTTTCTCACAATACTAGAACCAGGGGGCATTCATTGAAAATGCTGGGGGGAAGAATTAGGACTAATAAAAGGAAACACTTCTTCACGCAACGTGTGATTGGTGTTTGGAATATGCTGCCACAGGAGGTGGTGATGGCCACTAACCTGGATAGCTTTAAAAGGGGCTTGGACAGATTTATGGAGGAGAAGTCGATTTATGGCTACCAATCTTGATCCTCCTTGATCTGAGATTGCAAATGCCTTAACAGTCCAGGTGCTCGGAAGCAATAGCCGCAGAAGGCCATTGCGTTCACATCCTACATGTGAGCTCCCCAAGGCACCTGGTGGGCCACTGCGAGTAGCAGAGAGCTGGACTAGATGGACTTTGGTCTGATCCAGCTGGCTTGTTCTTATGTTCTTATGTTCTTATGTTCTTAATTGTCTTGGGCCAGTTCCTCGGGTATATTCCTTGGAAGTAGTTACATTCACTGAAGTATCTCTACTTTTGCATCAAGTGGAAAACAGTTGAAGATTTACAAAGTCACATTGTTATTAAAATATGTAAACATTACTCACTTTACACAGGCAGATGAAATTCTGTTTAAAGTCCCACTTCTGTTCTTGGAACGATATAAAGAATGAATAATTGTTCACATGCAGCAGATCCTAACTTAGGCCGTTTCTACACGGAGGCGGAAGGGGTGGGGTCGGTGTATTCCACACCGACCCGACCCCTCTGGGACCGTTTGCATGAACGGTCCCAGAACCGGCTGGGACGACGGCGCAGAGCTGCGCCGTCGTCAGGGCGACCTTCCTGTCCTGCGGCCCTCCGGCGCATCGCTGAGGCCAAGGGACACGCCCCCTGCCCTGCGCGACTGCTCTGGAGTTCGCACGGCAGTGGCTCCAAGCCACCGTTTTCTGAAAACCTCGCTTCCCAAGCAGCTGCGCCCCCTGTGCGAATTGCTCCCTGGGGACGGCGTTTTTGCTGTCCCCAGGGCGTCATATTCCACCCGTGCGGAAGGGGCCTTACTAAGGATGAGAGAGAATAGATCTTTCAAGTAATTTTAATTGGTAAATAGCAGCTGTTGTATAGGAAGTCAGATCGAGGCCATGGCACAGGGAATTTTTAAAAACCAGAAAATGGGTGGGGACACCCTGTAGCTTTAAGGAATGTGACCGTTGCTAGGCAACCACAGATTTCAGGCTTGGTTCTATCAGTAAAAGGTGTGGGGGGGAGGGCCCTTTCCAGGCCTATTTTAGCCTTTGAGGGATGATACATTAAATTAGAACTTGGCCTAGCTAGAGTTGCCAGCACTAGGTTGAGAAATTTCTGGAAATTTAGTTGGCATCAGTGGAGAGGAGAGGTCTCCAGTGGATATAATGCTATAAAATCCACCCTCCAAACCATTTTCTACTGGAAGACAGATCTGTGTCACTTGAAGTTCAGTTGTAATTCTGGAAGAGCTCTAGGTTCTACCTAAAGGCTGGCAACCCTCAGCCTGGCAGCAGCCTCTGGGTGACTTAACACCATCCAACTTGCAGGACTCAATTAGGCCTGGCTGATTGCAACTGCTCAACAGCAGTCTGTCATGATATATAAAACAAAGGTTCACAAAGTCATCTTCTAGGCAGCAAAAGGTTTGCCCAGCAACAAGGGCCAGGAGCCGGGAAATCTGGGGGCAATGTGATTGATGCATTCAACTGTGACTCTGGTCCAATGGGAGACTGTTGCCAGGAGAAGTACCTAGCTTGAATGTATAAAGAAAGCTGTGCATTGTCTATTCTATTCTAGACTTCTAGTCTGTTCAAGTCCTAGTGTTACAGTATTGCTGAAGTGTTCTCCATAGCATTGTCGTCTTATCTAGTATAGTCTTGTGTAATCTTGCAACTGCTAAGTAAAACCTTCCTATTGGAAAGAACATCTTGCGTGGACAGTTTTCTTTTCCTAAGAGATAGGAGGCTGCAGTGTGTGCAAGAAGACTACCAGACCTTCTTCTCTACTCTAAGTAGCTCCATTGTCTGCTGATACAGTCACCCTATGAAAGCTATTGTGAATGCAATGGTTACAGCTTCAGGGTCTGGGAAAGCCATGTTCTCATTTTCCTACGGAAGCTCACTGGGTGATAATAGACTAGTCACATACTTTCAGCTAAACCTACCACACAGGATTGTTGCAAGGATAAAAATGGAAAAGAGGAAACTAATGTAAGCTGCTTTGGTCCCCATTGTGGAGGATGTTGGGATAGAAATGAAGAGACCCAGGCTCAAATGCCCTATTGTGGAAGCTTGCTGAGTGGGTCACACACTGTCTGCTCACCTTATAGGGCAGTTGTGAGGGCAAAATGGAAGAGAGGAGAAAGGCAGAGAATAAATACATTTATTTCTCCCCCAAATGAATGTTTCAACAGAGCTCCTGTGTACTTCTGCAAAAATCCAGTTTAAATTGTATGTGCCTGATCTCACCTTATCTCACACATGGTTTCATCCAATACAGTGGTTTTCAAAATTTTTGCCTCCAAGGAAGCCTTTCCAGTGGAAAAGCACTGGCCTGTTTAATGCAGGAGATAGGATCTAGCATGGGAGCCAGAATGGTGTAATAGTTAACAGCTGTGGACTCTAATCTGGAGAACTGGGTTTGATTCCCTGCTCTTCCACATGCAGCCTGTAAGGTGACCATGGGCTAGTCACAGATCTTTCAGAACTCTATCAGTCTTACCTACTCCACAAGGTTCCTGTTACAGGGAAGGGAAGCAATTGTAAGCTACTTTGAGACTCCTTTTGATAAGGAAACGTGGGGTAAAGACGTCAATTATTCTTCTAATTTGCTGTAAGAGTTTCATACAATGCTGTTAAGAATGAAATGGTTCAAAACAAGTGCAATCACTTTTCCCATATTCACCTTTTTACATAAAACAACAGATTTTTTTTTCTGATTGACAAGTAAAGCCCCTAAATTTTGTTAGATTTCGTTTAGAGTCATGGATGTGCCCAGTAGTGTGTGTGAATGCAGTTTGTAGAAACTTCTCCAGAGACATAAATGTAAAAGGTAAAACTTACATTTATTCAATCATCTTCAGTTCACAACTTTGTTCCAAGAAAAGTAAATAGAAAGAACCCTAGTCTAAAGAGATTACTTTCCCTATGACAAGTGGGCACAACTAACGCGCCATCACGTGTGTGGAAGTGAGTGGATGCTGCAGTGGGAAAGGCCCCACTGAGCAGGCTGCCATTGACCATGCGCTCGGTTCAAAGGCTAGAGCAGAAGTGAAGCTAGCATGGGGAAGAAAGGAAGTTAGTGGGCGGTCTCCTGGCCCAGACAAGGAGGGCAAACAAGAGAGGCAACATCACAGTTAGAATGATATACAGCACCCCCCAGTGTCCAGGCATGCAGAAGTCGCTTATTCCAACAAATGTAACTATTAAAAAACATATTATTCCTTCTGATAGTTTATACAGATTTAAAATACACTCTCATGCACAAACACTTTTCCTCATTCTTATTCACTATTTAGAGAGCCATTATGGTGCAGTGGTTAAGAATGTTGAACTAGTATCTGGGAGACCTGAGTTTGAATTGCCGCTTGTGCTATGGAAGTTCATTGGATGACCTTGGGCCGGTCATATTCTCTCAGCCTAAAATACCTCATAGGATTGCTGTGAAAATAAAATGGAGAAGAGAATAGTGTAAGCTGCTTTGGGTCCCAGTTGGAGAAAAAGGCAGGTACAAATAAAGAAAATAAATGAAAAAAAATTACTTGGGTGCTGTGTGGTTTCCGGGCTGTATGGCCGTGTTCTAGCAGCATTCTCTCCTGACGTTTCGCCTGCATCTGTGGCTGGCATCTTCAGAGGATCCTCTGAAGATGCAAAATAAAATCTAAGCAACATCGGAAAAATCTACTATTCTAACCACTATTAGCTACAACCTAAAGCTCCGCCGTGAAAGCCTTCGACAATACATTGAAAAAAAATTACCTTGGCTCTCTTGCTCAAAGATATTAGAATTTCCCTTCTGATACTGTTTCTTTTCCATAATTGTTCTCAGAACACATCCTATTCTGCATTGGCCTATATGATGTCAATGGAATTTCATGCCTCCATAAATAGCATACAGTTTTAATTTTCCATATTCTGACCATCTCAGGATTAGCCTATTTCAGTTTTAGGTTTAACATACAAGACAGCTGCCTTCACAACACTATAGTGAGAATACCTGTCAAGAGAATTCAATCTTTGTTCAAGATCCACTGAAGTATCCATGGGTGCTTCTAGGTTGGACTTCTCCAGTGGCTGAATTGTTCAAACAAGAAGAGGAAATACAGTATCTCAAAAAAGAGGTCCCAGTGTAGTTACATGAATATAGTTACATGAGTTGTCTGGACCAAGTAAAATATGGTTGGCAAATATTCTGCAACATCTGTTTATGTAAATTATGTGAAGCATTTTTATACACATATCTTTAACTTTAATTATTTGCTCCTGGCATAAAATTTTGTTTTTAGTGGGAACCAGATAATATTTCCCCCTAGATACGTAGTCTAGTTTGGTAACAGACTAGTCCACAGGGGAGCAATGAATCAATGTATTTGTTTTTTTAAAAAAAATCTTTCATTGAGAATATTTTTTAAAAATAACGTGCTCCCAGTGAACATAAACTTAAACCAGACTGCAGTACATATCAACACTTTAAATGTTGATGACAGGTCTATTCTTAACTCAGTTACAAAAATCACTGCACAGGATCACCTGAACTGTAGTGAAAGTTCTTCTATTCTGCAGTGAAAGCAACATGTAAAAAAGTTTGGGATGCCATCTTTCCAAGGGAAGTGAGCAGCAAAAACTCCAGTTCAATTCAACAGGTTACAGAAAACTCTTTAAATAGATATATATGATCCAAGAATGATGT
The DNA here is from genome assembly GCF_021028975.2 of Sphaerodactylus townsendi. Lineage (NCBI taxonomy): Eukaryota > Metazoa > Chordata > Lepidosauria > Squamata > Sphaerodactylidae > Sphaerodactylus > Sphaerodactylus townsendi. The sequence continues at coordinate 54,364,358 of NC_059429.1, read as the reverse complement.
TTATTTCCTTGTTTAGGTGATGCAAGCAATAAGTCTGAGTTGCCTCATACTAAATCAAATCACTGGTCTTTCTCATCCTATATGGCTTATTCCAACAGAGAGCATGTCTCTGATTACTGTGTGTCACTTTTATTTGAGATCCATAATTAAAAATGCCCGAGACTGAATCTGGCCTCTTCTGCATAACATCTTAGCCATAATTCCTTCCCATAACGTGTGGGTGATAATAGCATGTGTGGTAGAACAGGCCCGCTTTGCTTGGCAGGCCCTATTCCACCCCAAGCTTCTACCAGAGGTTGCCACATTTTCCTGGACAGGGCTTGCTTTCTCTCTCTTAGTAAACCGCTGCCATCACCTGACCATTAGAGGAACTTCCCACTGGGGAGGGTCAGGGCTTCCCAGCAGTGGTGGGATTCAAAAATTTTAGTAACAGGTTCTGATGGTGGTGGGATCCAAACAGTGGCGTAGTGCCAATGGGGCTGGGCGGGGCACAACGGGGGCGTGGCCAGGTATTCTGGGGTGGGGCATTCCTGGGAGGGGCTGTGGCAAGGACACAGGGCGCACGCGCCCCAGGTGTTGTTCCCCTTCGCCCCGCCTCTAGATTCAAATAATGACTGTTTAAAGTATTAAAAAAGCAATATACAGCATGGTAGTGTATTATTTCTTTTTTATATAATTATATTGATTGATTTTAAATAATAACATAAGTAAAGAGAGAAACCAAAAACTGTTTACAATTGTTAACATATTACAAACATATCTAATTGTCTATTTCTCTCACCCTCCAACTAAAACATCCTATATTGCCTCCCTCCTTCCCATATTTCCCTCCCTCCCTACTTTCTACTTCCCCTTCAGCTTCCTATAACTACTTTATCTATTCCACTTGAAATAAACCTTACAGAGGGAGAAATCCAAAATCCTTAATCTAAAAGAGTAGTTTAAACTCCTCTCTTTCCAATATAAATTTAAAGGGGAAAAAAGAAAATGAAAAATCTTTACCTATAATACTTTCCCAACCTTTATACCAATGAACACAAAAAAATAGAATTACTACATATTGTATTATTTCATACAGTTCATACACACATGGGGGGGTGCCATGGGAGGCAGGAGGGCGCAGGGGGCCCTGGGGGAGCGATTTTGCATCCCCCACTTGACAATATTTGTTGTACCCAGGGACAGAGATTACCCCCTTGTCCCTAGTGGAGTTAATCATTAATAACCGGTTCTCCGAACTGAGAAAATTTTAGTAACTGGTTCTATCGAATAGGTGCGAATAGGCTGCATCCCACCTCTGCTTCCCAGCCTCCTGTCCAACTCTGAGGCCTAGCCTCAGTTTCCTGTTTCCCCTTTCTTGGGTTCCAGGGCAGGGCAGATTGGAGGGCAGATTGGAGACCCTGTAGGAACAGCTGCTTGCCAACTGCCAGCCTTTCTCCTGATGCCCTCCTATTTCAATAGCACATCCACAATGGCAGAGGTCTAGGTGGTACAGAGAACTGTTCCCCACATTTAAGGTTCAAAAATATTTACTAAAATAAAGAATAGTTACAAGTCTGTTTTAGCACTGCACCAGATCGAGCAAGGGTTTCCAAAACAAAGGAGATATAAATACAATTCCTCTATCCCACTCTCTATAAGTATCCTGCTCACTGTTACAATAGGGTAGGCTCTTAAGCTTAGAAGGTTACAATCCTCACAGAGTTCCCATTACCTGGAAGACTGGGACAGCTCCCTGGGCAAGCACATGGTCTTTAAAATGGCTGCTCTCTCCAGAGCCCAAGCACGTGCATCTGCTTCCTTCAGTGGCCCAGCTAGAAGAGACCTCCCCTCTCTGCTTCCAGTAGTTTTATCAGTTCCAGGTCCCACTGCTCTCTCAGGGTCAGTCTGGGTTTATCTTCTCCCCTCAGGTCAGATATCTCTTCCTGATGTCCCTCTAGCATTTTTAAGTCCTCCAAATCTATAATACCTGCTCAGAGAAGGGGAGGAAAGGGGGGGAGGAAGGAGCCATTTCCTCACAGCATGTAACCAACCTTAGGCACTTTCTTCAACCTTAGGAATCTTCCACCAACTTAAATGACTTTTCTGTAAAAGGAGAAGCCACTTAAATGTCAGGAAGTCTCCTTAGGCAGGAGGAAAGCTTCAAATTTTCCTCTGTGGAGTGGTAGGATACATGCCAGTGGGACTATTAATGTAATAACTATTCTATAATGTCCACAGTGACCACAATAGAACAATAATAATCATAGACCCTGTGTGTACAAGGCTGTGCCAAAGTCACTTTTATCTAGTTAGTGTTAAGCTATCAGTACCGGTTCCTGCCACTGGAGCCTTGGAATTCTAGAAGGCCCATAATACTTATTACAATTGGATGATGCCAAACATAAGACTAACTGTGTGGATCTATAGGAAGGCATATTTTACTGTCTCTTATTATATATACCCAGACAATATTTCAGCACTTTGCTGATGGGACTGAAATAGACATGATACTTACAGTTCTTCATGTTGCCTGCTAAATTCCAGGAGTACGATGTCATAAAGCATGTCAACAGGAAATATCAAATATAGTACCCATCATGGGCATTCATGTTCTAGCTCCAGCCATCACTTTATTGTCAAGCAAATAAATCTGCTAAAACTCCAGCACACAATATAGGGGGGACTTAACTTACCAAGGGACCATAAAGTTAAAAAGTCATGGTTAATCAATGAGAAATGTAGTACTTGTTGCTACAATTACAAAAATAATAGTTCCTTTATGTCAGTGCCTTTCGTTCTGCAGCTGTAAAATAGCGTTTAAATTCAGCATTTTCAAGTAACAGAAATTAATAGGAGGTCATTTCTACCAGAGAAATTTTAGGGGCCCATCCTCTCTAATCATCATTAAAAACTAAATCCACAGGAGAAGAGGCACTTTACTGATTGTCAAGTGGAAGCTATTATTCATTTGATGAAGCTCTTGGCACCATGCCATTTATTCTGCTGTAGAGCCTGCTGGTTGTTCTACTTCATCTCTTGCAATCAAGGTTGTTTCTGCCTGCCAAGAGTTATTTATAGAGTGAACAAAAAAAATTCAAAGAACAGAAAGAAAACCCAATGCCTTTTGCAGGGTCTACCCTCCCCCCATTCCTCAACAAACTTTCAAACTTTTCAAGTGAGCATTTTTTTCTTACTCTCAGAGTGACAAATTCTTTATGACCAAAAGGATCCCAAAATATCAACATTATTTCAGCCTAGATTCCTAATTGATATCGGGCAAAGCCTTTTAATATAAGGAGATGAAATTCCACTGGCATCAGTGAAAGGAATCACAGTGGCATGCCTCTTAGTCTGCTCTATAAATTGAATCTATCTGTCTATACTATATACAAAAAATTGGTAACCCAGAAAGGCAGATTTCCAATCACCCAGACAAGATCATGTACATACAAATGTGTAAAGATAGGCTCTGGTCACACAGTAGACTGAATTTGTGTACGTTATGGTGGAGTCAGCTTCTGTGATCCTCCTTACCCCCACCCAAATATTCACTATTCCAGTTAAATATCTGCAAGTTGTTAGAGCCTGTTTTGGGATTCTTTGCTTATAATTTACAGTAGAAAGCTCTCTTTGGCCTTTTCTGTATGACTGGTTTAAAACATTTCCAGTTCTCTAAGGTTCCTTTTTTCCCATAGTATTCTGCACGTTTTACAACCCTTCCCCCCACCCAATTTGGTTCTGGAAATGTTTCCAGTTAACTTTAGGTCTGTTTCTAAAAATACTTTCACTACAATGTTTTTTCCCTGAAATGCTTCTAAGCTGGCTTTCTCACAACGCGATCATACTTAATTTGTTTTCCTGCCAAAAAGTCTGCCCATTATCCACACTCCCAGTGTGGTCACTCGATCTCCCCTTTGGCACTTGGTCCACAATTTTTTTCATTCCTCACCATGCTGCTTCACCCATATCTTCTTATATTTTTATAATTTCTTGTGTTCTTTTTCCCCTCCATTTTTTTTCAATCATTGAATCAGCAATGCTATGAATCATCGTTACAGCACATGTGTAGATAACAACAAAAAAAGAGGAAAAAATGGTATCCAGGAAACAGTGTTCTGAGGAGGATCGTGGGGACAAACTTAATAGAAAATGATGGGATCAAAAACACCTTCAAAACTGGATAAGTTACTTATCATAAGTACAGTGTGTGCAAAAGGTCTTAAGTCAACATCCCCAAGGTTATTATCAGACTGAGCTGAAAACTTAAGGCAGAAGAACTCTTACCTAATATTTATAGAAGGTATGTGGCCAGTCCGCAAACTTCATGTTGCCAGCCAGTTACAAGGGCTGATGTTGCCCTTCTGCACCTGAAGACAGCTTAACATATGGAGTCTGTCCCAACTTCTTGGGCTAGGCCTCAAACTCAGGTCTTGATTTCTGGCTAAAGGTTTGAATGCTTTTGCAAGAGCTTGAGATTGGGGTGCCTTCTCAAGAGGTGCACAAGGCTATCCTTTAGAAGTTATACTAGAAACCCAATATGAAGAAGCCTAACTTGACTTTTCCTCTTTCTTCACTTATATATAAAGGACCAAGCTCTTTCTGCTCTTAATGTAGACCCTTTTGGTATAAAACTGCCAAAAGCAGGTTTTTAACATTTCTGGTTCTGACATTTAACTCTTGTCTAAAACAATTAAGCAATGGGCTACTGAGAACAAAAATACACTCATAAATGCTACTCTTTATATAGACATAACATTATTCCACTCAGCTTCTGATTCATTTGAGAGAGTTTGCCTGCAGTGTCCTGGCATGGTCCCACTTTGTTACTTGACTAAAACAATGTCATTATTCATTCTGAAATATATTATTCAGAAACAGCATTTTTTACACCTCAGCCCTGAAAAAAAAATTCAACTGAAATCTATGTTATAGTATGCTAAGTAGTTATGTGATAATGGTAAAGCCTTTGATAGTGATTGGCTGAATTTTCATGGAGCTAGCTGAGGCAGGAAAAATAGTGAACGAAAGCCATCTGTTTGCCATTTTCCATGTCATTAGAATGTCAGTCATAGATGGGTCTAAGGAAGGAATGGCATAGGAAGTAAGATCCAGAAAAGAATGGGTAGAAAAAGAAGTGATCCAGGTAAATGAAGTGAAGAAGGGAAAGCAAATTCTAAGAGAGGATGGAGGGGAGATGTGCACATGCTGGGCAGTCTTGATAATTTTGGTGCCCAGGACTGAAGTTAAGTATGAGCACCCATACCCCTGTGTTTCTACACAAAACCATTACACATAAGAATACAAGAAGTCTGCAATTTACAAACAGGTTGCCTTGCAGTAGTTTATATGGTGTTTGAACTCAAAATTCATTTTTCCATGGAGATACATGTTAAATATGTTAGATTCCCAAGTTAGCCCACAGAAGCCTATTTAACACATAACATAGCTAAATACTGTGTGTTTTCAATGAGAAAAATAGGAAAACTATAGTTGTAATATTGTGCCATAACTAAACAAAAAAAACTAGCCGAAGAATTTTCTTTAAATTCTGGCACTGCCTTCCTATTAGGAATCAGCTTTAATCAGACACAGATCATATTTTTCAAAAATACTGGGTGCTACACATCGGAAGGTAAAATGTTTCCATGTTTTGATCAGCTGCTCTAGAAGCATGGGAAATGGAAGCTGATATAACCTCTCTGGTAATCTTGTGCTGATTCTGAAGATGGAAGTGACAAGTCTTTACATCACTAGTTCTGTTGCCCATTCAGGTAGATTACACACATGAACAATCAAGCTGGAAAGGTATCACACTTGCTTCTACATTTCTTTTGTGAGGCTGTCAGGGCAGAGAGTTGCCTTGATCTGATTTTGCTATCTGTAAACCATCAAATATGCTGATGGCAACATGTATAGTAATTGTGATAAAAAGGGTGATGCTGCATTGCAATCCTATGCCAAGTTATTCCAGTCTACACTCATTGATTTTAGTGGATTTTTATTAGAGTAGTTCTGCATACTATTTCACTGTAAGTGGTCTTTTCTAGGGTTGCTAACCAGCAGAGGGTTCTTATTTCCCCTAGAGAAGTGGCCAGTTACAGTCTGCAAAGAAGCTCACCACTGAGCATTTATGTTTTGTTGCAGCTGAAGGGTCTGCAAAATGCAAAATGGAGTTTTCTTCTTTTCCCAGGCACTAGAAAAGGAAGCACGAATTGCTAGAGATGGGAGGAGGAAGCAGTCACCAAAAGGAGAGCATGCTCCTCCATATTCCTTAAGGGCCTAAATAAAGGATGGGAGAGACCCACCAGGTCTGAGAAAAAGTCACCCTACCCTGAGGCTGACTTGCACAAAAGATACACCTTCTAGCTGCTGCCCTCACAGGACAAAAAAAAAGGGGGGGGGATCTGTCAGGTTACTTTTGCTTGTTTTCCTGGGCCAATGAATAAAGAAGAATGGCAGCAGGAAAAGGAAAGCCAGCAATAATTAGAATATTCTTTAGCCTTTCTCAGTGTGTTTGCTGTTAAATGGGGTATCTCTAGAACCAATTAGGTCTTGCTCCAGTCTCCTTTTATCATATTAAATGTACATGAAGAGAAATGTGTACGTTGACCACAGGCCCCACTGCCACAATCTCTGGAAAGCAGGGCATTTGGGACAGAAGCTGCTTCAGCTGCAAGAAGTAGGAATGCCAGGTCTCCTGCTACAGATTTTTCAACATCCTGCTGCATTGTTTGCTAGCACCTGAGGTACCAGCAAGAGGAAATGAAAGAGGAAATGGAGAGGCACTAGTAGTATCCTTCTGATATCCACCCTAGACTGTAAATATGCTCTATATTTAAATAAAACACAGAAAGAAAAATCGATATCTGTGTGGTAACTGCCAATAAAATGCTGGATTAAAGGGGCATCTGTCTGCCTATGTTTTATTTTTGGTCTGTGTTCAGAAATTCTTAGTCTTAAGAATCTTGTACTTATTCTAATATATAACTTATGACATATACATTTTATGAAGCACACACATCCTTTTTTCTGGCATGAAGTGAAAGTATTGAGCTCCCATTCCAATATTTAGTGAGGTGCTTCAATTTCTTAATATACGTGGGCAATTTGTGCACCATCCACATGGATGATGTCCATTAATAATTTCCTCAGTACTAAATCCATGTGCAAAATCAGCACCAGCATTTGTTTAAGATTCCTTGTGTGTTGGAAACCAACTCTAGGGGGCAGCGAATACCCTGGAATGTGTGAAACAACATGCCTGCACAATGACATCACTTCCAGGGAAGAAATTACTGAAAACTCTATAGTTAAGGTGATATCATCAAGCTGGCAACAATTCCCTGACTCCATGGCCCCCTCCCAACACCTGTTGCCAAAATCAGCATGGCAACTGTACTAGCAGAGGAGGTAGCAGGTGGGATTCTGTAGAAGGGAGCTGTGTGAATGATATACCCTGATCACCCAATAATAACATCATCTGTGGATGTGCTGGAGTATATAAGTTGCCCTGTTTCATTTTCTATGGGCTTCCACCATGAGTACTAGCACTTTTAAAAAAACTGTGAACATCTAAGCTCAAGTAGCTACAAATAAATTAAAACAACCACCTAACATAAAAATAAAATTTCATTTGGGGAGGGCAGCTTGTCTAAAACTTTGGGAGAATCCACAGATTCAGATGAAGGGGTCCAGAAACTGTTATGTCAACTGGAATTTGACTTTGCCAACTGATTAAAATAAACAGCTGCTGAGATACTATGAGATGGTTGTTAGTTCCTATGAGCAAGCAGATTGATTGATTGATTGATTTAAATTTCTGTACTGATCCTCCCCTTCTGGGCTTGGGGGTTCAATTGCACAGGAGTGGGCTCCCCTCCCAATTTTTTGCATGCATAATCATGCTGTACAAGAGTGCTTTTCATTGAACTCCAATGTGAAGGTTCTCATTGTCGCATTTAGCCAAGAAAGCAAAAAGTCCCAGGACACAAGTGCACACCTGCTAATCTGACAAACAAGAAGACCAGTCTCATGATTCATAAGAAGACCTCTGATTATGGATGTGGATGAATTTACTTGTTTATTGAATAATACACTGGATAAATTTAAAGAAACATGGAAAATCTATAATGTTTATTTAGATTCCCTGTAATAGCGAATAGAGTTCTTCAGTCTGTTTTGTTTTTCGCCTTTATTTTTCCCCTTTTCTATAGTGTTTACTATATGCATTTACGTTTTTTTCAGCTTATTTATTGCCCTGCAAAACTAGAATAATTAACTTGGTTTTTGTATTAAGGTAGTTAAGTTTTGTATCTTACATTCATCCTTGTAATTCCAAAAGAATAAGATTTAGAAGAGCTAGTTCTCACAGTAGAAGTACCTCTTAACTAATGTTAGATAATAATGTTATATAGGTTGGGCATAGATCCCAACCATACTTCTCTCTCTTTCTGTCTCCTACTTTTTCTCTTACTTTTTTTCTCCTGCTTGGCTTTAGTATCCTTTTTCTCTATTTGTTTAATACAGATCAATGGAGGAAATAATAACAATTTGGGAGAGAGATTAGTTATTGGTAGTCATATGTGATTTCCATTAATGGTAGTCAGGTTGTATTTCTTTTGATGCACTTATTTTGTATTTTTCATGTATGTAACTTTCTTTCTTTCAAATTCTTAATAAAAGCTATTTAAAAATTAAAAAAGAAGAGCTCTGACTGGCATATAGTTTTTGTTTACTGGAAGGTGTTATGGTGTGGGATTTTCCTGTCCCCTAGGTACCAAAATAAGCAATGAAGGAAAGAAAAATTAAGTCCACAGCTCTATCTCCACTTTGAATGAGTGGGATGCCACCATGATTTAGCCCCTGCACAAAGGAAATGTAGAAAAGTCCAGTAGGAAGGAGGACAAAGGTCCGGGAATTTCTTTTTCCATTTAGGATATTGTGCCTTGAGACCTCCAAAGGCCTATCCTCACCCTGTCCTTCCCTCCTCCTAATTCTCAGGACTCCGAGGGTTGAGAAATACAACAAGCCTGTGAGACTGCTGTCTCTTCTGGATCTTTGGAAACCTAATAAAACTGCATAAGCTTGCTTGTTAGGAAACAAAGCTATGGCCTTTTCCACACAGGCCAGAGAAGCGACTGCACACTGCTCACATGCTTCTGTGCGAGTGGCCCTAGAGCTGCTGCGGCTCATGGAGGTGCCTTTGCACAGAGGTACATCTTTTGTGTTTTCAAACGTACCTTCTCTTCCCTGTGCAGCACTGCATGGATGAGGGGACATGCCCCTGGGCCATGGCAATGCCTCAGGGGTCGGAGGGCAGAAGGTGTGTCCCCTCATCCCTGAGGAGCTGTGCAGGGAAGAGAAGGAAAGTTGAAAAGAAAAAAGAACGCACCTAAAAGCGGTGCCTGCCACGCTGTGCCGTTCGCTCAGCACCAAGTGCACAATGGTGTTTTTAGAAAAACTCACTCATTTAGTGTATTTCAAAAACACTGTTTCCCCACCTGTTGGGGAGGGGAAGCACGGTGCTGCCTCATTTTGGAGGTGGCAGCCATGCAAAATTCTCCCCCCAACCAATGTTTTTACCGGGCCCATGCTGGTATTTTTGACGCATGTGGAAAGGGCCTATGATAGAAGGACAGGAGACTGATATGGTGGCAAGTGTGTTTTAACTAGGGTCACTATATGCCTGCTAAAGGCAGGAGATCTCATGCCCCCAACAGGCCTTGTCCAACAGCCAGTGGGAGAAATAAACACAAATTAATCACTGTTCGCAAAGATATGATATCACTTATAGGAAAATCACCATCCCATATCCCTACCCTACCCAATCTCTCACTGGTTGCCAGGACAAACCTGGCAGTCCCAGTTTTAATAGTCAGCGTGGCTAATGTGCATAAGGCTTTGCACTCATGTTTGCAGCCTTTTGTTTCAAGTATATTTGAAACAAATATACTTTGTTTATAAGGGGATGGGGCGGTTTATAAATCGAAACAATAAACATTTATGATGCCTAGCGGTTAGGGTTTGCTCTCCACTAATTAGTATGTCCTCTACTGAGAATGATTTACTATAATGTAGGCTTATGTCTTATCTTCTTATGCACTTTCTATTCATGAATTACATATTATCTTCTATGGTTATATACATCTTTCTGTTGGTTTTATATCCCTATCTTTCATGAGTATTCACATAGCATGTGTCTCATTCAGTTTGCAGTTTGCTTTTATAGTGAATAGTGCCTTCCAATTTTTTTTAAAAAAATTGTCCCAATAACAACCCAAGGTGGCATACATTGTTCTCTTCTTCTCCACTTTATCCTCACAACAACCCTGTGGAGTAGACTAGGCTGAGACTAGCCCAAGATTCTATGGCATGAGTGGGGATTCAAACCTAGATCTTCAAGGCACTAGTCCAACACACTTATCCTGGGCTAGAAATGCAATTGTGTGACAGTTGAGGGAATGGCTTGTTCAGATATAACACAAAATCATGATTAGTTTGTAAAACTAGAACTGGTTACAGATGATCAGTCAAAATCTAATTTGCTTTGACTCTGGTTGTTTTAATTGGCCACAAAAACTGTTAGCAAAAAGGGGGTGAAAGTTTAGATCGATTTCCATGCTTGCTGCTCTGGACAGGCACGGGAAATTGCAAAGGCAGGACAAGAGAACAAGCCACAATTAAAACAAATATTGAGCAGTTGTTACTCAATTGCCTAAAGATTTTGTACATAATAAGGAAAATGCAGCAGAACCTCCTGATTTAATAAAATACCCTGAATTATACATTTTCATAATGAAAAGCATCATCAGTAAGGATTTATATAAGCATGCAAATTGTATGTAAAACCTAATTTGTGCATGATGAGATGCTAAATTTCTACCATATATGAACACAGTGAATAATTTCTGTGTGGAATTTTGTAGCCTTGTACCTTTCATTTAAGCTAACCACATGACAACTTGATAAAAAAAGGTTACTTCTCTCAACACTAGCAGAGTCATTATTCTATCCAGAACACAAAAGCAAATGGATAAAAATGTGGGAAATCTAATGTAGTTTGGGGAGACATAATCCAAATTGGTTTTCCCACTGGACTGAATGCCAAACCCTGGACACCAAAATTGATTTTGCTGAATAGCAAAATACCACTCGTTAACTTGACTGTGGTTTAATAATTACACCTCTTCCTTGGGATGTGATTAAACCACACACAGCACTGGAAAAAATGGGAATGAAGTCAATAAGCCTCAAAGTCAGTGAATATATATTGCACAAGAAAGTAGGATCAGATGTTTGAATACATTATGGCAGGAGCCACTGAATAGCTAAGACCAGAAAAATCTGTGTTTTGATTTCTGATAGTCACTGTCTAAAAGATTTCTTATGCCAAGAGGCAGCCATAAAATTCAACTGGGTCCTAGAAAATTGACATGTGTATTGTTCTCCAAACTTTCTTCTCAGCCACAGTATCAATTTTGTGAAAACTGAGTTTTATTTATCATTCTGAATGTATTCCCTACTTTGCTGCTTGTTTGAAGACAGTTCAGCCGCTAAATCCTGTGCTGCCAGCAGTTATTAACTAAGATGTGATCAGGTGGTCCAGCATCAAGGCAGGCCACTTGCAAAAGCATAGTCAGACAAGCCAGAATCAAGACAGGTGTCCAGCAAAAGTATAGTCAGATGGTCCAGAGTGAAGGCATGAGCAGGAGGTCAGGCCAGCAGGCCACTAATTTGTTCGGGCCACTCTTACTGTTAAAAAATTCCAGCCACCACCTACCCTTGGGTAACCTGTGTCCATTTGATGTAATCTTATACTTTTGAGAGTGTAGTCAGGCAAAAGATGCCAAGTTTCTTCAAAGTTTTCTTGTGGAACTTGTTTTTCAGATCCTCAAGTGTCTTCACTACTCTGTTGGTCTACATCTTCCTTAAGTGTAACATCCAGACCTGAAACAGTGATCTAGATGAGGTCTGCCTATAACTATCTCTCAGTAGAATGGAATTATTACTTTTCGTGACTTGGATCATATGCTTCAATTAATGCTGTCTCAATAAGCATTCCTCTAGTACAGCTGTAAATTTGTCTGATGGATCATCTGTGCCAATTTTAATCAATTCTCTAATCAAAATATCATGGGGAATTTGTCAAAACCAAGGCGTATTTTATGCACAGCATTCCAGTGATCCACTAGTAGCATCACTGAATGATCTACTAGTAGCATCACTGAAAAGTAGAAATAAAATTAGAGCCACGTCTGCAGAGCTGACATCAGTGAGGAACCAATGCTACTGATCAGTATCTTAACTCAGTTCACCCAGTTGAGGGGGTCTATATGTTCCATGGAGATGTACCACTGGGCCTTTGGTTGAGGCAGCCATGGGTCTGATCCATCTCGCTGGCCTCCCGATATTGTCCCCCCTCTTTCCCATTCTGACAGTTAGAGACTGATTGGATCTATGATGAAATAGGGTTGATGCTTAATTTTTAGGTTGCACAGGGATCCTTTAAGGACGTCCTAATTTGTTGCCAACAAGGATATTAATGAATTGCATTTTAAAGTTTTAAAGTTTAAATGTTGTGGTTATGGCAATCTGATTTTATGAATTAATGTTCTTCATTTTCTGTATGAACCCTTCTGAGACTGGCCTTAGCTGGAAGAGGGTGAGATATTAAATTAAATTAAATTAAATTTAAATAAAAATTAAAGAAAACCCACTCACTAAGGCACAGAGAGAACAGGAATTGCTCTAGCTTTCACAGCATGGGTATTCATTAGGTAGCTCTCACTAAAGAGACTTTTAGATCTCACTCAAGGGAATGCCATTTGGCCAGTAACAGACAAATCAGCTGCAGAACAGAGAACAGACTAGAACTCTCAGCACACAAATTTAGGAGCAGTCCTCTAACTACTCACCCAATCAGGTATGGGGGAACAAAGCATCACATAGAGCAGCAGGCTCCCCCAGTCATCCTGGTATCAATAGCGGACCAGGGAACAGCAAACATACCAAATACTGAATTTAATGAGTATGGTCTTAGACCAGCATTGTAAATATAATATATAAAATGGCAAGCATATAATCACTACATATAGTTAAAACATTCATTAAATTAAATACAAAGTTTACAAAGTACAAAAACAACCACGATAAAATAAGTATGACTCTTTATGATGAAACACTTGCCCACTTGTTTATCATTAGACTGTTTTTTTACCTTAGTATAAACAGAATATTGCCACAGCATAGGACATATTAGGGTCATTATCCTCGAGCAAAACTTTGGCCAAAAAAAATCAGTATCAGTTGCTTGAGTTTGTTTAAACCGAATTAATGGGGAGAAATTAGATGGTTCCCAATGGAGAAGAATACGTGTGATTGTTTCAATATACCCTATGTTGCAGAGGCAGTGATCTGACTCAAGCGGTATTTTGTGAAACCTTCCAGACAGTTGAGGCCGCAAAGGCATCAGACAGGCTCTAGAAAAGATCCAGCAAAATTTATCCACAGTAATAGAAGATAAATAGGGAGCAGAAGGAGTACCTTTCCATGATTTTAAAGATCTGTACAGGGGAGGGAGGAGTGCAATATCAAACTGAATTTCAGTGTCACAAAGATGCTGAAAAATGAGGGACTTGTCATTACACTGACTGAGGTCCAGTAACTGCATAGGTTCCAACCAGAGGTGGGATGCAGCCTATTCGCACCTATTCGGTAGAACCGGTTACTAAAATTTTCTCAGTTCGGAGAACCGATTATTAATGATTAACTCCACTAGGGACAAGGGAGTAATCTCTGTCCTTGGGTACAACAAATATTGTCAATTGGGGGATGCAAAATCGCCCCCCAGCGCCCCCTGTGCCCTCCTGCCTCCTATGGCACCCGCCCCATGTGTGAATGAACTGTATGAAATAATGCAATATATAGTAATACTATTTTTTTTGTTCATTGGTATAAAGGTTGGGAAAATATTATAGGTAAAGATTTTTCATTTTCTTTTTTCCCCTTTAAATTTATATTGGAAAGAGGGGAGTTTAAACTACTCTTTTAGATTAAGGATTTTGGATCTCTCCCTCTGTTAGTTTTCTTTCAAGTGGAATAGGTAAAGTAGTTATAGGAATCTGAAGGGGAAGTAGAAAGTAGGGAGGGAGGGAAATATGGGAAGGAGGGAGGCAATATAGGATGTTTTAGTTGGGGGGTGAGAGAGATAGACAATTAGATATGTTTGTAATATGTTAACAATTGTAAACAGTTTTTGGTTTCTCTCCTTACTTATGTTATTATTTAAAATCAATCAATATAATTATATAAAAAAGAAATAATACACTACCATGCTGTATATTGCTTTTTTAATACTTTAAACAGTCATTATTTGAATCTAGGCGGGGCGAAGGGGAACAACACCTGGGCGCGTGTGCCCTGCGTCCTTGCCACAGCCCCTCCCAGGAATGCCCCAGAATACCTGGCCACGTCCCCATTTTGCCCTGCCCAGCCCCATTGGTCCTACGCCACTGTTTGAATCCCACCACCATCAGAACCTGTTACTAAAATTTTTGAATCGCACCACTGGATCCAACCCAATCAGCCTAAGCTTTTGAATTACCCTAGAGCACCAAGATGGATATGATGCAGCTGACAGAGACTGGGGTAATAAACCAAGGGGGTTCAAATGAATATTCCACCAATAGCTTATCGACAATCTCTATACCTGAGTCTCAACTTTAACTTGCCTGGCCTCTTGTCTTAAAACAACATTGACTGTATATCTAGGAGTACTGAATGGGTATAATGGTATAAAACTGTGAATGATCCGCAACTGGGCACCATAGGTCATCTGTGCAAGAAATGTAGCCTAAATCGCTTTATTGCTGCCAGCATGTAACCACTTCATGCAATTAAAAATATCTAAGGATCGCCTTTGAGCTTCTTTGAGCAGAATGAATTACAGATTGCATGTGTAGTCGGTTTCCCAGTTGTATTGGAATACAACTCCTAAATATTTGAAGCATTTCACCTGCTCGGTTTGATGCCCATTTAATTGCCATACAGTTTTTTTTAAAAAAAATTTACTGTTGAAATGCATGGCTTTTCATAATTGATGGGTAGAAGTTCCTCTTGGCATTTAAGCCGGTCCAATACTTTTAAAAGCACACCCAAAGCCCAACTCTAGTTAAAGAATAACAACATCGGTAAGCGCCACATGAGGACAGGTAACTTTTTACCACATGCAAGTATAGGTGTGTGAACATGCTGCTCCCAAAAACTTTAATAAATGAGTTTATATTAAGGAATGGAGTTCAATAGATGCCTTTCATGAAATAATTTACACAGTGGTATTTTCATGTAGTAATGATGAAATAGAGAAGGTGCCTATCAAGATTTCTTTACGTTTCCCCCATATGTGACCATGAGGGACATTATCAAAGGCAGCTTTATGGTCTACAAAAGCTGCAAAGAGAGAACCTTTTCTTTTTCCTGCAAACATATCTGGAAAAGCTCTTTTGGGAGGGGTTTCCCAGCATTCCTGGCCAGCTTCTATTCATTTTGAGTTTTTCTTCACTCTGTTCCTACAAGTCTGGGCTACTTACCACTTGATTTTTTTCCCCTTTAATGCAGCCATATTGGCTTCTTTAAATGTCTCCCCAATGTTCTTTGCCACTTGTATTGTTTATTATTCTTAGCAACTCCCTTTTTAATGAGATCCCAATGTGATCAATTACATCAATGATTTTGAATGGTTTTCGTTAGCTCCATTCCTTTGGTTCAAGGAATGGAGCAGAAGCTGACTCTACTGCTCCTAACAGGATAGGAGGCTTTTGGATGTTATTTCTTCACAGAGTACAGCTAGAGGGTCTTTATGGCACTCCGACAATGGTAGTAGTGGTTAATCTATTTCTTACAGTGAGCCAGCAAAGTGAGAGATGTCAAGCCAAAGGCTGGGGACCTTACTAAAAGTGACCATGCACAAGTAACTCAATGTGCATGGACGTAACACAAGCATCATCACTGTGAAGTAGGTAATAAAGCAAAGATGGAAAGATGGAATGAGGGGAATTGTGTAGAACCCACCCACACTGTGCTAACTAACATAGTGGTTGGGAGTGGCCAGTCATTCTTCAAACAACTAAAAATGGCAGTAAACAAAGCTAAGAGAAAGAGGGGGGAAAGTCAAGAAGCAATGTGACAGCCCTGAAGATAATTGTATGGAGTCTACCAAAGAATAACACTTCTAATGTAGGAGCATGCATCATCTAGAAATTCTTGACTGTAGTGTGCAGTTGATGTGCCAGAATCTGAACTTTAATTACACAAAGAAATTCAATTGCAAAACATTCTGTTAAGTGCAAAGCATTTGGTTGGCACAACTGAAACAGAAAATTGAGCAAATGCTGACTGGCACCTCAGTAGCCAAAATGGTTGCTTGCCTTTCAGTAAGTAAAATGGACTGTGTTTAAAAATAGCACATCCTGCAGCTTTAGTAAGGAATATGTGATTGATAGGTTCCACACATACACACAATATGGAAGCATACTAGTCTCCAAAAGGGGGAAACAGAAATTGTAGTGATTAAACTTGGATTCAAAGAGTTCAAGGGCAAGGAGAAGGCACATCCATTCAAGAGGAGATTGGAGATCTAAAGGAAAATCTCTACTATCTGTATATTCCCCAATTAGAGGTCCCTGGAGCTAAAGATCAGCTTTTTGGAGACAGGCATAAGGGGCATCAATGGTATGGAACATGTGGGAAAGCCATGTTCAATGAGTACAAGATTGGCTGCTGTTCTTTTGATCTAGCTCATTATTCTACTTCTCAGATTGGGGACTAAGTGGTGTAGGTCTCTGAGTCTCAAATGAAGATGGACACATAATGAAGATAGTAAATGAATGAGAAAATGGGTGCTAGAACACTAGTTTTTTCTCTTTAACCATGATTCTTTGTGTGTACCCCTTCCCACATCCAATAGGTACAATGTCAAAGAGTCCACTACATACATCCATGTCTGTGTGCCACTCATCTCTTGCAAGCAAGTCTTAGGTGGTTTATCATCACGCATTTTTTCTCAACCAGAATTTCAACAAGTAGTCAGTAGCTTCTAAGAAATGAGACTATTGGTATCTTATTTAAAGTTTTTTCCCCACTTTTCAAGAATCCGAAGCACAACTGTGGATGTGATAGGTGAAACAGTTCAATGCTCTACAATGGGTTTTCTCCCCTGACTTAAGTTCATGCACCTTCAGTGACATCAGTAGAGTAAGACATGCATCATAATTCATTGGTCCACAAGTTGTAAAAGTGATACATGAAATCCCTCTGGGAAAAGAAGTGTTGTTAACACAGCAAGCATTTGTGAACACAGGATGGATAAAAGTATACACATAAAGCAGAGATCTGGCACACATTCCAGAACAAATCCTTCACTTTGTCCCTTGAGAAGCATTCACTTGTCAAAAAGTAACAATCTATAACTAAACTTTTCACTTTCTCTAAACTAACTGCAGAATCAACTAGAAGTTCTTTATATTCCAGAGATTTATCCTCTCTGATTTAATAGGCAAAATGTTGTGTTGACTTATTCTCCCAAATCCAACATTTCAGTCCCACAGTCCAATTGTTACAACCACAGCAACATTGTTTAAGATATGATAGTATCCATGCACACAAATGTTGCATATTTCTTCCCTCCTGAGGATTAAACTACTTTTACAAAGTACATGTGGTTAAGCGAAACAATGGACATTGCCCAAAAAAGTTATTGTTTATACTACCTGAGCCTTCCTTTGTTTTTACTCCAAGAATACAAACAAGTAAAATCTGTATTTTTGCTCTTAATTTAAAAATGTCTGATCACAAGTGCACCCAAGGGATGCAAAAACCAGGGGAAGGTTGAACTTACAAGGACTATAGCTTTCACAAGGTTGAAAACTATAAACATACAAGGGAACTCCAACTTAATCTTATTCATCAGAACTCTTAATATGTTTTTATTTTAATTTATTTAAAATGTTTTTATTTTATTTTATTACTTAAAACATTTCTATGCTGTTTTTCCCTGATTCAGGAACTTCAGGTCAGCAAACAATAAAACAAATCATTAAAACATTTGAGAGATTTAAAAGAATTTAAAATATGAATATAAATATCTTAGCAATAATAAAGTGCTACGGGATGGAATTCCAACAACAAACCCTCCACCAATAAGGAAGCAGGACTCAGCAGGATTTATGAAGTCCTGCTCACGAAGTGAGTCCTGCTCCCCTATAGATGAAGTGCTCCCTTACAGGTAGAGGGTTTGTAATTACACATTCCATCTGCTCCAGGACTGCACAAGCTCCCCTCCCCCCACCCCAGCAACCCCTCTCAGGGTCTCCCGCCACTGTGCCAGGGCTCCAGAAGACCACTTACCCTCCCCCCACCCTAACAAACCCTCCTGCCCTCTGCTGCTCCAGGGCTCCAGAAGCCCCATCATCCTTCCTCCCCACCCCCAGCAAGCCCTCTCAGCTCTCCCGCCCTGGGAGAGTGATACCTTGCCACTGCTGCTCTGAGGGTTCAGAACTCTATCGCCCTCCCCACTAAGCCACCCTGGCCCATGGATCCAAAGATCTGCAGGCAAAGAAGCTCTCCCATCCTTCCCCTTCACCCCCCAAAAACCCTCCCTGGCCCCAAACAAGACCTTCAAGCCTGCACCCACCCCACAATCCTCCCTCACCCCAAACAAGCCCTCCCTGCTCTCTCCCCATCCACTCCACCAACCCTGTCTCCAAGCAAGCCCTCCCTGCCTCTTCCCCACCCACAGCAACCACCCCCCTGCCCGACCTCGCTCACCCCACAAAGACAAGGCGAACTGGTGGGCCAGCAGCACAAGCCTCTAGCTGCCCAGCTGAGCCTGCCACCTGCCTTCCCATTCCTCTGCCTGCCTACAGCCCCACTAACACCCATTGCAGGAGGAGATGCTTTCTCTTTGACTCTTTGCTAGGGCCCACACATCTCCCTTGCAATGGGCCTGCCCTCTGCTGTAGTTCATATCCTACAGTGGGCTTTACTGGTAGAGTGTGTGTGTGTGTATATAAAATTAAATATAATATAAATATTTAAGAAATATAAACATATGAAAACTCACACGCAGGGAAAAGAATGAATAACAGTTAGTGAGGGAACATGAAACAAAAATTATTCATCCACTGGCAGAAAACAACAATAGAATCTCAGTGGGGAGGGAGTTACAAAATTTCAGTGCCATAATCAGGAAGACCTTTTCCTTGAGTTGCCATTTATTGAGCCTCAGATGGTGGGGGCACCTGAAGCAGAACCACTGGAGTACTAAATTTATATGGGAGTAGCCAGTCCTTCAGATATACTGGCTCCAAGCAGTATGGGGCTTTAAACACCAATACCTGCACATTGGAAACCAGTGCAGAAGCCTAGAAGCAAACTGGGAACCAGTACAGATAAAGCAGAACTGGAGTGATATAGTCCCTACATCCCACTCCAGACAACATTCTGTCCTCAGCATCCTGTAACTTCTCTAGCTTTCAGACACTCTCCAAGGGCAGACCCACACAGAGCACACTGTAGTAATAAATCTTAATGTTACCATGGCATGTACCACAGTTGCAAGATCTTTCTGCTCCAGTAAGGGCTTCAGCTGGCTCACCACTCAGAGCCATTGTTGCTATCTGTTTATCCAACAGGAGACCCAAGTTTGGCAGCACTCCTAAGCTATAACCTTCTTTCAGAGAAGTGTCATCCCATCCAGAACAGGAAACATCCCTATTTCTGGGTCACATCTTAGCCCCACCAGTAGTACCCCCATTTTGCTGAGATTAAGTTTGTTAGCCTTGATGTATCCCAAAACTGCCTCCAAAAACCTGTTTGACAACCTGTGTGGGAGGTGCTGGAAATGAGAGAGAGAGAGCCGAGTGACATCTGGTTCAGTTCAGCCCAACTCTCTGAATGACAACTCTCACCAGTTTCATATAGCCAGATGGAAACTTTCAGGTTCCTGTAGGCCAAGAGGCCCCCAACATCACATTCTGAAGTCTACCTTCAAGGTAGGACCAAAGCCATTGCAAAGCAGAGACTCAAAGTTCTAACCCCAAGAGGCAGTCCAGAAGGATATCATAATCAGCAGTTTTGAAAGATGCTAAGATATCTAGAAGATTTAGCACCTCTGTCCATCTCCCAGTGCAGATCGTCCTCTAGGGCAACCAAGGCCATTTCAGTCCCATAACCAGGCCTGAAACCAGACTGTACCCCAACAGAATCCCAATCCTGTCTCACCTTCCCAAGGCTAGATATGCCAAAAACCTACAGGGCATCAAGCCAGGGAATAAAATCCTAATAGACTTCAGCAATACTTCCTCCCTATCCACTAGCACGTGCCTTAGGGGAGGCATTTTTGTCCCCCTTTCATTCTTATGTGTAGAATTTTAGTAAAACTGGGCATGAGGATGAGTTCAAGGATGAGTTCTTTCAACACTTCTGAAAAGATCTTGAATTGCAGAACTATTATTTCTGTTTCTTCAGATCAATTAATAATCTGTGAGAACATTTCCATAAACAATAACTGAAAGCACAGAAGGGAACCATTATTTTTTTTAACTGAGCTTGACCTTTCTCTGAAGAAACAATGGTTAGAATGCCTTAAATAAATAAAATGACATAGGGGTTAACTTTTAAGTTCACCTTGAAAATGTTTTATTGTAATCTATGTTACCTATTGCCATGAGAGAAGAACATGCTGTTTTATTTGAAATCAATGAATATTAAAACAGCAAATATAAACCTTATGAATGACTTCTCATGACAGCATACATGTTCCAATACTGCATCTGTTCTATCAGCAGAAAATCGCACAAGCTATTGTTTCCTTTTTTTGAAAAAAAGACTAAGCAAGGCTTTGATCAAGATGCTTAAGACCACACAGCAAATATATATCAAAGAAAAGAAATAAAGTTCTCATAATAACCACAGTTGAAGCAACTTCCTTGAAACACTTGCTGGAAGATCATCTTGCTGTCAGTGTCCCAAAATCCCCATGTTCTAAAGTCTTATTTAAAATGAATGATCATACAGGATAACATTATCCTCAGGGTATTTTTAAGGATGAATGAACACTACAGTATGCAAGTTACATGTTGTAATACCTTGTGCAAAAAGACATAATGAACAGGAAGCCAGTAGTCACCTCAAAAACAACAGCTATTGAGAAAAGTGCATCCACAATTATAGAAATGGCTGTTGGCACAAAGTCTGTGTAATTCAATAAAGGTGTGGTTTCTTTAACTAGACACCTTGCTCCTGAGGCTAATGGCATATCTAGTGGAGCCAGAAGGGGCACACAACCCTGGCGCCATTTGCTTGGGTCACATGGGGGCACATTTTGACCACCTGTCCATTCCCTCTCTCCCCTCCCTGTCCAGTCCCGGGCCCAACCCCCCTTTCTCTTCAGTAAAGAGACTCCAAGGGGCTTACAAACTCCTTACCCTTCCTCTTTCCACAACAGACACCTTGTGAGGTAGGTGAGGCTGAGAGAGCTCCAAAGAACTGTGACTAACCCAAGATCAACCAGCAGGAATGTAAGAGCAGGGAAACAAATCCAGACAAGACTCAGAGGGGTGCGGAATCAAATCTGTTACTCCATACTAGAGTCTACCTGCTCTTAACTACTACATCAAACTGGGTCTACTTGGCAGTTCCATCTCAGAACCTGTCTTGTGACGATTATCTCCCTGTCCCCAAGATCTCTTATTTCCCCAAACACTATCTCAAAATTGCACCTTTGCTTAGTATCCCAGAGTAGGGTTGAGAGGTATATTTGTAAAACTCCTGTGCATGTAGTCTCCCAAGCTTCTTGGGTAACATGAAACACTATGGCTCCCACCCATACCTTCTTTCTCCCAGCTGATTCTTACAGCTTAGTGTCATGACAGTGACACTGAAATACAGGTTCAAAGTGTAACATAATATTTGAACCTTAGACCCCATAATCCAAAGAAAGCAAATTTAAATACAGCAGCACCTATGAAAATTCATGTTTTCCTATTTATATCTCTGTCCTAAACATGTTCACACATGTATGTTTAGTACTGAATGCAGGGGCATAGCGCCAAGGGGGCGTGGTGTGGTGTGGTGTGGGGGCATGGTGTTCCAGAGGCATTCCAAGGCAGGGCAGGGGCGCAGGATGCAGGCATGCCCCAGGCGCAGTTTGCCCTTGCTCCACCCCTGATTGAATGGCTGTAATATTGGGTGATAGCTTACATATGGAAAGCAGTCACCACAAGACAGAGCCGGCATTACCTCAAACTCTAGATCAGGGGTAGGGAACCTGCGGCTCTCCAGATGTTCAGGAACTACAATTCTCATCAGCCCCTACCAGCATGGCCAATTGGCCATGCTGACAGAGGCTGATGGGAATTGTAGTTCCTGAACATCTGGAGAGCCGCAGGTTCCCTACC
The DNA here is from genome assembly GCF_021028975.2 of Sphaerodactylus townsendi. Classification (NCBI taxonomy): domain Eukaryota; kingdom Metazoa; phylum Chordata; class Lepidosauria; order Squamata; family Sphaerodactylidae; genus Sphaerodactylus; species Sphaerodactylus townsendi. The sequence goes on along the minus strand of NC_059429.1, from coordinate 54,341,922 downwards.
CCTGCTCTAGATGGTTCAATGGAACAAACTCACACATGCAGCTGTGATACATCATCAAGAGATGAGATGGCATATGTTGTCCATATACATATACCACAACAAGGACAAAAACCCCTACTCAGTTCAGTGCAATGTGTTTCCAGGTAAAGATTTCTAGGGTCAAGTTTGTAGATAAAATCACTGTTCTACATTATACATACTGTAAAAAAATAAAGCCCACTAGACCTATCTATAAATCTGAGTACAATTATAATTGATTCAAATGTTAAAGTGTTCTTCAGTTTCCCACCCTTCACAGCCATTCAAGGTCACCAATGTAAATGCAACAGTGCACAAGTGAAATAAAAGTACCATAATTATATGTTTGTCAGGTTTCTATACATGCACACACAATGTGTTTGAGAGAAGAACTATGTAGCGACTTCTGCTTAATCTTGAGATATCTGAAGACATTGTGCTGCTGGTCTCTTCAGATTCTCTTCTCAAAGTAACTGCATAAAATTGTTGTAGGGTTTCTGGGCTTTGTGGCCATTTTCCAGTCAGCCCAGAAACCCCACAACACTCAAGTGATTCTGGCCATGAAAATCTTCAACAATAACTCTATAGAGTTCATGAACAAGGGAAGTTTGAATATAGTCAATTCTATATCTTGAAAACTTTTGGAATTAATTGCCTGATAGTTTTTTGGAAGCCCCCTCAAATGGTGGAGAGGAAATGAGATGCGTAAGACAGTTCCCCTGCCCCCCATGGGCAAAGAACAAGCATGCATACTGCCCCCAGCTGCTAAGCATATGTCCTGGCAGCATGAGGGAAGCATAGAAAATACAACCCTTGTTCATGTTATCTTGCTGGAATCTGAAATCATATGTGCAGAATTTTTAAGTTCCATTTTAGAAGAATGGTTAGCAAAACTACCAACAGTTTAATCAAATTAAGAATTAAAATAAAGGATGATCCAGTGGAAAGACAGATAGGCTTTTAGATTGGCATTTCTCATTTTAGAACTGAAGGCACTGGTTTGATAATGCTAGCAATGACATGACTGTGAAATGTTTGCATGTTGGGATTGTGGGAGAATCAACTGGCTGAATGTCAATACAATAGTCCTTCAGGCTGAATTGTGTCTTTTTCTCATATGACAGATCTCTGATATATAACCACCTTCAGTCAGCAAATTTGCTATTTGGAATGTATAGGTTATAACATGAACAAACAAGAAGAGAGGAGTTTTGCATATCTATAAGACAGGGAGAGACTTCAGGCAACCAAAGGAAATGGAGTCTTTGCTATCTGCTCCATTTTAGCAAAAGGATATGGTCATGCAAAGTGAGTACATGATCTTTCCCCATGCCTTTCCTGTACTTAATAAAAAAATTATGCTTTCTCAGAGGCACTGAGAACTAAACAAGGTTTGTTTCAATGTGAATTAATGGTCTTTGACGGATGGATGGCTATTAGCTACTAAGCTCACTTTACCTGCTGGGTGGGGAGAGTTCAACAACAAGAGTTTGGCAGTTGAAACGTAGCCAGCAAAATGAGAAGCCTGAGTTTGAAGCTAGTTGTCAAGAAAGATCAAGGGAATGTTGCTTGCTTGCAGAAGACCAGTCCTGCTTTAGAGCCTGTGTGGTTGCTATCCCCATTCACAACTTGTGCATTTGTAAGCAAACTGACATTAAATATCTGTCTTCAGTACTCTCTCTTCACAGGGGAACTGCCCTTGAAATGTCACTACACACAGGAATATGAGTAGGGTTAGTATTATGGGTGTACAATGATTATGCAGCCCAATGGAGCAATTTTCATTTGCCATTACACATAGCAAAGACATGCAAAAATAGTTTGTATTTGTATATCAGTGTCAAATTAGTATTTTTTATTTAGGAAAGCAAACATAGAGTATCAGGCAGTCACACCCACAACCATGCAATGCTGCCTTACCAGCCATCCATTCATTCATCTGGCCATGGTTACTTCCCTTCTGTGGCCACTGGATACTGTTATTACACTGGAGATCTCTCTGTGCATGCAGAAGAGCTGCCAAATGTCTGTTATACATAAGCAAACATGGCAGTCCAAGTAAGTAAAGGCAATGGACTTCAAAGGGCATCAGGAATTAGAGAGACTCCAAACCAGTTTTGGAAAAGGTGTTGGGGTTTGGATCTAAAAATTGGGCTGCTTTCTTATTCAAAACAGTGTGCACCACTTTAGTAGCAGCAGCCTTTGACAGACTTCTGGAAAAGAAATTCAACCAGGCATTGACAAGTAAAATGAAAAATAAAAACGGAAGTTTATAGCCAGAAGGTATGTTTTAGAGCTTTTTTTCTCCCAAGGACACCATCTGCTATAAAACCAAAATACATAGAGCTGTTATTCTCTTTGCTGTAGGGAATTAGAAAAAGTGCTCGGTGGGGCGGGGGGGATGAAAGAGGGAAAGAATCAGAGAAAGTAGCAGAAAGAAAGAGTGATCATTTTATTGAAGAATACATTCTTAGTTAAACAGAATAGTTTAATTATCACCAGAATTTTCTATCTGTCTGTGTTTATTTTTATCCAGCCCTTCTTCCAAAGTACTCTGAGAGTTATACATGAGTCTCCTGTTGGACGTTATCTTTACAGCAAGTCTTCCAGGTAGGCTAAGCTGAGAGAAAGACTGAAATAGTAAAACAGTGTCCTGGGAGCAAGCCTCAGTTAATAAACTCAGACTTACTTCTGAGTAGACCTGCTTAGACTTGCTTCCAAAATGGCAGGTCACCCAGCAAATATCATTACTTATTGGGGATTTGAACCTGGGTCTCCCAAATCCTTGTCTGACCCTCTAATTACTGCTACACATTCTGGCTCTTTAGGGACTGCCTGTCACCCATTTATTTTTTTTGAAAAGCATGGTTTATGGATATTTCAGTTCAGATGGCGACATGCATACCATGTGCAACACTGTATTTGTAATAGAGCTTAGTCACCAGCAGGTCAGAGAGAGACTGTTCACCCAGTGAGCTTCATGCAAAGCACAGGTTTCAACACCACTCCCCTAAGCCCTAAGTGAATATTCTGTACTCTACAGGCTCTTTCAAGCAATTTATTTTGGACAGAGGATTTTTTAAAAGCGAAATGTTAGGAACAAAATCCACCAGGCCACGGCCACACAGCCAGGAAAATCCACCAGAACCAGTTGAATCCGGCTGTGAAAGCCTTCAACAATACATTCAGATTGTTTGTTTACGAACATCCAAAAACTGTTTGGAAAAGATTAAAGATTTGTCATTTGATATACCTTTCATTCCTATCCAAAGTAAACTGAGGATCAACACAGGGTTTCTGAATGGATTTCACCTGGTAAGTGCAGGTAAGTGTGAAACATTTACTAAGAAATTTGTAACAAGTTAGTTGTTAACAAACAAACCTTGCTTTCTGTGTCACTTAGCATTTTCAAACTGCTTTGGCTCTTACTGTTCTTGCTATCTCATATGTTCAGTTGCCTTATGGAAGTTCAGGTCAGGTTCTTTTTGAGAATCCTATTTATTCACAATATGTTTTCAGAGATGCTTTCCTTCTGCAGTCACTTAGCCTTACAGCTACTTGGGGGAGAAAGTATTATGTGAAGATTGAAAGAGTAAAAACAATTGAAACTTTGACGTCGTCCCCCCTTCAAAAAAGGTGTTGATTAACCTTTTGCATCCTGGTGTAAGAGTTTGTTTTAATACAAAACAAATTACAAGGTCAGGCATATACTTTTGGTTCTGAATTTGGGATGCAAATTACTTTTTAAAAACAATTTTCATTTTGATGGTAACATCTGTATTCATCAGGATAACATACAAAGGGTTACACAAATGAAACTGATCTGCCTGTTCAAGATGGCTGCTTTGAGCCTACAGAGAGCTCTGGGAATCTCAATAGTACACTTTGGGGAGTTTCCAGTTACAAAGTTGTAAAGCTGGACTGAATAATCTCAGCAAGGTTTATATCCATTCCATTTAGCTGGACCTAATTTGAATGCAAAATCATTTCTCATCATGGAAGCAATTCGATAGACTGTGAGTAGCTGTGGTCAGAGCCACAAGCACAGAATCTGGTATTTGGCACTGCATCCAACAACCTGAGGATCTCAAGTTTCATTTCTGCAAGGGACAATTTTCCAGCCATTATGGATATGGGAATATGTTTGGAACTGGACAGACAATACCTAGTAAACATGGGGGACAGGAATTAATGTCACCAGTCATGAAATGGAGCTTTGGTAATTTGCACAGGTCTCGGTCCCAGCAAAAGCAGGATAAATTATATGAACAAATACATGGAAATCTGTGTAAACTGCATGCTAGGTTATGATTATAGGCTCAAAGCTGAATTTGAATTTGTGGAACATAGAGCATTCACAATACTATTTTGTGGACAAGATGTATATCATACAACATTTACTACAACTGTAACTATTTCTCTAACATGTACCTGCTATGTACCCAATTCAGGAATGTAGTTTGTGAATGGCGGGAAGTTTGTGATTGGCTGGAAGCATACAGAAGTTCTTGATTGTTACACATTTATATACTTAACGGTAGAGGTGATTAATTGGATGCAACACCCCCTACCCCCACACACACTTGTGAAGCTTTTCTACATAAATATAAGGGGCCTTCAGGGATAGCATGAGGGACTGCAGTTCAAACAGACAATCCAAAGCAATCACAGACCTCTCCATTTGTGGAAGTACCTTTAGCTTGCACATGGGCACTTTGAAATTCAACCTTATCTAGTCATATCAATAAAAACTAGCAGTATATCCCTGCATATCAATCAAAACAAGGTAAAAGAATTCAAATTATTATTATATACTTTCTTTGATACTTTCAACAGTAAAAAGTACAACTTTTGTGGATCACAGAATAAAGTACTTGTTTTGAGTTAGGACTCAATTAAAGCAATGAACCTGACCATCATTTTCCTTTATGATGTAAATTCAAGTATAGGCCCTTTCCACACAGGCCAATTAAACTGGGATAAACCCAGTGAAAAACCTGGGTTGGAGAAGAACTTTGCACAGATCCCAATCCTAACGCAGATCTACTCCGCGTTTCCCCCCCACCAAACCCAAGGTTTTTGACAATTAGGTTACATGTGATTCTTTCGTTTTAATGCAGCTTGCTGCTGCAGCAGAGCAAACGGTTGTGTCTGTGAACCACATTAAAACAAGAGAATTGCACACAATGTGATTTTCAACAACCCCTTCCATGACTCCCATCTGCAGAGCCATGCAGGGGAAACTGGCTGTCTCATGGCCGGGGGGGTCAGTCCTGCCAGCTTTGCAGGCAGGCAGGGAAATAAAAAAGCCAGGCAGGGAAGGGGAAAAAAGCGCCTTCCTGTGAAGGCACATGCCCCAGCCAGCACACTGGCTGTCCATGGGACAGCCAGCTGTCCAAAGGGGCCGGGGCCGGGGCCGGGGCTGGAGCCGGGGCGGGTTCATATTACCCACCTTCCCCCCCCCCCTTTTATTGGCCCATGCGGAAAGGGCCATAGTTTCAGAATCCATAAACTCTAGGCATTCATTTTTTTAAGATCAGACAAGATTCTAGGTTATACTGAACTGGAAGCAAGAAATGTATGAACATAAACCTCTATGAGCTCAGAAAGCAGGAAGAGTTTGTGTGATAGATCAAACAACTGAGGGTGGGAGTTAGACCCAATAATTTATGAACCCCACCATTATAAAAGCAACAGAAATATGCAGACTCCTTTCCTCAACTGTTTTAGCATTCTTCAGGACTAACATTATATGAAGTCAAGATCAGAATCATTTGGAGTACTGTACCTTTCTTAATGCTTTTTTTTAATTAGGTAGAGAGGATGTGGAACCTAAGACACAACAAGCTTTGAAGTGAACTAAGTGTCATGGTGGGGATTGGCAGCACTCTCGTGCAGTTTTAATCTTGGATTAGGAAGGACCTTTTGCCATCCTCAAGACTCTTTCTGCTCCCAGTTGCTTTTGCATTAGTGCACATTGGAGTTTCTGAGTTAGCCTAATTGCAGCATGCGAGCGGCAGGCTGCACAGATGTCAGATGTCATGATCTATCTGATGAAGAGGTCCCTGCCTCGGGCTGTTTATATATGACCTACCAGGATTTCCTGACTGCATGATGAAATAATTATGGGGCCCTCATTTGAGGAATAATGTTGCCAGTAGGTTGCAAATGCATCCCCTTAAAAAAAAAATCCTAAGCATTTTCCTTATCAGCTACATAATCTTCCAAGACTTCTACTGTGCTCCTAACTTGTTTGTATTATTTTTAAGCACTACATGAGAATGCTTTAGGAAAGGTTTGGTAAAGTTTAGCAGATTTTTTCCTCTATTCTCACATTACATAGAGGATTATTGACAAAAGGGGGAAGAAAGGGAGTTATGGAGACTATTTGATTTATACAAATCTTGTCTTTTCTCTAGTTTTTACAGAAACTGCATGATAATGAGGAACTTTTTTTCTGTTTGCTTGGATCTTCAGGAATCACAAGGAAAATATTTTGTTTTTACAGACTACATAAATGGATTTTTCTAAAGGTTTTCATATTAAATAATTAAAAGCGATCTTTTGCAGAACTTGAATTTCTCAAATTGGAAAACTTGAAGCATGCCTGGAAGTTATTCAGCAGCATCTTTTGACTATGCTAATCCCAGATATTCCACTCAATGGCAAAGGAAATGTGTCCCATGAATGCTTGAAGACATTCTGAGCTCCAGCACTAAAAATAAGATTTGGGAATAGAACCCTTACAAGCCTTACTCAGCTGTTTCATTTCTTTTTTAAAAAATTCAAGTGCTTTTCTTTCAGATTGTACTTGCTTTTATTTAAAAAAAGATTTAAGACCACCTTTCTTAATTGTTCAAGGTGGTTTACAGAAAATAATCCCAAGAACTGTTACTGAGGATTAATAGATCAACCAATAAATCAACAAATGAAAAGAAATAGCTAAAGCAACATGCAAAATGTCCAGAAGGCAGTTTTGATATTAATTAATTTAACAGTTAATATCAAAAATCCCTGCTTTCTGATGTATACATTCAAAGGTACTGAGGGTAGAAGCTGACATGAATGAAAGAGTACTCAAGAGAAAAAAGATGCATCTACTCCACTGGCTTTTCTTGTCTTTCTTATTTCTGGTCATTTCATAACATTATGCATTCTCCTGGTCTCATCATCCAGTAATGTAGAGGCAGGTAAAATAACTAACACAACCATAATGCATCACACCTTTTGTTATATTAGACATTTTAAATTTTCCCAAAGCAGTTTACAACAACATTATCTTCCCCTTAATTTTACCCTCACAATGACCACCATGTGAGGTACAACTAGTTTCATAAGAGATACAGCTAGATTCAAGTCCAGCTAGATTCAATCTAGATTCAGATTTAAGTCCAGCTAAATTCAGATTCAGATTCAAGTCCAGCTAGATTCAGCTAGATACAGCTAAATTCAAGTCAGTAGCACTTTATATACCAACAAGATTTGTGGGGTATAAATATCTCCCTTTGCCAGATGTGAGGTACATTAGGCTAAGAGAGGTCACCCAGCAAACTTCCATGGCACAGTGCAAATTCAAAGTTGGGCCTCCTAGATCCTAATCACACACAATAACCACTCTACAATATTGCTAGGCAATGGGAAGGAGACACATGTAGAGACAGCAGTTCCAATACTTAGTTGTGTCTCAAGGAGTCCTACTGAATTAAACTAGATTTAATGGCCATAATCTAATGCAGTTAAATAATTAATTTAAGCTCTCGTAACTCCTAAAGGGAACTTCAGCATAAAACTCTAGTTTTATAAGTAGAACTTTGTGAGGGGGGGAAATGGCACAAATTCTGATTCACGTGCCCATGGTCACACTGAACCCAATTCTTGACAAATCTAAAATCACTGTTGTAAACAGTCAATAGGGAGATCATCCTGTCCTTGGTAGCTAACGTAGCTTCAGTTCTGACACAATCAAGACAAGCTAGGAACAATAAATGATGTCATCACTGTGGAAATGGGGGATCTAATGAAATAGGTGGAAAGGCCCAGAAAATGTGCTGCTGTTTGAATTTCAAATTCTCAATGACAGATATATTTTGTTGACAATAGGCATCTTGCCATGAAAATCTATACAAAGCCAATCTTATAAATGAGTCTGATTAGCTGCAAATTCAGCAAGTTTGTTTTTAAAGTCTGACTTGGTGCTTGAAACATTGGAGCATTTGTATTGCTAAATTATATATACATTTCCACTGTAAAGAAAAATGTGTCATAGGAAGTGACTATCAGTCTTTTACCTTAACGGCAAGATTTTCAATGGCTTTAGAAGGCATGCCAGGAAACTAAAATGTGTCACTAAGCTGAATTTCAAAATAACATATTGACATTTAAAGTCTTAGCAATGATCTGTGTTAGGCCCTTTCTGCACAGCAAATTCTGAGCAGGTTGCAGCCAGGATAAACAAACCTGGCCTAGCTCCAGTTCATTCGCATTGACTGGGGGGCGCTCCTTTGCACAGAGGCACATCTTTTATTTTTAAACCTACCTTCCATCAATGCGTAGCTATGCAGGCAGGCAAGCACACAGGCTTTCCCAAAGCCTTGCTGGAGCCAGAAGTGCCTGCATGGCTCCAGAAGTGGAAGCTGGAAGGTATAAAAAAAACCCAAGCACAGTCGCATAATGCGCCTTGTAGCTGCAGCCATATGTTCAGCTGTGAGGCACGTTAAAACAAAAGAATCGCACATATAGCGATTCTTGTAAATCCCAGGTTGGGGTGGGGAACCTGGGGCGGACTCGCATTAGGAGTGGAATCCATGCAAAGTCCCCCCCCCCCGGGCCCAGATTTTATCCCACCCTTAACCCTGTGTTCATTGGCCTGTGCGAAAAGGGCTTCAGTCAGATCTTTTTGAACCTATTTTCACTATTGACCATCATCTCCCTGAGCATCATTCCAGATGTTTACAAAAAGTACAGAACTTTTATATATACATACATTACACCCTTCATCTAGCACCCTGGATTGCTGATAAATTATTCATTGCATTTATTCGATAATTCAGAACTAACTGCATAACTTCTACATGAAAAAACAACTTAAACTCCATTGAAACAGCTCTGGCTTCATCCTAAATTCAACACTTCAAATATTTTTAATGCTACCTGGAAGCTTCCTCAGGGTCCTACATTTGCCAAACAAAAAGGAAAAAGAAAAACTTAAAAGCCCACCCATCCCTAGGCTAATTGAAGTATGTAGGTGGAAAATGTAAGACAGAAAGCTGTTTGGTGTCTAAATGAAATTGCAACCGTTTCAAGTCAGGAACTGTTTTAATTTTTCCATGATGGTTCATTCTGAAGTGAAAATGTTCATGCTGAAGCTATTTCAGATTGGGGTCTGAGGAAAAGTAACAGGAAAGCCTAACCCCGGGCCTAACCCTTTCAGGCTACTTTTGCTCATCAGATCCACAACATATGGCTCCCTGCCCTTATCTTCCTTGTCTTTGGCATTAACTATTCTATTACTAAAAAAAAACTTTGTCTCTACTTTCCTCCCTACAATAGCATTGCCTATATGTTTTTAAAAGTACACACTGCCAACAGTTTATTTCATTTTCTTTGAAAGAATGAGACAACTCCGTTTGAAAGAAAGAATGAGACAGTTCAGTTTCTATACCACACTGTTTCCATGCCATTTTAAAGCTCTTTAATATTACCTGTGAAATTGAAAAGGGGAGCATAAGAAGAGGTGTCAGGCTAAATCTGTCAGCCAGAATTAGATTTTTGTGGGAACTCTAGCAGACATGTGTACCTCCAGCAATCAAGTCTGGTCAGCTCCTTCCCAGTATGATTCTTGTGAGAGGCTTTTGCTTCTCCACCTCCATCAGCCAGCCCTTGGCTATCCTGCTGGATCCCTCTGGTAGGTCTCTCAAGACGTAAAAATAGGTTGCTTCACCTGATTCCTTCAAAACAATAGTGCTTCTCAAGCCCACAGCTGTGCCCTTCCTTCCTCCTTGGCCTCTTACAGGAGCACTTTTTAAAGAGACTGTCTAGTCTCAAACTTCAGCCCTGACCATCACTTCCTACCTTACCAGGCACATCTGACCTATTCCTGGGGACTGAGGATTGCTCTCTCTTTCCCCTTTCCCTCTGCAAGACTGCCAGCCTTCCTTCCTCCTCCTCTTCCTCCTCCATTAGCTGTGCCCTGGAGCTTTCTTGGATAGGAACCTAGAAGATTGAGCCACAATAATTAAAAATGATATTACAAATATATATTTATTAAGTGCAGTTGTACTTTGAAAGAGTTAAAAACATAAACCACAAAAGGTGACTTTCATATATATCAGAAATCACATGAAACAACTAAATGGTTGCACAATAAAACCACTATATATGTTTCAGTCACCCCATAGGGCTGCACAACTTCCAGCGTGTATTCACGTGTCACAATGCCAGAGTGTTCACCCTTGGAATCTGCCATTTTCTTGAGGTGAACTGGTCTCTGTCACCTGGAGATCAGTTGTAATCCCAGGAGATCTTCAGTGACCACCTGGAGGCTGGCAACCCTAAAAAGGAAAGGTGTATTAAGTAGTATCACCACCAAAATTCAGATGTGGAATGTTCAAACTCTAGACTTTCTGAATATTCAGAATTCTATGAACATCAATAGAAAACAGCCACTCCATCCCACCCAATCTGCTTTTTCAATGCATACTAGTGTTCCCAGTATGTCCTAGTGTTGAAAAGACAGGCTAAAGAAGGAAGAACATAGAAGACACATCCCTCCTACAGACTCCTTCTAATCACTCTTTTAGCAGCTAATATTTACTAAGGCAGATTCCGCATGGCCCAAAACAGCAGTGTGAAAACAGTGTGAAAATGGTGTAAAAGGGTTTAAAACAGTGTAAAAGGCTTTACACCGTTTTCACACCGTTTTCACACCACTGTTTTTGGTCCATGCGGAATCAGCCTTAGCTATTTATAACTCCATATTTCACCACAAAGTGATTTACAACATCCTGCCCTCCATTTTCTCCTCACAACAGCTGTGTAAGGTGGGTTAGACTGAGTGACTGACTCAAGTTCAGCTAGCGAGCTTCCATGACAAAGTGGGGATTTGAATCTGGCAGCTAGTTCCGGATTAAGAAGTACTGGATTTAAAAGATGTAGCAAGAGAAGATTAGAAAAGAGAATTTATCATTTGCTCAAACATATTATTTGTATTTTCAATTCAACTTGCTGATCCCTCTGTATAGGTTTACTTATACATAATAACAACAAACAACGTTCTTTGCTACAGGAATGAACTTTCAGATTCCATGGGCTTGTGTTCTTCCACTGCCCATTTTCCACAAAATCTGTAATTTATTTCCTTTTTACTCTTTCAGAGACAACCCAAAGGGATGTCTAGTCTTTAGAAGTGCTGTAAAATTATTTTTAAATGGGTCAGACTGTGAAAGCTTAAGAGTTCTGTGCATTGTGTTGACTGAATGACATGAAAAAACCCTATGTAGTAAAAATTAATGGACTGACATTTTCTTCTAAGATTGCCAGTGCTTGTAAAAACCCTTTTACTGAATTTTAATAGAAACAGTATCTGTATTATAAGAGCTAAAGCAATGGAGATGTCCTTCCCTGTTTGACTTGCTTTGCCTTACCTGTTATTACCCACTGTCACTGTTCCCTACACCTGTGTTGATGAATAGCCCATGGAGTATATTTTTATCATTGCCCCTGGCACTCCCATGAAAGTGTTACTGTAGCACATATGTACCATACAGATAGTGCTCATATGGGAGCATTAGAGGTAGCAGATACACCGTTCAGGAGTTGGAATCATGTTCTTTTATTGGTGAGGGTTTATTGGAACATGCAGTTCCTTTGCATCTGCTACTAGTCCTCCAGTTCTCATAGACACTGACAAGTTGCATGAGGCCAGGAACAGCGTATTTGGGGGGATTTATGCATTGACTTCATGGGAATGAAAATATCAGAAATTGAATAAATATTAATCTTTATTTGGCTCCTTAAATCTTATATTTAACAGAAGTTTGTTACTGCTCAGGTATTAATCAGTACATAGAGGTGAACACAGGTGACAATAAAAACAGATAATAAGTTTATCCACTGTGCCATATGTAGGAAGATCACCACACCAGTCCAGTAGAATTTATTTAGTACATTGCAGCCATCTGGATAGAATGTGATAGAAATCCTGCTTATTTAGGCTGTTAATTTGTATGCTGGCTCCTTCTCACCCTGTATTTGTATAGCTTTAATATATGACATGATTATATGCTGGCATATATATTAAACAAAAGCAGTCAAAACAGAACCATGTTTGACTCTGCTTCTGGATTCTGCCTTTCTGCTGCTGCATCTCTTTCTGTAATCTTCATTAAAAATCAAAAATATAAAGCAACAATTAAATGAGATGGTAACTAATAATCAATATTAAAACAATTCCTCTATAATTAACAGTAAATAAGGAATGCTGAGGGAGGAGGGGGTACAGATGGAAAACCATATGCCTGGTGAAACAAATGTGTGCTACAGCCCCTGTGGAACATCATTAAGTCTGACAGCACCTGGGTCTCTCTAGACAGAGTGTTCCATCAGGTTGAGGCCAAAGCCCAAAAACCATGGCCTGGGTTGAGGTCAACCAGACATATTCAAGCAGTGGGGGGGATGGTACCTGGGGCAAAATGGTGCCCAGGCCCCATCCTCCCGTGGCGCCCTCACCTCTGGTAAACTGGTTAAAAAGCATGCTGGGACATTGGTTTATGAAGCAGTGATGCATTTTACAGACTTTTTTAAAAACTACTGAAGTAACATAAGTTATAATAATACTTAACTCTTACTAAGAGCTTTTCCTCCAGTCCTCACAGTTATGTAATTAATATTCACAAGATCCCACCAAATGCTACAAAGAAAGCTGGTGTCATAGCAGGGATTGTGAACAATAGTTGCCAAGCCTGGATGTTCTGTTCTCTCTGCAAAATGTTACTTTGCTTTGCCTATCTCAAAGTAAGGTTTTTAATAGCCTTTTTATGCTACTTCAAAAAGTATAGTGATAATTATCCATCTAGATTGCTTACAGATACCCTCATGAAAATGACAGGGAGAGGCAACTGTGATCATCCCATCACAGTGTTAATCAACAGCAACATTTCACTGCCTACCTGATCAAAACAATATTTCAACGCAGTGTGATGACATTGTAAAGAAGTGTACACTTGGTGCCATTTAATCACTTTATTCTCATTGTAACCAGTGACAATAAAAAATTAGTGGTGCAATAAAACTTTGTAAATCCTGTAGCAGCATAGTTCCTACCCCTACTGATGCTTGCTTGCCAATCCTCAGTGATAATGCACATCAGAAAGTAGCCCCTTCCATTAAGCCCAGGAAAGAAATCAGTAGAATATGTGCTGATGGAAGGCACTGCTTGCTGAAGTATCAATTTGGCACAGTGGGGAAGGCAGGCAGGCAACAGCAGTATGCATTTTAAGTTTGTGAAGGAAAATAAAAAAAGAGGACAGAAGATGCATGGGGAAATGCTAGAGGAAAAAAGAAAAAGGGCAAAGAATGGATGCCACAAGAAAGACTGGACCTGAATTTGGGGGAAGGTGAGGCCTATAATGGTCAAAAGGCAAATTGTACAGTCAACAAAAGCTGCAAACACCAACAGTGGATGAAAAGCCTGGGACCTCAGAAGGTGAAACATGCTGAACGCTTGAAATCTCAGCAGAGTCTCAGAATGGGAGGTATTTGGGAGCAGGACAAATCTCACAGGCATGCCCAAAGGCAGAACATGTAAAGAACACAAGTAGACTAACCAAATGTTCAAGCATATTTTTGAATTCTGTTGGCTCTGACATGTAACACATCTTTTGCAAGCTAACATTTCCAACATATATTCAGAAGATTTTTATACAGTAACAAATACCATTGATACATCATGTTATGGAAGTTCTTTTTTAACAACCCAATCCAAAGGGAAGACCAAATCACCACATGGATGTAGCATGCGTTCACACTGGTGTCTTTGCCCCTTCCCCCAGTGTAAGGGGACCTCTGCCAGCAGAGAGGGCCAGGACGCCAGCACCTGGTTACCAGCACAGCTCCAAAGCGATGAAACCCAGAAGTGGGTTCCACTATGGAGCTATGCTGGTATCTGATCAGATACTGGTGCAGGGAGGATGGACTAAGATGTTCCTTGGGGTGGAGCTGATTTTATCAGCTTCCACCTGGGCTTTGGTGCCAGGAACACTGTGGTGTGGCCTCAGAGTTATGCCACCACAGTACAGGCCTCAGAGTTATTATATTTCAAGCAATGGAAGGCTTTTCAGGCAGCTGGGGAATTTTTTAAAAAATGTCTCCCTACACTGCCTAAAAGCCCTCTGGGGTCAGTGCAGCGGCGCAGCACCAGCACTGCCCCCAGCCACTGGAGCCCTTTGGGTGGGGCTGTCCATTATTAATTAAATACTTAACGTAAATTTGAGACCCTTTAACTGCATCTTCTCCCATTGTTCCATTTGTATATTGTCCCAAAATTCATTGTCCATTTTGTCACCTAATCTTTCACTCATTTATTTCTTTCAAATCCAACAAAATTTTATGCATTATGGCAATAACATGATCACCTTTTGAACACAACTCTGCCTTAGATTCAGTCTTAGAATATTCAAAGCCATATTTTATCTGTTTTAAATCTTTCTAATAATTGTGCATAAAGGATCCAGTTCTCATCTCACATTAATTCTTCTCTATTTTATATTTTATATTCCCCATGTGAGAAATCTAAAATATCTTGATACGTTTTCCACCTATCTTCAAATATCATTTCTCATCTGAATAACGCTTCTTCTGGTGAGAGCTACAAAGGTGTCTTTTGACATAGTCCAGCTTTAAACATCTCATATTCTCTGAGTGGCACATCTAATACAATGATTATTGAAATCCTTATTGACTTTAACTTTGCTATACCACAGATAACCATGCTATTCAAATCTAAAATCAAGCAATATTCTGTTTCTCAACATAACTCATTATTTCATCTGAACAAAACAACAGGCAGCAAAAAATAATTTCAGATCAGATAAATCTCTACCTCCTCTTCCTTTTACATCCTACACTTACTCTGAGTCTTTTTCCCTTGCCAGATAAAATTTGATATAGCCTTCTGCCACTTTTTAAATGGAGTTTCAGTTGCCAACTCCAGTACTGTTTAAAACAAAAATAGTATTCTTGGTAATACATTCATCTTAATCACAATTCTCCCAACAATGATAACTAAGGTTTGTTAGTTCCCGGCTCCTGGCCCCTGTTGCCCCTGACTTCCCGGCTCCTGGCCCCTGTTGCTCTGCAAACTTTTTGCTGCCTAGAAGATGAACTTGTGAACCTTTGTTTTATATATTATGACACTCCAGATATTTGATGTATAGAAATTTCTAATTTATTAATGACTTCTGACATCTGTTCCTCTATTTTTAAATTTTTTATCTAATTTGATAAATTACTTTTCATTTTCTTCTCAAATATTCCCATTTACTTGTTCATTACTCAAAATATTTTTCCATCTTTGCAGACATGACTGGTTTTTCAGGCAATATATCCAAAAACATTTTTCCTAATAGTTCCCATAATAGAAAGAAAGAAATACTTTAATCTAACAGTGCAAGTGATTCAACATCTGTGCTGAAGCATACACAGAGCTGTAACTTAATGTTTACATTCTCATAATCTCCATAGCAACCAGTTGTTGTACCTTAGACTAAATAAAAAGGAACAGAAAAAACCCATAGGTCAAAAATAGAAAAAAAATAAATACCCCTTCTTGCTTTCTCCCTTTACTCCATTTTTTGCCAAATTATGTCATCCCCCCCTTTTTAAAGTTCCATTCTGATTTATAGTTTCCCAGGAAAAAGGCTTATCTCACTGCCAGGCTGCTTGTATTCAGCATAGATGAAATCTCTCTTTATTTTTAAGATCAAGTATCCTCCAGTGGCAGAGAATCAGAAGTTGGTTGCACTTAAAATCCAATAATATTTAACATGCCTGTGAGCTGTCATTCATCATGCTGCATTTTGACTGTCCACTCTGTGGTGAGCCACAGAAACCTCCCTTTTCACAGGGGGGTTGTATGGTTTCCGGAC
Source organism: Sphaerodactylus townsendi (assembly GCF_021028975.2). Classification (NCBI taxonomy): domain Eukaryota; kingdom Metazoa; phylum Chordata; class Lepidosauria; order Squamata; family Sphaerodactylidae; genus Sphaerodactylus; species Sphaerodactylus townsendi. The sequence goes on along the minus strand of NC_059429.1, from coordinate 54,325,762 downwards.
TGTATGTTGTGTGGTTTCTGGGCTCCCTTTTCACAATTTATTCCTGAGGGAAGCTTCTTGAAGCAATGTAGGTTATCTCCAAATCTTTTTTATTCAGAGTGATTACTCAGCTGGTGATTTATATCTCCCAGCTGACAATATAGCCATGAATATTCTCTGCACTATGCAAAGGGTTCAGAATTCTAAGATTCTCCACCAGAAGCCCAAGCAGAAAGAATTCTAAAAATAGACCATCTTAGTAATGTCTTGTCAAATGGTACTGTGTTGCGAAAGCTGAGGTGACAGACCAGAAGCAGAGGCAGATCAGCTGGGCAGTTCATTTTACTCCTACCCTTCTGCTGGAAAGGGCTCAGCACTAATATACAGAAGCAAATGTATCCAGAGTAATCAAGATATCGTGACAAAGAGTGAATGGGGCCCAACTATGATTGATTGGTGAAGAGGATGCAACAAAGCAATACAACCCATGAGGAAATAAAGTTGAGTCAAAATGTAAAAACAATCAACCACATCAGAAAAAGCAACAAGCAACACATATAAGACATTAATCATGGTGAAAGAAGAATGTGGAAAGCAACCAACACAGATTTTTTTCTTTGAACCAAAAACAAAACATAGACCATGCATTTCCCTATATTTATTTGTATCCTTCTATGGGTTGGGTCTCATGACCTCCCACAACATCCAAGTTCATTTTAGCTGATCACACCACAAATAACAGAGGTACAGGGTAATGAAGAGTTTCCAACCCATATGCAACTGTAGTATAACAAGACCATCACAGTCAATTCATTCCTGGTGGTCCAATTGAGTACACATACTGTAAAGAATAATAGGGTAATATCCTACATCTAGGGGCAGGAGGAGAGAGTCCTGCCTGCTGCCCACTCTCTACTCCATACTCATTTGCTGCTATTATACCTAGGCTGTGTTTTAACCTCTTTTACTTTACTTTGTTTTCTGTAGCCTTTTTCTTGAAAAATCGCTTCATTCCCTCATCTTTTTTTCATTTGGCAACAGCTGACCCTGGCAGCAGGCCCAAAACATGGTTAATGACAAATCACTACCAGATGAAACCCTGTGAGCATTTCCTCCAGCCACAGAAAATTGGGAGGCCCAATCAAACTGCTGAAGTGTCAGAGAATAGTACTGAGATCAGCCCTAGCAAGTTCTCCTTGCTTTTGTTTTGGGAGACCATCTGACATGCCTCTAAACTCCCACAGCTGTGACTTGAACCAAAGAAAATCATGGGGAAGGCCACCCAATGAACAAATATCAATCAAAAGTCATTCAGTTGGTTTAAAGTAAATGTAAAATAAAAACTATTGGACTAAATAACAAAGAGCTTCATGTAGTTGACCAGTGTTATGAGCCATTCTCCTGATAGCCACCTAATGCAGATTCATGCACCAGTTTTATCGTAGTAGAGCTGTATGCATTAACCCTCACTGAAAATAAGCATATCAAAGGAAGCTCCAGGCTAGCACACTTGAGCATTACCTATAATGTACATAATACTCTTTAACAACTTCTATCTTGAAATAGTTTGCCCATGTTCATCAATCTCCAGTCCTTTATTGATCAAAACTTTGAAAGCCCATTCTCCTTTCTGATGCATGGCAATTCTTTATGAATGGTCCTCTTGTAACATTTCACCTTGCCTTTACATTTCACTGTAAATAAGAAAAGCCCTGCTGCATCAGAGCATTTACCTCAGCATTCCATTTCATACAGTAGTCAACCAGATGCACTGGAGGGTATAGAGGACAAGGCCCTCCCCTAATATTGTCCCCTAACATTTGGATTCAGAGGTTTATAGACTTTGGATATGGCTAGTGCCATTGATGTACCTATTCTCCATCAATCTGTCTAATGATGACCACCAGTGCTCATACCCATCACTATATCCACTGGCAGTGAAGTCCTCAATTGAATTGCTAGTTGAGTAAACAAATACTTCCTATTATCCTATATTTATTGATCATGAACTTAATTGGGTTCCCATGGAGTCTAATGTTATACAAGAGGGAGGAAAAGCTCAATCTAAACTCTTTATCCACCCCCTCCTTATAGATATGCTTCAGGGCCATGATGCTGACGATTATGTATATTCCCTTTTATTACCATCAGTACGTTATTCAGAAGATTCTCAGACTAATCCTACTGCTAAGAATTTGATCAAATTTGCCATTAAGCACAATATGTTATGGCTTAACGGCCTAAAATGTTATGACTCCTCCAGTAATTTCAAGTTTGTTAGTAAGTTGGAAAATAGCGTTATTGATTACTGTCTGATGTCACCAAAACTTAGAACACTTGTACAGTCATTTATGATAGATGATTTTTTATTGGGGGGGATCATACCTTTCACTCCAATCCTCATTCATGTATAAAAGATGTGATGATTGGGATGCTCCCTACTGGCAGTACAATCCAAGGAAAGTTTACCCACATTCCTACTGGTCATCACACCTGGCAGCTTCTGTCATCAATGGAGATTGAATTAAATCATATCAATTGGGCTTTCTTTCCAAGTGTCATGCCTTGAATGCAGCTTCTCCCTATGAGGGAAAATTGGCAGATTTTGAATTGATGGTTAAAATATATTGCAGACCACCTTATGGAATCTCATGAAGTAATTAGGGGTGCCTTGGATTCGACAAAGAATGTCTGGAACTGAATAAAACAAAGATCTGTTTTGCTTTTATCAACCAGTTTAAGAAATTTAGGAATCCTGACAGTGTAGGACCAGTTAACTCAATATAAAACCGTATTATATGCCTTAATGAAAGAGAAACATATCCAATGCGCATGACCGGCAATGGGATCGTCTTTACCAAGCCATACTATCTAACGATTTTAGACGGTTCTGGATTATGACTAATAGGTTAGATCCTACAAAATCAGAGATGTTCCCTTCTGTTCCACCAGAGGTTTGGACAGAGCATTATGCGAGATTATTTCAAAAGGAGGAGACCACCTTTAGCTTTCAATTCTTTCCAACGTTGGATACTCCTAAATGGCCACCTGTCACAACACAGGAAGTTGAAATCCCGTAAAGCCTCTGATCCTGACTTAATTTCCCCTGAGATGTTAAAATCACATGTTGACTGGTGGGCTATTGGCAAAATTATTCTCTCAAATTAATGACTCAGGCCATATTCCTAAATCTTGGCTGTCTGCAGTCATTGCGCCTATCCACAAGAAAGGCGATCTGTCAGATCCTGCCAACTTCACGTCCTTAGTGGATTTAATCCTCAGTTGTGGGGAAACTTTATGCCAAACAACATCTATTATCCAAACTGAATTGCGCACTCCAGCAGAACATCGCATCGGTCCTGAAACAAATGGAAACTTCACAAGGGGAAATGCGGCGTTGGATCATGCAAGTAGCTTTGTGTCGCGACTTGTTACCAACACAATACACTAGAGGTCCAAGATCGTGGATCTTTATGCTATGCCTTCATTGACCTGAAGGCAATGCCTCTTGACACAATATCAAAGGAAGAACGTCTCTAGGCTAAATTGACTACACAGGAATGAATAGATAACCAACTCCTCTCTATCTTGATAAGGCAAATCTCTACACTGATACAGAACTGTAGAGTTAAGAATTACTCGCATAAAGAGGTCTAATTACAGATTCTATTCCACCGTATAAAAGGTGTTATTAGGCAAGTTAAGCCAACCCTTTCAACCCTTTTTTCCTGAAGTACTGTGAAGGTTTCACTTCATCAGCCTTAACGTGGAATCAATGGCCCATGATCCCAAGCTAGGGACAAGGCATATTTCAATCACTGCTATATGCCAACGACATTTGTCCTTTTATCCACGTTCGAAGGAGTCGGACTTAATAGACTGCTGAATAGAGTGTAGGAGATATCACTGTGTATGAACCAATGGCCTTGTTATCAACTACCAAAAAAGCCCAAGATCTTGGGTTTTGCCAAAGCGCTATAAAAAAGCACAAATGGAGGCAATTAACCACGGTTGCACAGTAGAGGCAGAGTCAGTCGATATATAGATAACCTGGGAATAATTCCCTTTCTCCTATAATCACTCCCATGGTTACCCCATAAAAAAAAGCTGCTATGGCAATTTCCTCTACTAACAGCAACTTCATGCCATTGTAGGCGCTTCTACTATGGAAAGGGCCATGCCCTTGTTCCAGCAAGCTGAAGTCAAAGGATTTTTAATTCAAAAATAGGAAGGCTCAGTTACTATATAACCAGGTGTTCCCATTTGGTTTGGAACACAGTGGATGACTCTTTGAATATGGATTCAATCAAAAAATTTTTCATTAAATCATGGGCCTTCCAAATTCATGTGTGCAAGTATGTTATCTGGCTCTCTGCTTAGAACTGGGCCAAAATTCATTTGGTCTACAGGGCTTGAGTCGAGGGCCTTTAAATGTTGGCTGCACTTGCATTATATACACACAATACAAAGCACTCTCTGGATTTCACCTATTATGCTATCAGATTACCCAGAGTAATTCCATGGTTCTCACTGATGAAGATGGAAGATCGAATCGAATTGGTATTGCCCTTACGAAACTCCCTCCCTACCTTTAACTTGTTCCAGAATGCGTATAAATTATTAACACAAGAATTGTTGGTGAGAAAATGGAGCTATTTAAATCTGGCAACGAGGAAAACTTGTTAACATTTACATCTATCAATCGCCTTAAAACATAACAGAGATGGCACTCCCTATCTGCTTATCATCTGAAGCCAATCAGATCAGAGAAGAGTTTTTTTTTCACTTCGCTTTCCGGCTTTTTCCTTCTGCCATACTATGAGGTAGATATAACAATCTAGAAATGTGCAAAAGGTGTGTGTTCATGTGATTACCAAAAAAATCCAATTAGAAACATTAACTCCACCGAATTATTCCGTTGTCCTAAATCCTTAGCAAGTATTAAGAGTCAAATACTCCTAGGAATTTGCTTTTTTTACTGAAATCCACCTAAGTGAGCTGGATGAACTAAGCAGACTAGTGTTCTTATTAAATAATTCTGATGCTACATTCTGTAAAATGGCTGTGAACTTTCTGCTGGAAATATCCCATAAGCAACAGTATGTATGAATCAACTTCATTTGTTACATGTTGCAAGCTTGTATTTTGATGTAATTTAGATGTGATTTTATACTCTTTATGCCAAATAAAGGCTAAATGAAAAAAAAAGATTTGCTTCATTGTATCTGGACAGGTAGTCACATTGTTAAGTTTTTCCTCTAATTTTTTTTTAGCAAAGGCCTACATAGGTATAGTATCCATCACACTTGTGACTGGAGATACTGCAAATTTTATCACAAATATGTTCAACAATTGAAGTTACTGTGTTTGAAAGTATCAGTTAGACATGAGCTGATCATCCTACCTCAGTGATGGTGAACCTTTTTGAGACCGAGTGCCCAAACTGCAACCCAAAACCCACTTATTTATCACAAAGTGCCAACACAGCAATTTAACCTGAATACTGAAGTTTTAGTTAAGAAAAAAAAATGGATTTGGCTCTGAAGTGCATTTACTCGGGAGTAAGCTTGGTGGTAGTCGGTGAAGTTTTCCTTTGAAGCCAGCAACCGGGCTTACTCCCAGGTAAAGGATCGTGCCTTGGTTCTTTGCATGAAAATCAGTGGGGTTTAACAGCGCTTAACCTATACTGCTTCCCCAAAACTAGGTCTTAGGTTTAATGCTAATAATCGAGCCCAGTGGCCCAGGCCAGCCTAGATGTGGGGGGGGCAATTCCCTCCCCCCACATGATGAACTCTGTGCGTGCCCACAGAGAGGGCTCTGAGTGCCACCTCTGGCACCCGTGCCATAGGTTCGCCATCACTGTCCTACCTGAATGGTTCATGCCCAACAGTCACAAACTCCTGCCAGTCAAGTTTGCTTTTAGTTTTTGCAGAACTGCACACACAAAGACATTTGCAGATGATACTATATTATTAAGGATGATGAATATCAAAGGCCTCTTCCGTACACGCAAAATAATGTGTTTTCAAACCACTTTCACAACTGTTTGCAAGTGGATTTTGCCATTCCGCATAGCTTCAAAGAGCACTGAAAGCAGTTCGAAAGTGCATTATTCTGTTTGTGCGGAATGAGCCAAAGTGAACTGTGAAGAACTACAGGAGAGCTATCAAAATTGGGTGAGTGGGCAATGTCATGGCAAATAAAGCTCAATGGGGATAAGAGTTCAGTGATGAACACTGGAACAAAGACTCCTAACTTTAAATATATGCTAGTAGGTTCTTAACTTAGACCAAGATGTTCTTGGTTATATAGTGAATAGCTACATGAAAACATCAACTCCGAGGCCCACTCAACATGGACCAAAAGGCACGGTAGGCACGGTAGGCACGGTAAAACGGTAAAAACACTGTTCCTGGGGCACACTTTGCAAGGCTGCCACCTCCAAAACAAGGCAGCACCCTGCTCCCCACCCCCACCAGAGGGGAAACACTGTTTTTGAAACTCACTCAATGAACAAGGTTTTTCAAAAACATTGTTTTGCACCCGGTGCTGAGTGAATGGCATCGGGTGGGAAGTGCCACTTTTAGGCACATCCTGTTTTTTAAAAAAAAACTTACCTTCTCTCCCTGTGCAGCTCCACAGGGATAAAGAGACTTGCCCTCACTGCCCTCCGATTCCCAAGGCGTTGCCATGGATGCAGAAGAATGTCTCGTCATCCCTGTGGAGCTGCGCAGGGAGAGAAGTTACGTTTTTTAAAAGCAGGACACACCTCCGTGCAGAGGCTCATCCACGGGCCGTGGCAGCTCCAGGGCCACCTGCATGGAAGTGTGCGAATGGTTCTGGTGCTCCACTGGGGTCATTTACCTCAGTGTGCAGCTGCTTCCCTGGCCCGTGCGGCCTAGAACTGGCAGTATTGAAAGGGGCAAACTATGCTAGCAATTATTAGGAAAGAGACTGAAAATAAAACATTGAATATTGTAATATCCTTGTATAAAACAATAGTGTTCCTACATTCAGAATATGGTATACATTTCTGGTTGTATTATCACAGCAAGGATGTTGCAGAGCTGGAAAAATACAACCAATATGATCAAGGGGTGGGAGCACCTTTCTTGTGAGGAAAGACCAAAGAGCCTGGAGTTTTTGTTTGGAAAAAAAGATGGTTTAAAGGGGACATGGTAGAGATGACTGCAGCCCAGATCCTCCCGCATCAAACACTGCCAGTTCTCAACTGCTCCAAGATCAAATTGCAATGCTCGAGAGAGGGGATTGCCAAGACATAGAGTTGGTTTTTCTCATCCAGGTTTCCTTCTGGCTCAGATACTGCTGATGTTGAGTGTTGGGTGTCCCTAGTCACCCTCTTATTTCCTTCCTGGCAGCTAGAAGAAGGGTCTGTTTCCTGTACATTATCTGTGCAAGTACAGATCATGCTTCTCTATTTGGGGAATTTTTTAAAATCTCTCAGTTAATGTAACATTTTTCTGCAAACCTGGGAGTTTCCTCAAGGTTGTAGAAAATTCTCCCTTCTCTGTACGTAGCTAATAATTTGCATCTTGTGCCAATTTCAGAATTACAGAGAGGGTATTCTGATTTCAAGAGATTATATTTCTGCTGTGATTTCCTCATCAGTACTAATGGCTAACTCTCTACAGTCAGCCAATAATAGTGCTACACTTCATTCTCCAGCTTTGTACATCAATAAATAGTATTGGCACTTCCCACATTTCACTCATTGACCATGTAGTGGTGGTCCATTTACCCACTCTAAAAAAATTATTTTTCCAACGTTTTAGGAGGATAAGCTAGACTTTAAGGGAAATGGCATCTGGATGGTAATATGACTGTGTACTTCCTGTCAGCTTGGAATGTATGTCCACTGTGGATTTTTATAATCCTTGTGAGATCAAATCATTCAATAGTTCAATCAGATTATATTCTGAAAAATGACATCAAGTATTTTTTTTCGAGTCCCATTGTAACATATAAAGAGTCTTGTATAATTTAATCAAATTACTTAATAAGTATATTCCTTGTTGAAATGCTGTGTTATTCCAAAAAATAATGATATCATATTGCCTGTTTAGGATCTAAAGCCCTTAAGAAGAAAACAATAAGAACATTGCCCCAGGGACATGTATTTTGGCACTGACTAATAGTAGTAAGTTTCTGTCTCTGAAATAATTAGATCCTTCCCAGGCAGTAACACCAGTCAGTGAAAAGGTAACCAAAAGTATTTCACTACTTTAGCTTTTCCCCATGTTTAACGTTCATACCAGAATCTGATCTCAGAGCCCTTCGGGGATGGGGCGGTATAGAAGTTTAAACAATAAATAATAAATAAATCTTATTTTCCTATTTCATTTGCAGATTTATAGCCAATAAATCCTCTCTGCCTCCAGCCCCATACAAAAGGGAGATGAGGTGAGTTAATAGCATGATATCATCCAGCTGCACTGGGGACAAAAGGGTAAAAAAATACTTAAATAACTACATTCTGGCCCATGATAGCAAAGAATTCTTGCTACCCCAGCTCAAGTTCCTGAAAGTCATTTCTGACAACTTTTTTTTCAAAGCCCCACTAAGGCCACTAAACATTTGGTATTTTGTGAGGAAATCCAGTGCACTGGTGTTTTGTTGTTGCTGCTGCTGTTCAGTTTTTGCCACAAAATCATACTATGTTGGTGTATTAAATATTGGTATCAAGTACATATATTTAAAGAACAGATTGCATGCATATCTATTTCCACTGAGGAAAAACAACTGGCATTGACTAGAGGGAATAAAGTCTTAAACAAACATTGTGTTGGGTCCTACAGATTCATTCTGCAAAGGTTGGCACCTTCCTCCTGCACAGTGAATTGTTCTATAAGAAACCACTACCTCCAGTAGAACAGACGCGAAAAGCGAGTTTGTATATCCATATTACATCCAGCTTTATTATAAAGAATGGTGATGATCTGTTAGGGCAAAAGTAAGGAAATCTGGACTGAAATCAATTTTTCCTCTTAGCTTCAAAACCATACTGCTATAAGTCTCTCAGAGAGATATGGAGAAAATTTCTCAGATTTCTTTAGAGGAAAGATTTTACAAAGAAATCTGCATACTGAGAACTAGGAAAATTGTGGGTTTTAAAAAATTCTATTGTATAAGGCGTACAATTTGTTTTACCAAAGAGCTGGGAAAACTTCCCCTTCAAGAGGAGAGTGGTTAACTTTGTGGGAAAGTTTATAAGATATTGAAATGTTATATATACAAAGACCAAACAATCACAGTTTGCAAAGTCTATTTAACTGTTTTCAAATTTAGTTATCACTCACTTCAGATTTGATTCAACATCCATAGGGTATCATTGAGCAGACAAAACTATTTGCTGTGGCCAATTAGCAGTTATTTGTAACAAGGTTAATTTACAGTTGCTACTGACATACTTAGGTGTCTTGCATGCTGTACTGTAATGGGTTAAGTAAACAAACCCAGATTCAGTTCCAGGAAAGAACAATGTTTGATAGGTTTTTTCTATAAATCCATTGACTTTATAAGTAAGAAACTGATTTATAATGGAGAGGGGGAAAACTGCATATAGGCAAGCAAAAAAAGAAGCAATTTGCTTTGTCATCAGTCATGTTTCTTAGAAGATATCCATTTTCACAAGGGATGGTTATCAGGTTTAGCATTTAGAAAGTTTACAATAACCAGAGCATATGCTAAAATGGCTCTCTTTTGCTTTCTTGTTTGTATTGAAGTGATACAAACCAAAATTAAAATCAAACTTGCAGTGGTTTCAGACCTTATCAAGAACAGGTGGTTATAGAATAGGAAATTTTGGGTTCATGTGTGATGCTATAGTCAAACTGCAAAACCATTATCTAATACTGCTGCATTAGTCTCTGCTGTACTGCTCCATTCCCAGTTTCTCCCTACTGTGTTGACAATATCTCAACAATGACCATGATATAGATAGGTAGAGAAAGAACAAATGGCATGCTACACAACTTGCACATCAAATGTATGAAGGAGCAGAGTCAAAATGACATTAAACTATGAAAAGCACCTATTAAAATTACAGCCTTAACAAGTTGGGTGGCTTTCCTCATTGGCTGATCCAAAGTCTTCTGTGCTTCATGAGACAAATGAAATGGCTCCAGACAATAAAAAGTAAGCATTTCATTGCTGATTAGTGCAGACTCTTCAGTCTTGTTTTAATTTCAGATTTGGCCAAATCTTATTTCCCATTCACTGCATTTCTGCTAGTTTCTGGAGCATTAGTGACAGGTGTTCTGGCATAGTCTACTATGATAAATGTAGATCCTTGACAACCTCTGTAATAGATAAGTTTTAGAGTCCTGATTCGGGGTCAATATTTTTGTCTAGTATTCAGTCCATACTTTTAAGACAACCCAGCACAGCTGTCCATCAGTATTCAGCGCTGAAAGGACCTTCAACTACATCTACATTCCATAGTAGTTTATAGAGGATTGCCCTGACTTTCAGCTAAATCCTTCCCTTCCCTCTGTAGTGTTTTAATACAATATATTAGAACTGCAGTTACCCATGTTCTGACCATAGGGATGCGTTTCACAGAAATCAGGGCTGAATTTCATGGTGGGAGGTCTGACTACATGAAAAAGAAAATCCATTTTGACAGCTGGATTCCAATGGTGACTGACTATTGAAGGGGCTGTTAAAAATGGTTGCTTTTTGCTCTTTGCTGTTATTTCATGTGAAGAATTGCTCTTCCCTGACATGTTTTTCTTTCTTCTGAATTTTCAAGAAGTCTAGCCTGTTGTGAAAAGTAATTCTACTGCATTTTATTTTTAAGCAATTGACAAGTGTCATTGTTCTCAGTTAGTCCTAGCTACAACATTCATTCTGCTGTTAGTTCAAGCCACTGAAGCTTGCCCAAATGTATTCAAGGTGAATTCCACAGCCATCCTGGACTTTTCCTCAAGAGTACAGAAGTAACCTAAACTATTGCACACGCTCACAGCAAGATCAAGAAATTCTGAAATTTCAGAAAGATGGAGATGAAGGGAACTCCAAAGTCCCAAGTCTAGACAATGCTTTCCTGTCTCAAAGGAACATGTGTGGTCCAGTGGACAAAAAAGAAAGGCCTGTGAAACCTCATTGACTACAGATAATGATATGTGATAATTTCTTCTGATAATGCCACCAAAAAAGGAAATCCTACAGACTAAACTCATTATAGTCTCAGGAAAATGTCAAAAGGCAGGGAAGTAAGGGAAGGGGAATTTGTTTTTTCAGGAGTGGACACTCCTGCAAAGCTACTCAAGATAATGGTGCACAGTAGCATTCAAATGTGTGACACTTGAAGGGGGAAGTCCATTTTCAAATGATCTTTTAAGAATCTCAAAGCTACCACATGGTCCAATTTTTTTGAATGCATATGTAAAAGTGGAAAGCAATATCTCCCATGTTTTCATGTGACAAAGAATAACAGGCGCTAATAACCCCCTCCCTCCCCTACCTTGCATGCCACCCCTCTCCTCTCTCCCCTCCCTCCCGTTAGGTAAGGTGGGCCAGGTCAAGATGCTGGGCCCCTTCCCTCCCCTCATTTGCATGCCACCCTCTCCCTACCTCCCCTCCTCTCCCTCACTCCACTTGAATGCCCCCTCCCTCCCCTCCCCATCCCTTCCTTGCATACCACCCCTCACACCCTTCCCTCCCTCACTCCCCTTCCCTTGCATGTCACCCCTCCCCATTATGGGAAGGGTGGGGTATACATTTAAAAATAAACTTGAAATGGGGTATAAATTTGAAAATAAAGCAGGTCATAGTATTTATATGAGCACCAGAAAAGCATTCACATGTCCAGATATGCATCCCTTTGATAAATCTCAACTTTGTCCCCAAGAAATATAACTTTTCTTATAACACAGTTAATCAGTTTGTCCCCGCAGCTTTAAAAATATTCAATGCTAAGATAGGCACTCA